>NC_089744.1:70442581-70635081 GCF_040412425.1 Macrobrachium rosenbergii | reverse complement strand
TTGAAAATTCACGTAACTAGGCCAAAGACAAAATATGTTTAAAGGTAAAATTTGGTGAATGTCACGTGTTCATAAATAAATGAATGATAATGTAGTGGTTAAAAAACGTACAGTTGTTATGTCAGGTGTTCCCTGTACAGGTAAGACGAGAAATCAGTTTCCTCTAGAAATTATTCATGGACAGCGAGTAAAATGAAAAGATGAAGTAAATATGTATTCTTTTTATGGCTTTTAATTGTATGAATTTTAATATTAAATGAGATATTAGGAAAAGTTTATTTATAAACTGGCAAAGCAAATAGATAATGCTACTGGCTGGCAATAAGGATGATCTTTGGTATTATAGTGCTTTAGGCCTCCTCAAATTATGTTTTGACTCTCCCTTTGAGAAACGAACTTCAGTCAGTCCCCACTTTGTTCCTTATTCCAAAACACATAAATGATTTGTAACCATTAAGTAATAAATATTAAAATCTGTATCTGCAAGGCGTCACAAATATAAATATGCATAAATATAACAAATTTCTTGTCAAAAAATTAACCAATAAACAAATTACAAACCACTTATACGATCATAAAACAATTTAAAGGTTTTGTCGCCAAAGAACTTTACTATAAATGGTCATCCAACAAAGTAACTAAAAAATGTCGCATACTTTACCAAACCTTCTAAAGTGAGAAATTAGGTATTTATAAATTTTCCAGTCCTTTGATAAGAACAAGCCAATACATTACATAATCTACTGCATAAAAATGACTTGACCAAAGACACAAAAGCAGTGCCCTTGATACTGAGTTATAAATACAGGCTTGTTGAAAAACTCACTCAAGTTATGAACGTATCTATTATTGAAAAGCTTAAAAGGCAAGTGCATCACTCCTGTTGCAAACCTTACATCAAATAATAATCTATCTTTGGCGTCCAGGGTGGAGAAAGTAATAAAGGTGAAGGTACTAACGATAAAAAATTTCATTTACATGCTCTTAAGCAGTTGCTGGTTGCGATGACGACATGTTAATTGGAGGACTTCGACCCTAGATAAGTCTTCTCAGAAGACAAAATTAAAAGTTGTTTCCCGCCAGAGACTTCCATGACCTCCCTTCTCTGGTCTTTCCAAATCCTGCCATCTTTTGATCACTCCTCAGCGTTTAGTAAATTTAAGTAATAATCAGATGAATTTCCTTCTGTTAGTAACTGAAAAACAAGCAATTACTGAGAAGTAAATTCAAATTACCTTAAAACTCTACAAACTAATCTTAAAATATTTGCACAAAAAACATTAAATTTATGTAGAAAAAAGTGTGATGAAGTTTATTATTCTCAATTTTCAACTCTCTTTTAATTATATGCATATTTTTTCTTTATTCCAATACGAGCCAGGTCAGCACCTGTCATTTTTATCATTATTTTCAAGGCCTTTTTATAGGTCCTCATTCTCCTGCTTCCACATACAGTAAACTTATTACCTTGTAAGGTGTCAAAGAAACGAGCAGGTAAAGGTTACTGCTGATTTATTACAGATCCAGGCGGCTTATATTGCGGCCGACTGACGCCGGGCCGTGAGAGACAATGGAATTGACTGTGACCTGAGGTCGAAACAATAAACAATAATATGCAGTGAACGAGTACGAATTACAATACGAAACATACAGAGACACAATATAGATACAGTCTTGATGCCTGTGAATGAAGAAACATGTGATACACAATGTGACATTCGTATAAATACCATAAAGTAAAAATGATTAAAATGCGTGACCTGGCACGTTTTAGGCGTGACTAATTTAGCTTGAAGAAAACGGGAAGTCACCAAAGAAAACAAGCTCAGCGGAGACTTAATTAATGGCGCCGCCGAAACACTATCCTGGCGCCGAATTGGTGACTTTACAAATACTCCCCCCCCAAGACGAGGGACGCGTCTGATTAATCCCTGTACCTGGTGGGGCGCTGAAGGGTGCCGCGGCTCCTTGAGGATAACTGAGGGGCCTCCCGCCTGTGAGGCTGCTGTTTGGGCGGTCCCTTCCTGGGGCGGCCGCGCCTGCGGTGGTGAGGGCGTGCTGGAGTGCGTTTGGGCGGAAGGGGTGCTGCGACGCTGCCGGGACTCTCCGACAGGAAGGCGGGCTTTAGCCGGTCTATGGAAACCCAGTCGTTCCTGCCTGGAAGTGCCAGCCGGAACGCCTTGCTGTTCCGTTCCAGCACGCGGAAGGGTCCCCTGTAGGGCTTAGTTAGTGGTGGACGGACGGCGTCGACTCTGACGAAGACGTGGGTGGCGGATGACAGCTGTGGCGGCACGAAGGTGGTTGCTCTGTCAATGTATGAGCGCCTGCAAGGGGCGAACTTGCCGCCACGCCGCGGAGCCTCTGCAGAGATGGGGAGTGGCGATCATCCGTCACGAGCTCTCCCGGCACCACGAGGGGTTCCCCATAGGTTTGTTCAGCTGCGGATGGGGTGCCGTCGGCTCTGGGGGCGGTCCTCAACCCGAGGAGGACCCACGGCAGCTGATGTTTCCAGTCCTCGGCGGTGCAGCGGGCCATGAGGGATGACTTTAAGGACCTGTGGAACCGTTCAACCAGGCCGTTGGCCGCTGGGTTGTACGCTGTGGTGGTGTGGTGCGTGGTTCCCAGCAGTTGAGCCAGGGCAGACCACAGCTCGGAGAGGAAAGCGGGGCCCCTGTCGGTTGTGATGTGGTCCGGGACGCCGAAGCGGCTAACCCAACTGGAGAGCAGGGCCTCGGCGCACGCGCTGGCGGTGGCTTCTTGCATGGGCGTGGCTTCGGGCCACCTCGTTGAACGGTCTACCACCGTGAGGAGGTATCTGGATCCGCCTGATGGGGGAAGGGGCCCGACGACGTCGATGTGGATGTGGCCGAAGCGGCGCCCTGGCTGTGGGAACTCGCCTACCCCCGACTGCGTGTGACGACCCACTTTACTGGTCTGGCACTGCAGGCACTGTTTTGCCCAGGCTGTGGCGTCCTTTTGCACCCCGTGCCAGACGAACTTTTTTGAAAGCAGTTTGGCCGTGGTCCTGCCGGAGGGGTGTGAGAGGCCGTGGATGATGTCAAATACCTGGCGGCGGCGTGAGGCTGGAACCAAAGGGCGGGGCTGGCCTGTGCTGATGTCACAGAGCAGACTGGGGCCTCCGGGGGCGAGGGTCACGTCTCGCCACTTGAGGGATGTGATGGCGGTGCGGTATGCTGGGGTTTCTGGGTCAGCGGCCTGTTCTCTGGCAAGGTCCTGGTAATCTACACCAAGCTGCACTGCGTTCAACTCGACTCTGGAGAGGGCGTCTGCTACGGGATTTTTCTTGCCGGGAGGTACCTGACAGAACAGGTAAATTCGGCTATGGCTGAGAGGTGGCGCTGCTGTCTGGAAGACCATGCGTCCCCTTGCTTCGTGAAAGCGTGAACCAGTGGCTGGTGGTCTGTGAAGATTGTGAAGGGCGTCCCCTCCAGGAGGAACTTGAAGTGCCGAACTGCGCGGTACATCGCGCAGAGTTCCCTGTCGAAGGTGCTGTATCGGGACTCTGCGGGATTGAACTTCTTGCTGAAGAAGGCGATGGGCTGGGGGCGCCGTTGATGATTTGCTCAGAACAGCACCGCAGGCAACGTTACTGGCGTCTGTCGTCAGCTGGAGGGGAGCCTTGGGATCCTGGTGTGCCAAGGCGGTTGCCTTGGTGAGGGCGGCCTTCGTCCGGGAAAAGGCCTGCTGCTGGCTGGGTCCCCAAGACAGGGACTTCGGTTGACCTTTTAGGACTTCCGTCAGGGGGGCCGTGGTGTGCGCGATCCCGGGGATGAAGCGCCTGTAGAAGTTTACCATCCCAAGGAACTCCTGGACGGCCTTGATGGAGGTGGGTGTCGGGAACTTTGCTACGGCTGCCACTTTCGATGTAAGAGGGCGGACGCCTGTCGGAGATACCTCGTGACCCAGGAACTCTGCTTTCTGGACGCCGAATGTACACTTGTCAAAACGGACGACGAGGCCGTTTTCTTGGAGGCGCTGGAGGACTGCTTTGATGTGCCTTTGGTGTTCGCTGTGAGACCTGGAAAATATGAGAATGTCGTCGACGTAGCAGACGCAGAATTTTAGGTCCCCCAGGATGCTGTCCATGAGCCGCTGGAAGGTGGCCCGGCGTTCCTCAGCCCGAAGGTGGAGAAGGCGAACACATAGGACCCGAAGGGCGTGATGATGGCTGTCTTTGGTATGTCCTCTGGCGCAACAGGTACCTGAAAATAAGATTTAAGAAGGTCCAATTTAGTGAATATTTTGGCCCCGTGAAAGGAGGCCGTAAGGTCTTGCATATTGGGCAGAGGGTAGTGGTCGGGCTCCGTTGCAATGTTGAGCCGTCTGTAGTCGCCGCAGGGTCTCCAGGAGCCGTCCGGTTTCTGCACCATGTGGGGGGAGGCCCATGGACTGGAGGCTTTCCTGCAGATGCCCATCCGTTCCATCTCCGCGAATGCTTTTTCGCCTCCTGAAGGCGCTGAGGGGAAGCCTGCGGAACTTCACATGTGTCGGGGCCCTTTAGTCACTATATGGTGGTATATGCCGTGCTTGGCTGGGGCCCCGGGACTTGGCGAAGCTCGGGCTTAAACACCTCAGGGAACTCCGACAGAAGGTGTGCGTACTGGTGGGGGGCGACGGCGCTGATGGTGGGTCTGGGTCCCGCCGTTAACGGGAGAGACCGGCAGGAGTCGGTATCGAGGAGGCGCTTGCGCCCCACGTCGACTAGCAGGCCGAAGTGCGCCAGAAAATCGGCCCCAGGAGTGGGGTTCCTACGTCCGCGACGATGAAGTCCCAGGGTAACTCTGGCCAGGATGGAGATCGACAGGAGCCTGGTGCCGTAGGAGAGGATGGGGTTCGTTGGCGGCCGTCAGGAAGGCGGCCGGGTCTGGTGTCTGGTTGCGGTCCTCTCTGGATGCTGGGAAGACCGACTTGAAGGCTCCTGTGTCGACCAGCATCATCCTGCCGGAGACGGTGTCGCGGACGTAGAAACCTACTGTTTTTGAGGCCCTGGGTTCTTCGGCTGCCATGGCGGCCTGTCCTGCTGGCCGCCGCCACCCCGTTTTTTGAACGGTTGAACGAGCAGGGCGGCAGGCAGTTTCGGGCGTCCTTTCCGAACCACTTGTGATAGCGACAGAAGCCGGGGACCACCGTCTACTGTGGTTCGGTGGACGTCTGTTGGCGATGGCGTTGACGGGCTGCTCGTCCTCTTCAGGCTGGACGGAGCCGACCGGCTGAGTGGCCGGTTTTAGCCGCTGTGAAGCCTTGACGGAGTCTGTGAGGTGTTGTGCCGCCTCTATGAGGTCCTCGACAGGCATGGTGTAGGGGTGCACGATCTGGTTGCGTACTTCCGGGAGGAGTTGGCGAAGAAAATTTCCCGTGCTGAAGCTTATCTCCTGCCGCTTGTTCGTGCCACCCGAGACTGGTGTTGACAGGAGATCTATGACCATGCCCCAAGCGTCTCTTGGTTCGAGTCGCGTGGCGTGGATTATTGGCAAGGTCGATAGCACGGGCGGCCCGCTCGGCGATGGGCAGGAGCAAGCTTCGAGGAGGAACTTTTGGTGGTGCCGTATGTGAGGGTGAGTGTTTGGGTACCCGCGAGATGAGTTTGTTGTACCACGTCCTCGGAAGGGCGTTGAGCACTGTGTCGGCCTGTAGGATTTCGTCCGTGAGGTCCGCGATTCTGAAGTGGCTCTCCACCCTGCGCAGCCACCTCGATGGGTTGCCCTGCGTAAACGGCGGCAGCTTTAGGGTGAGGGCGGCCCGCGATTGTGTTGCCCGGCCGTCGTGTGTTCGGGCGCTGGTGTGGAGTTGCGGGAGGGCCTCGATGCGGGGCGGCGCGGCTGCGATGGGAGGTAGGTAAACCTCGAGTCCGCGGGGTCCGCGTTTAACTGCATGAAGGAGGGGATATCGCGTCCATGCTCGCTCCTTTGACCCCCTTACTGGAGTAGGATACTCGCGCGTCGGTGCGCACTTTCGTGCGCCGTGTGGTTCCGCTAGTGGCGCTGGTGGGAGTGCGCCGGCGAGTCAGCACGCTCAAACGCTGGTTACAGCGCCGTGTTTAGGCCGCTAAGAGCGTTTTTGGAGAAATCCTGGAGCCAAGACTGAGTCGCCGTGTGAGTCCGCTAATGGCTCCGGGATACTCCGGGGGTCACCACTGTAAGGTGTCAAAGAAACGAGCAGGTAAAGGTTACTGCTGATTTATTACAGATCCAGGCGGCTTATATTGCGGCCGACTGACGCCGGGCCGTGAGAGACAATGGAATTGACTGTGACCTGAGGTCGAAACAATAAACAATAATATGCAGTGAACGAGTACGAATTACAATACGAAACATACAGAGACACAATATAGATACAGTCTTGATGCCTGTGAATGAAGAAACATGTGATACACAATGTGTGACATTCGTATAAATACCATAAAGTAAAAATGATTAAAATGCGTGACCTGGCACGTTTTAGGCGTGACTAATTTAGCTTGAAGAAAACGGGAAGTCACCAAAGAAAACAAGCTCAGCGGAGACTTAATTAATGGCGCCGCCGAAACACTATCCTGGCGCCGAATTGGTGACTTTACAACCTTACTAGCTGTTACCCTATGTCAGGAATTATGGACAAAATAAAAGTTAGCAAGAAAACCATGAATAATTTGCAAAATCTTTTGATCTGTTGAAATGCAAATTTAATTTTACACTTGGAGAGGGAAGTTGTCAACGAGGCACAGCAACGTAGGCCTAAAATAATCTTTATTAATGAAGAAAATAGATTAGGAAATTAAGTGATTACATTTTTCTGAGCTAATGCCTTAGGTGGTGAAGAAATCTGTCGGCCACAAAATAGTTTCGCATACTAGGCTATACAAGATTAGGTGAGGGCCAAAATCACTGTTAACAGGGGCTAGCACAACTAGAATCTGCTTGGGTTAATCCTGGTTACTATGAAGCCTATGCTCCCTATTTAGGACCTGGTTTCAAACAAACATCAAATCCTTGGTGGTGCTTCTGTAACTGTAGAAAGCTTGAAACTTCCCATGAGCCTAAACCATTCAGACCCTTCTTGACAATACACCCCCAACATGATTTTCAGGATGGGTGTAGATTTTAATGTAATCCTATTTAATATCTTTGTAAGGAATTTAAACTCGTCGCAATTCGCTTACTTGGAGAATACACAGACCTTGTAAAATCTACATAGACACAGCTTAGTTGGTTATTTGAGATGAAGCTGGCTTATGCCAGGACGAGCCGTCGCTCAAAGGCGACCCATGCTTATAAGTGCAGCAAGATGTGAAAGGTATCATGAGGCTGGCGTGGCCCTCCAAAAACTTCCCAATCAACCGAAAGCCTCATGAAACCTAGGCAACAATTGAGGTTAGGTCTAGATCCACAGTACTCTGTTCAGAACCAACTGACATTTTGGACATATTCGAAAAAACTGTATTGAATTCCATATTGCTGTGGTACACAAATAAATTTTGGGACAACAGTATAATACATCAGGATGTAATTTAATGCAGATCAGTATTGCCATAAGTTCGGCTAACATACAATGTTTACATCGAATGTCACTCCAGGTCATATTACTCACCTTGAAACGGCTTATATTTCTTGGGATAATAAACGTTTTGATAATAGTGCGGGACTCTTCCCCGGGAAGACCTAACGTCAGTATCGCCAAGTGTCCAGTGGGGGAAAGTTGGCTTGCTGGGATCGGAATACCTATTACCAAGTGATTATAGCGAGTGAGACCACTTGAATATTGTGTTTGTCAAATATTGAATCCAACTTGCATTTTTTTATTATTATTATTATTATTATTATTATTATTATTATTATTATTATACGAAATAACATTTTATGTGGAACACATTTAAAAGAACATCAAAAATGTTAGCTTCCGCAGATCGAAATGCAGATGTAAAACCCGAGTCTCCGGAAATTAAAAAGAAAAAAGTAATGAAGTGGCTAGATGAACATAAAATATATACTACTCAGAGGTCAACAGTTTTTTTATAAAACTTATTTTTTTTTAGTAATTTTTGGTAAATACATGATGATACACTGAAGTACAAGTATTTATCACCTGAGGCCAAGCATAAACGTGATAAATGGAAGGCAAGCAGTATGTTTTTATATCTTTCCACTGCATTGAATGTTTTAATTATATATTATTTCATATGAATATATGTAGGCAACTGCAGGGACATTTACCCTTATAGTAATATGATACTTTCTCAGGGTCCATTCCTCAAATGTTTGTGGTGCTTAATTTAGATAATATTTAAGCGTGACAAGCAGAAAGTGGGATGAAATAATACATAATCTTAAATATTCATAAAATTTTAGAATTAACACTCTGTATAGGGATAATCTTTTACGAAAGTAACTCAGCCACAGAATTGTTGTGAAAATAGTTGTACGTTATAAATAATAGTTTAGTGCCTCTTTGAAAATTCTTGCACAGTCTTTGAATGAAATCTTCACTACATAGTCTCAGTGATCATTTTTTTCATAATGTCAAAGGAGATCATTTTCCAGCCTTATCCGCTGGCCCTTTTACAGCAGAAACTGCCCTGGTCATCAGTTTGATTACCTGCTTGGAAATTTTATTAGTAGTGTAACCAGATCACGGTTTGCGGTAGATCTTGGTAACACACTAGACACATTTTATTCACAATTTCTGAGAAAGACAAATGGTTTATTTTTCTCTTTATATGTACATGTAATATTTGCAAAACTTGGAAATTACAAGACAATGCTAAAGAAGTTAGACAGTTAGGTAGGAGGGGATCATAAAGAACAACAGGCAAAAGAAGGTGCAAAGAAACTTTGAAACTACCTGCAGTGCATATTTTAGGACACACCGTAGGTGGTAGCCTATCTTGTATGGGGTGAAAAAGCGATGGAAATATCTTTAGATACAGAGAATTAGAGTATATGAGAGTTCTCCTAGCTTACCCATTATCACGTGAAAATAGCATCACCCTTGAGATGCAGCAATGTAATGCACCCTTTATTGTCTCTCTGCTTTTCATGTCTTTACAAGTGAATAGTGACAGAACCTGTCAACAAAGCTACAAGATTGTTTTCCTTTTGGCCCTATATCTCCCCTTGAAAACTTGGGATCGACAATATCATTCAATATAAACATATTTCAGGTATGGTGACCTTATAGATTGTGACTGAA
This sequence comes from Macrobrachium rosenbergii, assembly GCF_040412425.1. Lineage (NCBI taxonomy): Eukaryota > Metazoa > Arthropoda > Malacostraca > Decapoda > Palaemonidae > Macrobrachium > Macrobrachium rosenbergii. The sequence continues at coordinate 70,625,895 of NC_089744.1, read as the reverse complement.
TATGGACTTTGGCACCAGCATGCTGTTTAGGGGATTTACATGTGAAAAGAACTCAGTATAATTTATATGCTAATGCATATTGCAGTATGAGTCTCGTTCTCTGAGCTTAGTAATGAGGTTTGTATTAATTTTAAACTAAAATTGTAAAGATAATATATTGCAAACGAATTACAATTATTCATGAATGGTAAATTTATTATTTGATATCATGAGTTGAAAACTGCACCAATTTTTAGGAGAAAACGCTTCCTTGAAGAGCTTTTTTTTCTGGTGCATTCACTGAAAAGCCGGCTGAAATCAGCATCAAATTCATACTGTACTTCGAAATATGAACTTAAAATTATGTTAGCAGTAATCACGAATGTTGTGAATTTTATTTAATGTGGAAATATCTGGGAATTGTACCGACTCTTATCAAAAGTGTGTCATTATTAATAGCCTAATAGTCGCATTACTTTAGTAAGTCATTTGTGTAGACCGGTCTGGAGAAAAAAAATGGCCAAACTTATGGATATGAATTGGAAGGTAACCATTGATTGGCTCTGAAGTTTCCCATGATTATATAAAAAGAAAGACATATACCTTCCTAGATGTATATATTTCCTCCAATTTGTACATTTTTTTTTTTTTATACGGTTAACCGTCTCTTGTGTCACCTTGGGATCTTGAAAAAAAAACTCACGTACCCCATTCATTTAAAAGTCATAGCTACACTGTTGCAAACGCTGGCTATAAAACACCCATTATGACTTGAGGTACAGTTTCTATTGGTGAATATTCGCTATATTTACCCGAAATTGTAAACTCAATAATTTGCGTGTTTTCAACAAATTTTGTAAGATAAAAGAGCTAAGATCCCTTTCTGATAGCCTTCTTTTAATCGATAAATTAATTTTGTTGGCAGAAGAAGGTTTTGATGACTTATTAAAGGAAAAATTAATTATTTTTGTTATATTTCTTAATAGCTAATGTTAAGAATGTTCTTTTGAGCTAATTATATAAGAAATGGGTAATATTGCGATAAAACTATAATTCAGTCGTTTTATATCATATAACAGTCAAGTTTTAATTAATTAAAAGCTACTTATCTACCGGAAAAGAATAAAAGTAGATTTATCAACGTTTACCCTTACTCGTTTTCTCAGACAAAGAAAGCCGGAAGGTGGTGAATTCCCAGTAAGACAACAGTGACTCCCGGTGGCATCCAATAAAGATACTGACGAGTAAGTCAAATTTCTAATTAAGCGCTGGGTTATTATTCTAGTAGCGTAGGCCTATTCTAACCCCTCTTGTCATTATATACGAGGTGTATATTGGTTGTTATTTACGGTATCGATGGTTAGACTACAGTAGGTTTGGGTCTTAGGCTAAACGACCTACATTCATTCTCCTCATTGATGTGTTGACTTCGTAAACCGATTATCGATAGACGTGAGTCTTACTATTTGGGGTTATTTTTCGGAAGACTCCAGCCACTCCCACATTATAATTTATATTTTTCTTGGGTAAAACACATCAAAACAAAAAAAATTCGTAATACAACACCATCGACCAAATTGTAACCAGTAAACGCCCCTAGGTTAACCTTAGGTTGGTATTTTTAGGTTCTTTTAGTGCCCTATCATTTCTTAGCCATTTTTGCATGAAAAACTCAAAATGGTTTTTCATGCAAAAATGGTTAGCTGGAGTCGTCCGAAATGGCTGGCTGGAGTCTAATGAATAATTACCCTGTTTGGGACAGATCTTGACACTGAATATATTCCAGGCCTAAATGAACACCAAAGGTTCCATGAAAAAGTGTGTAACATCCTGTCTTTATATAGGCCTAACCTAACCTAGGCCACCGACTTAGGCTACTCATTGCCAGACGGGTCTTAAGCAACCATAGAGGTTGTGCAGGTTATGAATAATAACATCTCATACCATTGCCTATTACGTAAGCACAAGTCATTGGTCCCCCCATTGCCTTAGCCTAAGAATTTTTTTAAAAATAGCCTAGGTCTTGTATGTCAAGGACCAGCTTTGCCATCAGTCTGCAACACTTTGTATTTGTTGTACAATGAGAGTGAGCAAGGTAACAAAACTTTACTCAAGCTAGGGTCATACACATAAAGTGAGAAAAACCTAGGCTACATTTTATGGTCTCTCATATTGATTAAAAGTCTTGTCCCAATTCCAAATAAATCATCAGGTGTAGGCCTACACTGTACTGCCCTAATGTATTAATTTATATCAAAAGACAAACTTTCATTAAATACATTGCGTTACTTATCTATGCTGTCCTGAGCATTGCTCACTGTAGAGAAAAGAACAACATAAAATGTATTGGGTAGACTATTTAGGCTAGGCTTCAGCAATGATACTTCAGGGGTTGATACAGTTACAACACGTGCACAGAATTTAATGTTCTCTATATCCATTTAGTTTCATGTCACAGTACTAACAGAAAGTGTTAAGAGATGTCATCTTGAGGAGTCTGTTGTAAAACATCAGGTGCACAGTATTTACTTTACATTGCAGTAGTCTTGGAAGGAGACCAGGTCAAGACTTTTGTCGTGCAGTGGTACTAAGGTTAAGTTAGGATGCATGTAATTGAAGATACACTGATGGCCTCCTTACAATAAAGATTAGTTGAAGTTTTGAATTACTGGGTTAATTGTTTACATAAGAGTTTGGTTATGGTTAATGAAGCTGAGGAATCAGTTGCCCAACTGACGCCAGAATTTAGTTGACACCTAATTCAGTATTGCAGCCTTACAACCCTTGTTGATAACTGGCAAAGGTAATTCACCCAAAGAATTTCCATTAATGTGGGCACATGTATGGAGATAGAAAGGTTAATTTTCCTTTTAGTTTCCAATAGAAGTTTTTAAAAGTTGGAACCGTAATTTTCTATCTTGTAACCTAGTCTAACCTACCCCAAAAATCCAGTCTACCCTTCAGCTGTTGTAAGGCGACTATACTTGACACAATAAAGTTTGCAGTCTTACAGGTGTCCTAAAAGTTTGGGCATAAAAATTATTGAATGGTTTTAATTTGCTTTTTGTTCCCTTACATGGTTCACTGCCATCTGTCACACTAATGATTTTTGTAATATATTGTTTATGAGGCATATTTGTCATTCTCTTTAAGAAATCTGTTATTAGTATTTTTTATGTTTTATTTCCTAGAGGCATTTGAGTTATTGTTCTAAAGTTCTACACCTAATGTGGAAAATAGTAGAATGTTCCAGGAAGGGTTAACTGCCACTGAATATCAGCATAACTTGACATGCTGTCACCTTAGTATAAGCATAGGTTAGTATAAGATAATATATTATGCTTTTATCTCGCAACAAGGCAATGGTATGTGAAGATATGATTTTTGGTTAGTTTTCATGTGACATTTTCATCCCAGAATTGTAAAATAAGGTCAAAAGAAACTCCCAGATAAGCTATAGAATCACCTGTAAGTGAAAATTAATCTGTTAATATGGTTGTCATTGGAAGGCTAAGGACATAGCCTCTTATGTGTTAGATAAGGCATGTTAAATTTCAGTAACAATCCTTATTTAGTTAATAAAGGGTTTTGTTGGCCTTGGAGCTGTGCTGTTTTCATGTGCATACTAATTGTATCTTTTCTCTTTGACCTCTCCACACCCAACTTCTTCCACTTTTGCTGTGATTTTTTGCATTTTATTAAAGAACAAATATCCTCTTGACTTGCCCTATAAGTCTATACATTAAGCTCAGTGCCTGGATAAAAATAATTTCTTGTAATTTAACTGTGCCTTTAATCATTATCAGCTACCCAGTTTAGATTTTGGGACTGGAGACCTATTGTAACAATGCACTCATAGGACTAGATAATTTGTTAAGGTGGAGGTACATCACTTAATGATCTTCCTATGTACTGTGTATTTATAACTAAATGAATATGTTCATATATTGACAGACCAGGCTTTGTTCCTGACCACTTCAGTTGGGGAACAGGTTACTTTGTTTTTTACCATAGGGCTTGTTAAACACAAGTAGTGTAGTGTAATATCTTTATTCACGTCTTACATTTCACAGTTCAGTATTCCTCTTGATCTTATTTTCATTCCCCAAATAAATACAGTTTTCATCAACAATAGTAAATCACACTTAAAACATAAAACACTATGCTGCATTTCATTTTTAAATTATGATTAATAGTAAGATATACCTTATATATTACTGTATTCATAAACTTTTTTTTATTCCTCAGGGGAGCACTGAAGTCTTTGCCAAGTATGCTGACCATCCCAACCACGGATGTGCTTGGAAGATCACGTTATCAGTTACTACTTCTTCTGGAGTGCTACAACAAAGGATCCAAGCCCATTGCCACCCAGCAGCTTTGTTTTGTGATGGAACCACAGCCCAGCTTATTGTGTGTCTTTATAGCTCTGATTACAGACCCCTCACCTTCTTCAGTGCTGATAGTCAGACATCTTACACTGGTTGCACCTAATCCCTGTCCCTAACATCACACTATGTGATGTCCTTAGTTCTGCCAGCATCAGATACAAATATTCAGATGATACATGCCTAAAAGGCCATGTGCCTTGAACACAAGCTTCCATAGAATGGAAGCCCGAGATGTGATAAAGGGAAAATGAAGAAAAATTAAGAGAGGGGAAAGAAATAAAGTGAAGAGAAGCTGAGGTATAGCAACAAACCTTCATCATTAAACAATACTTCAAGTCAGAAATGCCAAGGCAATGTTTCATGATGCTTCAGATTAGTAGTATTGCAACCTCTTTCAATTTGAAAGTATTTGCATCATTGTTACTTCCAGGAAGGAAGAGCATACCAGAATTAGCAGTGAAGGGTGTGGAAGACATATGTTACTGAGTAGTATAATATTATGGCATGTCAACAGAGTATGATGCTGATGTGCTGTAAAGTGAAAGCATTTTGAATTGCAGGTATAGAAGTTAGTTGTCGGAACAGTGCTTGGAAGACAGCAAGATTAAATACCTTGTTGGGGAAAAGGATTCCACTAATTGGAGCACTTTTATCTGAATGATGATGATCTTTGAATGCTGTAGCTATTCAGACAATATCCCAGCATAATAACAGAAGACCCAAAGTGATCATCATCTCTGAAGATACAGAAAGCCATCTGATCAATGCTAGTTCTCTGGAAGCATTATATGGTATAGTTTTAAGAGCTGTGAAAAAATGTTAAGTCAAAGGTAGCACCAATTACCATGTAGTACAATATTCAAATCACTGAGTACAGTGTCACCCATACAAAGAAAATCATACAATTAGAGAATAACAAGATTCGATAATCAGTGAAGTTTGATACCTAGATTAAGGTAGCTTAAAATCAACTTATTGTGTAAACTGCACACATCAGTTGCCAAGGCTGTGATGGGTGCAGCTTTGATCTAAATGAGCATCATATGTTGGTAATTTTTCCAATGGCTGTCAGGAATCCAGCGTCTAGATTTAAAGTACTCTACTTCTGTATAAAAACTTCATACCGTGCAGTACAGTAACCTTCATTCACAACTTTAGAGAGCACCATGAAGATGAAGCTTGGGCTTTCATTTTTGCAATTAGGGCTTGAGCAATTAGGAGAGCCAGAGTCATTACAAATGATGCATATCTGATAAAATGCTCTTCCAGAAAGCAAAAATGGTAAAATGGGCTGAGTCTTAGATAAAAAGATAAAAATCCTTTCAAGGAAAAAATTTTTCTGGAACTTCTTTAACCCAACCATCAAGATTATCTAGGATCTCCAGTAAAAAGCATTAGAAAAAAGGAACATCTACAGCACTTTTATCTTCAAATGAAGTTGTCATTTAGGATGTCCGTATAGTAGTTTTATAGAGGCAAGGCCACATGTAAATTATACCAAGAGGAAAGCCATATTTTATTCTTGTAAGTATTGAAATGATTTTGTAGGGTACTATACCATGCTTTCTTAAGAATGATAGCGTGAAAGATGGAGAAAATGTAGATGCGTAGTACAGGTTACTTTTTGCTTCATTTTACACTGTATTCGCTATTCCACAAATGCATTTTTCATCATTTTTCTTTTTGTGTTCCTATTTTTGATAATTACAATATTGGGAAGCTGGTCAGATGACAGTGATAGAGATTCCCATTTCTACCCTTAGGTTTGTTGTTATTTTTGTACCAGTGGTTCTGTGACTATATAACAGTCATATTAGCGGGAATAGTGCACTCACTATAAAAAAAATAAAGTTTTAGTAGGCAGTATTCAATGCAGCATAAGATTATTTTAAGGAAAAAATGCAATGGTTTGAGTGTGTTCAATACTACAGTGCATTTATAGTTTTGTTAATTAGGTTTTATTGACTACGGAATTTGTGTTCTTCAGTGGTGGTTGCAAAATAACGTAAAAAAGGTTGGGAAATTGGATTCTCAGTTGGAAAAAGCATGATGAAAAATCATAGAGAGAACGCACTGCAGATTGCTAAAAGAGACCATAGAACTGCTTGCAGGCCATTCCCAGAATGACTTGAACTACAGTATTATTAGCTTCCTACAAGCTCTTTGGAAGTCTGAAAAGCTGTTCACGTAAGTATTTGATGCTGTGAAGCTCTTTGGAAGTCTGAAAATTTGATGCTGTGAGCTTTCTGGAGCTGTTCACATAAGTATAAATCCTTTATACAAGTTCGTTGGAGGTCTGAAAATGTGATGCTGTGATCTAGTTGATATTTTTATGTGATACTAGTAGTGCTATAATAATGATAAGGTGCTTAGTTAGTCCAAAAGGAACAGCTGGTCTGAACAGGGTAGGGTAGTGTTCTTGTGTATAAAAATCTGTTGTTTTATATAAGTGAATTACCAAGTAATTACATAGCCTATAGTTTCAAACATTCGCGGGCAACGCCTCAAGTATAGTGCAGGTGACTGGTCCCGCCCACTAGCTGGAATACCAGGAACTACTGGAAGACAACCACTGTAACTACATAATGTGTTTACCGGCAAAGTAGTTCAGTAAACACCGAGTATCGATGTCAGCTTTGTTCTTGAATTTGCCGGTCAGAGACCAGATTTCGGTGATGTATTATCGCTGATTTCAAGTAACCTTTAAGCTTGCATAGGCTTTCAGGATCAGTATTTTATTGTTTGTTATTAAGATCTGATTCAAATGTATCATAAATATCACTACAGTAGCGAATTTTTACAATCAAATTGGTCAACTACCGTAGCGTAGTTTACCGCGTTACCACCTTCACCGGTAACGTAAAGCATAAACATTGCAAAACACTCATTGAACACCTGAATTAGCCCTGGTTGCGCACCAGCCCGAACTACATCCCCGTAACTTTTACCCATTAATTGGGTAATTAACTGTCGGCATTACCAACGCTTGCAGGAAAATCTTGTCAAAATGAGTTCATTGAAACACCGTTGGCAACGCTGCTGCAAGTCCCAGCCGAGCGAGGCCGGGTTCACCGTTCCCTAATTGCTTTCCGTTCGTGGCTGGCCTTGGTGCATGGATGTTAACTGTTTCAGGCGAACTTTTGGTTATTAGCCCGACCCCCGTATACTGACTATTGAAATTGGATTATGACTTGGACCGTATTTTCGCCTTTTTCTCCTGGATTGTTCTTTCGCCTGGCATCGGATTTTTCTCTCCCGTCTGGACTTTGGCTCGATTTGGACTTAAAAAGACGCCTCCTTTGGATAGCACAACTGCCTCAACCTTAGCTACAGCTACTGCGACCGAGACTGCTACTGCTGGAGACGCTGCAACCCACCGATCGTGCACAGCTTGCAAACGGAAGATGAGTACCCTCAAACATGACATTGTTTGTATAACATGTAAGAAGGTGCAATGTAGCTTAACATTGAGAATTGACGAATGTAGGTCATGGTCAAAAGATCAGAAGGGGGATTGTTAAACATAGAAAATCTCAAGCTTCCAAGAGCAAACGTAGGGAACCAGCTGTAGAAACTCAGACTAGACACAGAAGCTTTAGAATCTTTTAGGAAGTTAGAGGATAAATTATCAGTTAGCATGACAAATTTATTTTATAGTTTCAGAAAGTTATCAGAGTTCAAAGAGCAAAATATGAGTGCTAGGGAAATAGAAACTACCCGTTCTTTTTCAGCTCCCCTGCCTGTTCCAGAACCAGCCTTAACAGGTGCCTGGGTTCATGGAGAACTGCAAACCTCAAAGGTAGGATCTCCCCACCCGGTGCAGAGCAGGCAGTGTTAGCTGCAGTTTTCCCCCTTTCTTTGGATAGTGTTAAGTTCAGAGGTAAATTTAGATACAGGAGTGACACAGACGAATAGGGATATTGAAGTAGCAAAGAGTGTAGGAGAGAAGTTGAAGGTGCAGTCGTCTTTGGGGGCAGGTGCAATTAAGGTTCCTGGATCCTTGTTAGATCCAGCAGCTGTTCTGTTTCTGGCTGCAGTCTCCTTGCAACAAAATGTAATTTTTTACAACAGTTCCAACTCCATTTTTCTAAAGTAATTATGTATTTTCATGTGTGTTTTAATGTGTTCTGAATGATTATGATAGTAATACATTGGGGAAATGAGTTGTTTTTGAGTTACTAGCTTATACACCCCTACTACATCCAACAAGGTTAGGGACCCTTTGGGAATGGGGGGTTTTGGGTGGGGTAAATCACCATGGACACAAAACAGCATTTGAATTAATGAATAAAATGAGGTAAATCATAGCATACCTAGCAAGCCATAGTCAGGCAACGTAGGCTAGTGTAATGTAGCCTAACATCCCTTAACCGCAAGGTGGTGGCGGAACAGTGCTTCACGCCTTATCCGCATTTATAATGATTCTTGGCAGGCACGTATATACTGAGAGTAATGTTGCGCTGAGCACGCTAACCACAGGTGTTACAGAAGGTAAATCATGTTACAATATTATTTTAAAAATTATAAATTTGGTAGATCTAAGCCGGCTGTCCGCGGTGAGCTAGCCTATGGCAGTTGACGTTTTTCTATAGAACTTTACCTGCTGAACAAGAATTCAAGGTAATATTTTGGCGGCCAAAAGTAATTGAGCTGTAATTTACCTTAGAAATGTAGCCGATGGTAAGAGGGACCTGTTGGGAACCTGCGTTTTGGGTGGGTGAAAACACTTTTGAGAATAGCTAATGGTAAGGGGACCCGTTGGGAATCCGGTGTTCTGGGTGGGGTAAATAACCTGGGAAAAGGTTTGGGCACCTTACTGTTGTGTTTCCTGTTACATATGCCATTTGGAACACAAAAAACAAGCGTAAAAAAAAGGCCGAATAAATGGACAGCAGGAGCCGTTCCAAAGGCACTTTTCACGCATGCGTTGATTTACAGGGGAGCTTTTGGTCCACCCAGTGCCCCTAACCGAGAGAGTAGTTGGCAGGTGTTTTGGGGGTTGGGCATACTAAACCAATCACGGTTGTAATAACTTTTTCTACAGTTTTTTGGTTGCTAATTATGAATTTACCTTTAATTTTTGGCACTCGAGCATAATTAACCTGTTAAGTCCATCCAACAAGGGGTTTCCATACGCGATCTTCACAAGAAAGAGCACGGATGCGTCTGTTTCGAACGGTTCATATCCCGTCCAGCATGTGCAATAACTTGTTAACGTATGGGTACACCCCCCCCGGGCCAGTACTAAACACGGCAAAGGGACATTCCATTTGGCTGACAACAAACAGATGCACCGCCAGTGTCAGAACCCTTAAAGTGTAGAAAAAACCAGTTGAAAAGGTAAAAACAGGTGCGGAGGTAATATATAGATTTACCATTGTGTTTTTTATATGGAAGTGTTATTTTTTTGGGTAACTGTTATTTACCGCCACGTCTCTACATAAGTCCTATGTCACTTTACCAACTCGTACTTTCAGTGCAGTGCCCCCCCCACTGAACACATGGCTCCCTAGTGGTTACGTAACGCAAGATGGCAGCTTTGTATACCTGTTAAGTTTCTTCACCCCGGTTGCAAGCAACGAATAATGTCCAGTTGAGCTAGACTATGGCAATTGACATTTTTCTGTTTTGCTTGCTTTACATGAATTTAGGGTAACATTTTGCCGGTAGGCTGCTGCTAAGCTGTAATTTACCCTTGAGCTGTATGCGACCCACACTATAGATGTGCAGGTTTGAAGGGTCAATTACATTTTAGTTACAGCCGACCGCCAAAATGTTATTTTAAATTCTTGTTCAGCACATCAGATAACATAGGAAAACGTCAATTGCCATAGGCTAGCTTACCACGGACAGCCGGCTTAGAATTACCATAAATTTACCTTATTAGGATGGACACAAACGCTTTGATGGGTTATATCCAGAACAAGATGGTTGTGGCTCATCTACAGTGTCGTCGTTATCATCAGAAAATGATTCCCTAGGTGGTGATGGTGGCTGAGTGTCACATAAAGGTGGATATAATTTAGCAGCATCAAGTAAAAATTGGTGTAACACTGAACTGTACTGCTGCAGGTAACACTCCGTGTTGTCTTTAAAAATCAATGCATCGTGTTTCATTTTCAAAGAAATCTTGCATTAAGCAAAAATATCAAAGTTACAAGATGAACACAGACTGGACATAGCCTAACCTCACTCTATGCCAGACTTCAACCAAATGACAAGCGAAAATGTCTGACACCTGTAAGATTTTCACCAGGTCACGTGACTCCCAGACAACACGTATATAACTACCCACAATGCAATTTTAAGGGGGAAAAATTCACATCAGAACCACATTGCAGTTCTAAACAAAAACAGATTCGCATCAGAGCACAAACTGTGTCCGTGTTAAGTAAACAAAACACTTTGAAATTTTTCGAGGATGGGGATTATATAAACATTCATATCTCGAATATGTGAATTTCCCCAAAAAGTGTTCAAAGACAAAGTTTTAATTATTTTTTATGCAAAATGCATCTATAATACTATAATTATTATAGAATGAGTTGGAACTATTGTAAAATAATACCCAAAATGTTGCTAAATCTGTTGAGGATGATTTAGACTTAGTTGTAAGTTTGTGAGGCTCGGGATGGTTGAAGGATTTCCCTTCCTCTTCGAGAATTCCTTTTCCTTCTGGGGAAAAAAAACTTTCATCGGTTGGTGATGGTAATTCATTTGGTAGGACATTAAATGTAGCAGAATATAATGCTAATTTATTGGGTCTTTACAAAGGGTATAGGTCATTGGTCAGACAGTGTTTTAATATAGGGTTTTCGAATATCCATGATCATGTAATGAAGAATTTTCCGGGATTCACAAATGATGTATTACAAGATTATCAAGGGGGACCGGAGTCTGTTTTATTTCTCTAAAATCTGTGGCCTCTTCTGTAACCTCATAACATCGGCGGCAGGAGCGCCAGTGGTGGCTCAGTGTGTGGCATCTTTCTTCTTTCTTCCTTCAGTTCTCAACTTTTCCGACATGTTCCTCTGTTCCTCCGGCTAAGGCAGTCTACGTAGGTTCGGGTTTGATTTCGGGTCATCAGGGACCCTATCCCTCTTCTTCTTTAAGTAGGGGACCTTCTGTTCCGGATTTCCAGTCTCACGCGACTCTGCTACATCCAGGTTTGTGTGGTGCGGGTGTTGCGGTCTCTCCGCTCTCAGGAGTGGGCGTTGTCTGCCCAGGTGTTGAGTCATCGTCTTTGGAGGGTGCGGGGTTTGCGCAACCTATTTCGGTGACTCCCAATATGTTTGGGACTGATTCGTTAGGGGTCCGTCTCCCGTATCCAGGTGTGTCGTGTTCCAGGTCGTCAGGTTCAACGTTTGCTACGGGGTCAACCTGTCTCATTTCCGGTTTTGGCTCGGTTGGACCAATTCGACAAAGACTGTTCCTGTGAAGGGGAGGATCAGATACCGGACGCTAGTTTTCCTTCGTGTAATAAGTCTGATAACAGACGGATGTTGGACTTTATCCACTTGCTGTATTCACAGTCCAAGGCTCCGGAGGAGCTGATACAGCATAATCAAGATATGTTCGAGTCGCTTTATACAACAAAACCGGTGGTAGCACAGTCACCAAAGAATTAGTCTGGTTTGGCAGGGTTGAGCAGGCTTTGAGAGGAGCTGACAATAGGTTGGCATCCTTGATAGGATGGATAAGCAGGATTCAGCCTTGCTTCCTATTCAGAAGGGCTTTTGTAGGGTCACGGGTAACTCTTCTGCAGGTGTTAGGGTGCCGCTGAACGAGTCGGTAGAGGCTCTTCTATCTCGGTTTCCATCATCAAACAGTCTAGTATCTATTTCGGCCAGGGAAGCCAGTATATTGGAAGATGTCTTCCGCAACCAGTCAGAGGCATTATCACACACTATGTGGATGCTATCTGGTCTGATGGGGTTCCTCAAACAGGATGGTTATACTCCGTCAGACCCGACTCTTTTCAACAACCTCATCACGTCAGTTTCCATGGGGCTTGCACACCAGGTGAATGTTTCTGCAGAATGTACTACATTCTTCGGGAAGAAGAGGAGAGACTTCTATCTAAACCATCTGCCTCCTCATTTTCCTGACATTCACAAGAGGGCACTGCTGAGGGCTCCATTGGCGCTCAGCAGCAGTTTGTTTAGAGAGGAAGACGTTTCGGCGATGGTCTACTGTCTCTCGTCTACCTTGGCAGTGGAGTCGCAGCGCAGGCCATGATCAGGGTTGCAGCGCAGAGTGCCAGCTCTCCGAAGGGGTCTAGAATGTCTTCTCCTTCAAAGTGCTCTCGCTCCAAGTCTCCGGGAAGTTCTCCTAAGAAAGTACGCTTTTCATCCAAGCTTTCCAGTTCTGCCGCAGATATGAAACCTTCCAATTGTAAGAAGGATTTTCGGAAATAGGAGACATTCCCTTTGCCTGCACCTGTAGGCATTTCCTTGCCCCTTTCTGGGACATCTGGAAGGAGTGGGGCAGAGAGAGTTGGGTAGTGGAGGTCTTAAGGAAGGGTTACAGAGTCCCTTTTCACTCTTGTCGTCCACTGTCCAATTCAGCAGTGCATCTTCCCAGTTACTCCCCTTCTTCCATCAGTGGGTTAGCTTTGGCGGCAGAGATCCGAGCCCTTTTAGAGAAGGGAGCCTTAGAGCCCACTTCCCCTTTTCCAGGGTTCTATACCTGGATCTTCGTGGCCCCCAAAGCGGGGGGATCTTGGAGACCTATCATAGATCTCTTGGGTCTCAACAAGTTTGTAACCTCGACGAAGTTTCATATGGAAACTTCGCAGTTGGTGCAGCGATCGGGAGGGAGGGAAGATTGGATGATTTCAGTGGAACCCAAGGATGCTTATCTCCAGGTTCCGATTCATCAGGAATCTCGGAAGTTCCTTCATTTCTCGGATCCAACTGGAACATTTCAGTTCAAAGTCCTCTGCTTTGGTCTGACCACAGCACCTCGGGTAGTCACGAGGGTGATGTCTCCTGTTTCGGACATCAAGCATCGTCGGGGCTCCCAAATGAGAAGATACCTCAATGACTAGTTGGTTCAAGCTTCGTCGGAAGGGCAGGCAAGGGATTTTCTTGTGAACCTATGCCAGAAGTTAGGCATAAGAATCAATTTCGACAAGAGTTCTCTGTTTCCAACTAAAGTAAAGACATACCTGGGAATGACGATTCGGACACGTCTTTTGAGGGCTTTCCTGACAGAGGAGCAGGTTCTGGCGATTTTTATCCAGCTGGAAACTTTCATCTCAGCCTGCTGGGCCAGATGTCCTCCCTATCCCTTCTTGTTCCAGGGTTTGGTCTCCGGATGCGTTCTCTGCAGGTGTGTCTCAGGAATCGCTGGGACTTCCGAGAAGAGAACATGTCAATAATCTGGGACAATTCTTGCCTGAAGGATCTTCAGTGGTGGTATCTGACCACCGGTGTAAGATTGGACTCCCCCCTTCCAGGTGTACATCTGTACATAGATGCCTCAGATCAGGGTTGGGGTGCAATCCTGGAGGAATCTCAGGCTCAGGGCCTTTTTTTTTTTTGGTTGTTGGGTGGCCATTGAGATGGACGTCCCAATTTTTTAGCCTATGTTAGGTTCATTACCTTAGATAGGGCGGTCAGGTGGTTGGTCGTTGCTCCTTCTCCCTCTCTGTATGGTCGCATGATCTAGTCCTATTGTGGTCACGCTCCCGTGGACAGGTCATCTAGATCTCTCCAGCTTTATAGGTCCCTACCTTGCTGGAGACTCTAGAAAAGCAGAAGCAGGCTTGGGTGACAGATAACCTCGAAGTCAGCTATGCTAACAGGTAAGGAACCAAGGCGTCAATCGCCTACATTTATTTGTTTCCTAAATCCTATTCTGTCTCTTCCCACCTCCTACGGTGGGATTCAGCTATATATATATCTGGCAGGTAAGTGTCATGAACAAAATGATATTTTAATAATAAAATAAGGTTTGTTCATACTTACCTGGCAGATATATATACTTTTAGTGCCCTCCCGCCTCCCCTCTTGAGACAGTGGCACTAGAAAATCTGAATAGAAAATGGGAATGGTTCCCGATTCCCGCCTCCCAGTGGCGGGAATGAGTACTAACCACCTGGCCACACTGCATGTGCCGCGAGTTTTGAAATTCTGTCGGATTTCGGAGAAATACAGCTATATATATATCTGCCAGGTAAGTATGAACAAACCTTATTTTATTATTAAAATATCATGTTTGTTAACATGAAGGCTGAGTACACTTTTAGAAGAATTAATATTATAGTAAATGTTAAGAGCCTTAGGACGTTAATTTAAAGGACTTGAAAGTGTTCTTTGCAGGATTATGATCCTTGTTTTTCCATGAGAATCACTTATGTTTAATGCTGTATTCTCGGTGCATGATCAGAGCTAAGCAATGCCTAGTTTTTACAATAACATTGCTTAAACCTCCATCAAGATCCATACCTCTTCCAAAATCTAGTGCATGCTGTTAGTCGTGAAGTCCATTTTTGTTCAGATTTTCGTCCAAACTGACACTAACATTTTGCATAGCCCTGCTGGCAAACAGACTAACTAAACCAAAGCATAACCTGACCTCTCACGCCTGATTTTATCTTATTCTCATTTGCACTAGTCTGCTTAGTGTCTTGCAAATGTTAGCACATTAATTCATTGGATGAAGTTTCTAGCACCAGCCCATACCTTGTAGTTGGTCACAGCTTAATAAGGATCAGTTGTATCCTTATTAAGCAGAACTTCACATATTAGAACACCAGCAGGTTTGTGAAATTCTTGCTTCCATTGGCTTTGTGCCTTATTATGACCATTTGTTCACACCAAACCCTGAAGTTTAAACTGATTATTTTTGTTTTGTTTACATGTTCAGGGCATTAACTCTGCTCTCAACACTCTTATTTGGCCTTTGGGCTGGCATGACTGTTTATAGTGTCGTGGCAGTTTTTTCTATAACTGAATGTGAGAGCAAGAATTTCTGAAGTGTTTTGTTGTTTTAGAGCTGCAAAATTATTCTGCAGTGAATCCCTGTTATTCTTCTCTGCAAAATGAACTCTACATTGATATTTTCTCTTTTGCTTGAAAGACCTCAACATAAATTAAGATCCTACAGAGTCATGGCTTCTGAAAGTCATGTGAAATCTAGCATTGGTGTAACAAGCTTAAAAACTGATTAAAGTGTTTGTTATGCAAAGGTTTTTATCTATGAAACATCCTTTTACAAAGTTATTTTTATCTATGAAACATCCTTTTACAAAGTTGAATTAAAAAAGTATAACAAAAGTAAAGATAACTTGGTGCCTTGTTTAGTTACATGTTGAAAAATACCAGATCAAAGTTTTTTTTTGAGAATGAGATGATTCTGCATCCTTTTTTGTGGGAAAGAGTGGGAGGTGCAGTGGTTTGACACTTGTACTGTATTGCGTGTTTTAAATTTTTTAGGGAAAGTGTTGTAGTTTTAGTGTCAGTTTTGTGCATTAATCACTTGAAACAATTTTCACTGTTGTAACTTGATTTATGGTCATGGACCGGAAAGAAGTGTTTTATTTATGAATGCAATTTCTCTTACAGGAAATTAATTGATACTGGAACTTGAAGCTAATGAAATGTTCTGCATTTAACTCTGTACCTGTGGGAGTAGGATTTCAGTTTTCTGAAGGAGTGATCCATCCATCTCGGTCATCTCTTCACACCTAATTAATTCTTAATTTAGTGTAGTTGATTGCACTGTAACTCTGGAAAAGGAAAACTATTTTAAGAAGACCTTAACTTTTGTCAGCACTAAGGATTGATATCATGCAGGTTTTTTCATTCACAGCTTCGGTTAGGATCGTTTGCATGGACCATGATATTCTTATGGTTAGTTAATTTTTGTATTATCTAAATTCATTTCATAAATTTTATAAATAGTTATGAGGTTTTTAGTACCAATACAGGTTATTGTATTGCTTTATGACCTGGATGAGAGCTTTCTTATAGCTATTTTCTCTTAGTTACTTCCTGTCAATCATATTTTTGTTGATTTATATTAAGATTAAAGCTTGCTTGAAAGTTTTTCTTTAGCCACTTGGAATTATGCTTTAAGCCTCTTACTTCAGAAAGACAATTCCTCTTGTAGGCTTTTAGCATCTAGCTAGACTAATGTTTTGGAATTCGATTTCTACTTTTGTTTGCCCCCTCTTAATACTCTTCTCTAAGGCATGTATTCATTACTTCTTTCAGGGTTAAACCTCCGTACAAATTACTTAAAAATTTGTCATTTTTTATTTGTGTTGGATTACTGCATCAGCTAACAGTACAGGTAAATGGAAATTTGTTGGTCAGTTTTGCATCCCAAACCACCTATTCAGGTCCAGGTTTTGGAAGGTTGGCACAAAAGATTTGTTCTTCAATGAGGGGCAAATACTGGAAAAAGAAAATGGGATGGACGTATATTTTAAGTTTTTAATGTAATTACTAGTTTTGTCATAGCTATTTTCTCTTTTTTTCTCATACTTTTGTTGATTTATATTAAGATTAAAGCTTGCTTGAAAGCATTTTTTTAGTTTAGTTACCAAGAGCTTTTTTCATTACCTTCATGGTATTCAAAGCAGTTGCTCCAGTCATATCCAACTACTAATGTAAAATCCTGGGACCCTCATTTTCCATTAATTTTAAGCTTCAGTAGTGCTTTACCATGTAGAAAACTGTTCTATCTTCCAGACATATTAAAGAAATTAAGAATATAAAATTTTTTATGACACAGGACAGCTTAGGTAGCCATTGCTTCATTTTATGCTGGATTTCACAAAATGTTTAGGTTGCACTTTTGCATTATGCAAGTAGGTGAAAGAGTTATGTTCAGGAAAGAGTTTGTTTTCATCACTTTGACCCTGAAAATTTATGAATGAGGAACATAAAGAAGAAAAACATTATTAGAGAATTCGTGTTTGTCTGTCTTACTTTAATATTGTTAGCAAATTTGAGAAGCTAAAGTTTATGAAACTTCTTTGTTATTGCCAGGCTCCTGTTCACATACACATCTGTGAGTGAGAACCTGCGTGTTAAAGTTCTGTTCATGGTCGGACTTTAGGAGTGTTTTTTTACATCTCATTATTTGGTGTCGTGATTATTAATGAAGTCTTAACTGAAGTGCTTTTTCTCAGTGGTTAATTAGAAAGATTCAAAAATAAGTACAGTAACCTGCTTTCTGGCACCTCTGAGGTTGCATGGGGCAAGGGCAGTGTGGCCACCCACCTGAAAGAAGAGAAAGATAAAGGAAGAGCAGTTGATGGGGCAGAGGAATGGGTCCCTGGCATTTGTTTTCCACTCACTCTGTCATTCTCCCTCCTCCCTTTCCCTGGTGACTGAATTTCAGAGATTCTTTCCCACAGTGTTTCATCCATGTCTGTGTTTCAAACATTTTCCTACACCTCTGGTGTAAAATATGATAACTTCTTAGTATAGGTTCATTTGAAGCTAAATTTAATAGAAGGAATATGGTGTTGAAGAGTGACCTTTATGTAATTCTACAAGTAAGTTGATGTGTTTCTTTGTACATACAGTGATTTCTTTTAATATTGCCAATAAATGTGGTGAACAAAAGTTAGCTCTACTCTTATCAAAAGCATTTCACTGACTTTTGATCCAGTTATATTAAGTATAACTTTTCTAATGAATATGTATCAGTTTTTTCCATGTGGTATTCCTGTTGTTTAACCAAAAGTACTAATAATTATATTGTGGTTGTTTACAGGGGTACATTATTTGATATATAGTATATGAGAGAATATGACTTGACATGCATTGTTTAATGACATCATGTTATCAGATAGTTATTTTAAATGTTTCTTGTTTACTTTAAGGAATATGAAGTGTATATTGTCTCCCAATAACTTATAAGCAAGATTGTACACTAATTACTATGTATATGAGAAAATATGACTTGACATGCATTGTTTAGGGACTTCACGTTATCAGATAGTTATCATTTGAAATGTTTCTTGTTTACTTGAAGGAATGTGAAGTGTATACTGTCTCCCAGTAACTTATAAGCAAGAGTGTACATTAATTACTATGTACAATCTGACTAATGAAATCTGGTTGAAAATTTTTGTGTGAGGAAATTATACTGTAGCTTATAAGATATAATTACCTCTAGCACTCATGAAAGTGGAATGCCAAATTTTTTATAATTTTTATGGCTCTTGTGGACAATGTCACATATGTTCTGTAGAGCTAAGATGCAAACTGTAGTATAAAATATTTAAGTAGATGTCATATGATATGTAAAAGTCATTTTTGTATAATGGTCCTAGAAGACTAAGTATAGCCTTCTTTGGCAGCAGTATTTGAATTGGGGTTTTGTTTCATTATCATTGGGAGGTCCATGTCAGCTATATTCACTGTTTTGTGTAGATAGATGTATTGATACATCTATCTATTGGTACATTTCAATCACTTAGTTGAAAGGTGATCGTACAGAGCAGATGGCAGCCGATAATGCTGTTTAGACCTTTGTGACCCCGTAGGAAATTTTGAATGGGAGTATCATGCTGTCTTCTTGTTCTTGACACTGCTATGTCACAGAATTAGTGGGTTTCCAGATGTCTGGAATTAAGGGAAAGTCGAAGGTTGAATATGGACCCTGGGACACCAATGAGGATTGCTGTCTTTAGCTCTCTCAGTCTCATGAAAGGTAAAGTTGTGAATATTTGGTGCTGTGCTCCTACATGGTCCCTGAATGGGCAGGTGCATTTGCCTGTTATTTTGGTCTTTAGAAGAGCGCTTATCGTTGTGATCAAATGCTGTTGTCTTAGTAAAAAAAAAAAAAAAATTAGTTGGTGCAATTTCTTTTGTTTGAAAAATATTCTGTGTTGTGCATCCTTATCAGCATTTTTGTCGATATGTACTGTTGTCCCCCAGTTTTATGTGTTTTTTGAGTCCCGTTATTAATGATAGTCATCAGAGCCTGTATATTCCGAAGAAACAAGCCTTCAATTTGTCACCATATATAAAAAAAAGAGGCAAAAAGTATTTTTAAAACAGACTGCTCTACAGTAGTTTTCTTTGATTGTTTAATGCATAAATAATTTGATTGTGTTTCTGTGATGAGGGAAATGACACTGGATTATTCCAAATTTGGCTGTTAACTACCCAAGAAAAATAAAGAAAAGTTTAAAAACCAAGTAAAATTCAATGACTATAGTGACACCAGAGACATCTTGCCTTAATGATGAATGAAAGACAAGTGCTTATGTAAGTGAACTAAGATGTGCACAAGTAACATGTTTAAGGTCATGTTGAAGTCACTTAACATACCATAAACTGAGGAAATCAAGTTCTCAAATATCTGAGTTAGGTAATGTGTTTTTTACCCACAACTGCCAAACTTTGGAAAGTTTTCTTCACTGGTTTCTCTTGTTTTCTGTGATTGCCCACCTTTCAGGAGGCAAATCTACCATTCAGAATTGTCTTCTCATTACCATGATGCATCACCTTCCTTCATACCTTTGAAAGGATAAAAGGTCTGCCTCATCCTTTGTGGTCAAGTCTTACGCTTCTTTCTTCCTTCCTTTCCTGTGCTTATCTTCTTCATTCACTAGAATAGGGTTCTAGGTTATCCCTTCAGTTGGCCTCTGAACTTTATTCAAAAGAAATTTTGCTGTGGGGAAAACCTTTAATTTTTCCTTCAGTATTGTGGCCATCAAGCCTGTATTAGAAGCTTTGAATTGCCTGTTCCAACAATTTCTTTGATCTTGAAAAAAGGAAAAATAGATAAAATTTTAAATAAAAATCTCCATCTAGAGGTCTGAGCCCTATTCTTCCTCATATTAGTTTCATGGCTGAACGCTTTAGAAAGAGAGTTTCTAGAATGATATGTTCTGGAAAGGCAACCATATCCAAAATCATATTAAAGCCTTGTAAAATCAATGTGTACACAATGCTCTTCCCAAACTTTTCCAACGAGAAGTGTTAATTTGTTGTGGTTTCATTTCACAATTGTTTGAGAAGAGTCTAACAGTTCTTCCTCTGTTTCCTGAATGGTTTCCAAAAGGATAGCCTATCATCACCAAGGAAGGGGTTTCAGTACATTACTTGTCTTGCAGTGACTATTCTTAAGTTTGGTGACTGCCTGCCTTAGTGTCTCTACAAATGGATAAAAAAATGAACAAGAAATAGTGATGATAAGAATGGATTCCAATTGGCAGCATAGCACCAATTTGCTGTAAGTGTTGATGCATAATTTTGGATGAATGCACATTTAATTGGAGTTGATACAGCACTTAGGAATCCAATCCAAACATTAGTTTTTTTAATATAGCCTTCAAGGACTCTTGTGTGATTACTGTATATCCCACCAGTCTGCCACATTCAGAATTTACAGATCTAATAGGCTCATTATTAAGTGAAGAAAAGGCCTAAACAAGAAAATCATTTCGTGGTAGGAAATGAAAAGCAAACTTCCACAGATGAGATGATACTGTATGTAAAGAGACTGAAAAGAATGAAAAACAAAAGTAAAAGAGTGATGAAAATACCAAGAGTATCTACAGAAAGAAAGTGCTGCAGGTGAGATGTGTCCTTGAAACTGAAGGCCAAGGGTTATGGTGTTTTATACATGGCCAAATGTAACCATTAACTTCTCCATATTTGATGGTATCTGCATGTTGCATTGCTTACATGCAGAGTTTAAGTCGAAATGATTTTGTAACACTTTTCAAATACACTTTGTACCCAAAACCATGCTCATATCCATTACAGTAATTTAGTATTCGCTGACTTTGTTGGCTTATAAGGCCTCCTAAAGTCTGTTGCAAGTTCTAAGCCCTTAGGTCTGAAATATTCAGATAAATATGCTGAGGTTTATCTTATTCTTTTATGTTACATAATACAGGCTTCAAGTTTGCAATGTGGTCAAGTGTTTCTGAAATTGCAGATTTTGTTCATTCTTAGCCCTTTGAGCCAGCCTTTTTCTGGTCAGCCTATGAGGGCAAGATTAGTTAAAAGTCAAGTTCTGAACAATGGAAAATTTTATTTCTTCCATGTAAGAGATAGTTTCCTATTAAAATTGCTTTTTTATGGCATTTACTACTGTCCAAATAGGCAGCTGTAAAGGAAAACCAACATTATTCCTGCTGTGGATTACAGTAAAAATCCCTTTGGCTGTACTCTATACTTGGTGGTAGTCATCTGCCTTCCCTGATGTTGATTTGGAATGACTTTAGGTGATGTCCATTAACCTTTATTGGGAGATCCAGCTGCGCGGCGCCACCCCGGGCGCGGTACCCTGCAGAGCATTGGGGAGCCATTCCTCCTCTTCTCCCCTCCTTTGTCTTCGCAGTGGGGTTGTATTGTGGACGTTTGATCCAGGCGGCCGTCGTTCCACCGCCGTCTGGAGAGGTCCCACGATGATGACGCGTCCACATTTGGACAACAAAAAGAAACGCTCATCACAGTATACAAACAATACATCCGCTCCATAATAAACTACGCCAGCCCAGCCTGGCACCCTGCCATATCCAACACACAACTAAACAAACTACAAATAATACAAAACACAGCTCTTAGAATCATCCTTGGCAGTACACAATCCACACCAGTAGAACACTTACACGCCGAAACCAAGATTCTCACCATCAGGCAACACTTAGACATGAGAGGCACACAATTCTTGGCATCAGTCATAAACAACACAAACAGCCCATGCTATTACCTTCACGACCACCCTTCAACACACAGGCAAATAGCGAATACACCACACAGACACTATACAAATATCTTGAATTCTATACCACCACCCACAAACATCACACAAAACAAAAAGCACATCCATACTCACCTCACCAGACAAGCACTTAATAACCTTCCCAACAACAAAATACTCAGCACCCCACCCAACATAAGCAGCACAGAAACACAGCTCTCAAGATTGGAGAGAGTACACCTGACTCGACTTCGCTGTGGTCATCACCAATCACTAAACACCTACAAACACCGCATAGACAACACCCAAACAGACATATGTTCACTCTGCCAAGTTAGTCCCCACACAATTACACATCTCTTAGTAGATTGCCCTAACTTGGCAGCCCTTAGACAACAACACAACATCCATACTACCACAGTTATGGTCAGATCCAGTAAGCGTGGTGTCCTTCTTGCGTGGTGCAGGCTTCATGGCATAACAGAGTCTGGGGAACCACAACAACAACAACCACCTTTATTGGGTCTTTTAATGCTGATGTTTGGCGGTTTTGTTTTTGCCTTCTATTGTGTGATATAGAGCTAATTGTCTTCTTGAGCTGGTGTGGAATGTCGATTCTTTAACGAGAAGCAAAGACTGTAGCAAGGAAAGTTAGATATTGGATAGAGAGTTGGGAAGTTGATTAAAATAGATTTAAAACTGAGTGTTGTGGACATTTTTCTTGCCTGATGTTTGTTCCAATTCATTTTTTGGATAAGGATTGCCTTCTAACATGTATATTTTTTGGATAAGGATTGCTTTTTAACTTGTATATTTTATAATTTTCTAATTTTCCTTTGGTCATTAAGAAGTGAGCTTTAGGGATTATTTCTTGCTTTTGATTGCTTGAAATGGTTATAAACATGATTTCTGGGCAACCAACTGTTGATAGTAGTAGTATGCCTTGTAAATGTATTCACTGCTGAATATGTTGTTGGTTGTGAAATTAATATTTGACAATTTTTGCCCACTTTCAGTCCTTTTGTGAAACCATTTTGTAAATGATGATGGGAAACCAGATGTTGTTAGTGGTATTCTGCATTTTCAATTCAGTATTCAGAGATGAATTTTGATGTGGTCGTCCACATTCTCTGCTCTGTTTAAAACGTAATATACATAGTGGACATGTGCTTCCTTTGTTATGTATCTAAATGTTAAGAATACCTAAAGCTCCCTAGTTATGGTTTCAGAGTTAGAACACCAAGAAAGGATAGTGATAATTAAATTTTTTTTTTTAAATATTTTATATTGAATGAAAACTTACGATTCTGTTAAAATATTGAAAGACCAATAGCTTATTTCAGGCGTTGAGGTAACCTAAGTCTCGTAAGATGTAATTTTTCAGCTTAACAATGCAGACATTTTCTGCCAGGTAAGACATTGGGAATTTTATTGTTTTAGCCACTTTAAATCATTGTTGGCATGGTACCTTAGTTTGTACTTTGCTGTGATGTTTGAAAAATGTGGATTTTCAGGTGATAAGGCATAGAGTAGCGGTTGTCATTTGATTGCTTAGAGTCATCTTACAATTTTTTTTTGTTTTTATGGGAGCGGTCACTTGAGTTCTGTCTTCTTACTTTAGAAAACCTCATTGGAATTTTTTTTATTTTTTTCTTCCTTAATTTAGAATACTGTACTTTGTAAGGTCACACCCAGGAAAAGTTTCAAGTGCTGCAGGTTCTGTACATTATGGATACTGCTCCCATATAATAATTTTATGGTATGGTTTTCTGCATATGTTTATAGATATTCTTTGATAGTCATTTTCAAGATTCCTATTCTTGGTTTTGTTTTACATGTCACACTTGGCAGTCATACAGATCCTGTGATTAAAATCTGGCCAGTCCTTCATTCTGTTCACTTCTAGATTATGTACTCCATTGCACACTTGCATTTCCTACCTTCATAAACATAGAAGGTAACAGTTTACGGGTATTGGCACTTACAAGCGGAACTATTGGTTCTCGTGTTTTGGGCTCCCAATTTTATAGCTTTGATTAATTCAAGAAGCCCATCATCCACCATTACTTTTTACTAGTCTTATTTACTATTTTATGCAGTTGAGGTACATTGCATTACTTAATTTTTTCAATTATGGAAGCTAATTATGCATTTAACTAATAGTCCAAAACATATTTGATTAATTTATCATGAATCTGGTTCATTTATGACCAGAAGCATTCCTTAGGTTGGTTATAAACACTCATCATTGGCTGTACTGAGGTTGCGTAAATATTCTTGGTAGAGGAAATCTGCAGTGCATGAACTAAAGACAGGTAAGATGCTGATGTGATTGGTTCAAAGTTTTGAGGTGTTTGATATTCAGCTGATAATGTTTTCCTTGTATAATCCTGAGAGGTGTTTGAAGATATAGTTCTTTTATTTAGGATTTGCTACAAGTGTGTATAAGAGGTTAGCATAGGATACAGTACATTGAATTACAGGCTGCAGTTTTCTTTGGAAAATTGCCTTTGCTTAAGAGATGGAGATGTACCCATGGAGTATTTTGTCTCATCTGCATATTTGATTTTTTATGGTTTGTGTGAATTCTGTAATAGTACTGAAATAGAAAAATTTTTGCAATTATTGCAAATGCAAGAAGTGCTTTAAGATCTTTTGATACTATTTTATTCAGGTAACTCTTGGCTGAAAATTTTATTTTAAAATACAAATTTGTATATCTAATCACTTTTGAGTACTCTATAGTGCTCTGTAAGCAACCATAGAAATTTTGAAATATGTATTCAATATGAAGGGCATAATTTATCACTTTTGATAGGGGTTTCTTGTAGAGTTGTTCAGCCAAAGAGCTTAGAGGTCAGATTGTAAACATCAAAATGCTAGTTATCATTTCCGCAGTAGTATTTGTTAGTCTGTATTAAAATAAATTGGTAGAAAAAAAAAGAGAAAATGATTTCTGCAGTGTTGTATTTTTCTTGCCTGATGTTTGTTCCAGTTCATTAAAATAATTTTTTGGATAAAAAAAACTTGTATAATTTATAATTTTCTAATTTTCCTTTGGTCATTAAGAGAAAATTTAGGGATTATTTCTTGCTTTTGATTGCTTGAAATGGTTATAAACATGATTTCTGGGCAACCAACTGTTGATAGTAGTAGTATGCCTTGTAAATGTATTCACTGCTGAATATGTTGTTGGTTGTGAAATTAATATTTGACAATTTTTGCCCATTTGTTACTTTTGTGAAACCATTTTGTAAATGATGATGGGCCAGATGTTGTTAGGGTTTTCATTTTCTTTTTTTTTTTTATATCAGAAATAATCTTGCTCTGTTTAAAACGTAATACATTTCATGTGCTTTTTGTTATAAATAAGAATTTCAAAAGCTCCTAGTTATGGTTTCAGGTTAGAACACCAAGAAAAGGATAGTGATAATTAAATTTTTTTTTTTTTTTTTAATATTTTATATTGAATGAAAACTTAGATTCTGTTAAAATGTTGAAAGACCAATCTTTTCAGTTGATAACCTAAGTACCAAGAGATGTAATTTTTAGTTTTTCAATGCAGACATTTTTGCCAAAGACATTTGGGTTTTAGCCACTTTAAATCATTGTTGGCATGGTACCTTAGTTTGTAAAGTGATGTTTGAAAAAATGTATTTTCATATGGAAATGCATATTTGATTGCAAAGTCATCTTAAAATTTTTTGTTTTTATGGGAGCGGTACTTGAGTTCTGTCTTCTTAACCTCAGTGATTTTTTGTTTTTTCTTCCTTATTTAGAATTTCTTTGTAACCAGGAAAAGTTAACTAAGGTTCTGTAATATGGATACTGTGGAAGAAGCAATTTTATGGTATGGTTTTCTGCATATGTTTATCATATTCTTTGATAGTCATTTTAATTTATTCTAGTTTTGTTTATATGTCACACTTAGTGGAAGATCCATTTAAAATCACCAAGTCCTTCATTCTGTTCATCAGATTATTCTCCATTCTAGCCTATTTAATTTACTAGAAGGTAACAGCAATTGGCACTACTAAACTATTGTTGTAATATTAATTCAAAAGCCCATCATCCACCATTACTTTTACTAGACCAGTTATATTTTACTGATTGAGGTAAAGAATTGCATTACTGTAATTTTTTCAATTAAAGAAGCTAATTATGCAAACAAGTGCCAAAACATATTTGATTAATTTATCCATGAATCTGTTCATTTATGACTTTCATTCCTCAGTGGCCATAAACACTCATCATTGGCTGTACTGAGGTTGCAAACCCTTGGTAGAGAAATCTGTGCATACCAAAGAAAAGATGCTGATGTAATTGGTTCAAAACATATTCAGGGACCCAGTTTTCTCTACCCCTGACCAATTGTTCTTTTTTTTTTGCTCCTCAGTATAAGCCAGCATTACAGTACATTGCCCAGGCTGCAGTTTTCAAACCCTTTGCACTATGGAGATGTACCCAGCAATTTTGTCTTTTTTAATTTTTATGGTTTGTCTGTATTCATGTAATAGTAAATAAAACTTTTTGCAATTATTAGTATGTATTTTATTAGTTTCCTCCTCAGTTATGTAACTTTGGCAAAATTTTAAAAATACAATGAATATCTAATCACTGCCTTTTGTCTGTAAGTACTATTTTTGCAATGGTTTCAATATGAAGGGCATAATTTATCACTGATAGTCACAGAGTTGTTCTCCAAAGAGCTGATCAGATTGTGAACACAAAACGCTGACTATCATTTCACCGAAGTAGTTGAACAACTTAAAATACCCACCTCAATAAAATTTGACAAATACAATAAACAAACCTACAACTGTTAAAAAGCCTTCAAATGGACAATAACGGGGTTGAATTCTGATTTTCATTTTCTTTTTTTTTAAATCAGAAACAATCTTGCAACACTTTCA
This sequence comes from Macrobrachium rosenbergii, assembly GCF_040412425.1. Classification (NCBI taxonomy): domain Eukaryota; kingdom Metazoa; phylum Arthropoda; class Malacostraca; order Decapoda; family Palaemonidae; genus Macrobrachium; species Macrobrachium rosenbergii. The sequence continues at coordinate 70,598,927 of NC_089744.1, read as the reverse complement.
ATTTGTTAAATAAGATAAATATTTATTTACATTAATCAATTTAAGTGATTGTTCTGTATGGCTGAATACCAAGTGATACATTATTTTTCACAATTTTTAAAGATTTGGGTAAATTTTTTTAAACATTTGGGTCGCCATCACAAAAAACCTATTTCAGCGGTGACTTTGGTAAAACTAACCCCCAAAAAGTTATTGGTAATGTCTGACTAATCAGTGATTTCTTGTCATGTTTCCAATAAGCAGTTAACTAAGTGAATATAAGCTTAGTGGAAGAAGCATTAAGAGTCACCTAAGAGTATCATATTCCTTCTAGCCTATTTAATTTACTAGTGAAGCAATACTACTAAGCAGTTGTAATATTTTAGACCAGTTATGGCTGATTGGTGTGAATGAGAAACTGTTTCCAAGGGCGTGCCAGGGACCCAGTCCTCTACCCCACCAATTGTTCCTTTTCTTTTCTCCTCAGTGGCCACACTTCACTTGCCCCATGCAAACCCACTATGTGCCAGCAATGCTTTTTTTTTTTAATCCTGTATATTGTCTGTATCCATTTATGGTAAATAAAACTACTAAGGTAGTATGTATTTTATTAGTTTCCTCCTCAGTTATGTAACTTTCAAGTTGCAAAGTACAATGAAACTTGACTGCCTTTTGTGTAAGTACTATTTGTTGCATGGTTCATGTACTGTCGTGCACAAGTCTGTTCTCCACTGATCCAGAGAGTGAACACAAATCCGTGGTGGAGGACAAGCCAGGCAGTTGAACAACTAAAAGGCCCACTGACAAATACAATAAACAAAGAGTGAACACAAATCCGCTGACTATGAAAACACCGACAGTTGAACAACTAAAAGACCCACCTCTTTGACAAATGACAATAAACAAACACACTGGCGGTCCACAAACGACAATAACGGAGTTGAATTCACCCCTGGGAAACACACAACATACAGGCTCTCCGAGGTAAATTTTTACATTAATCAATTTAAGTGATTGGGTTGTTGAATGGCTACATTATCCTGGGGCAGTTCTCAGCCCCTAAGGAGGACCCTAACCCCCAAAGACACAGGTAATGTCTGACTAATCGGGCATCTGCTGGGGCGTTGAAGATTCCTCTGCGGTGCAGTGGGCCATGAGTTGTGCTGTGTGGGCAGCTGGCTGCAGGGTGTGGGGACCTTTCAGGGGGGCGGATGTTTCTGCGAAACCTCTTTCAGGCCGTTGGCTGCAGGGTTGCTCAGGTGGAGGGTGTGGTGTGGTGAGATGTCCTCCTCAGGAGTGGCAGGCTTGATGTAGTCAGACCACAAGTCGGATAGGAAGTGAAGGGCCCCTGTCGGTGGTTATGTGGTCTGGGACGCTGAACCTGCTGATCCAGCTGGAAAGGAGGGCCTCGGTGCACACACTGGTGGTGGCTTCCTGCATGGGCATAGCTTCGGGCCACCTGGCTGAACGGTCGACAATCGTCAGGAGATATCTGGCCCCGCCTGACGGGGGAAGAGGGCTGACGACGTCGATGTGTATATGGCCGAACCGCCGCCCCGGTTATGGAAAACTCGCCTACCCCTGACTCAGTGTGGCGACTAACTTTGCTGGTTTGGCACCAAAGGCACTGTCTCACCCAGGTCCTTGTGTCCTTCTACATTCCGTGCCAGACGAACTTCTCTGTCAGCAGCCGTCATCCTGCCGGAGGAGTGGGACAGCCCATGGATGACGTTAAATACCTGGCGGCGATGGGAGGAGGGCACCAGGGGGCGAGGCTGGCTGGTGCTGACGTCGCAGAGGTGGCTTGGACCCCCGAGGGCAAGGGCCACGTCCCTCCACTTCAGGGACGTGATGGTGGTGCGGTGGGCTGGAGTCTCCGGGTCGGCGGTCTGCTCCCAGGCGAGGTCCTCGTAGTTGATCCCAAGCTGCACCGCGTTGAGCTCAATTCTGGAGAGAGTATCTGCTACAGGGTTCTTCCTGCCGGGGAGGCATTTGACTGAGCAGGTGAACTCTGCGATGGCCACGAGGTGTCATTGCTGCCTGGAAGACCATATGTCCCCCTGCTTGGTGAAGGCATGGACCAGCGGCTGGTGGTCCGTGTAGATTGTGAAGGGCATACCCTCCAGGAGGAATTTGAAGTGCCAGACCGCCCGGTATACTGTGCAGAGTTCCCTGTCAAAGGTGCTGTAGCGGGCCTCCACAGGTTGAACTTTTTGCTGAAGGCGGCGATGGGCTGGGGGCCACCATCGACGATCTGCTCCAGGACGGCTCCGCATGCGACGCTACTGGCGTCCGTCGTCAGTTGGAGGGGAGTGCTGCGGTCCTGGTGGGCCAAGGCGATTGCCTCGGCGAGGGCAGCCTTCGTCAGGGAGAAGGCCTGCTGCCGGCTGGGTCCCCACACTAAGGATTTTGGTTGTCCTTTCAGGATCTCTGTCAGGGGGGCCATGGTGTGTGCAATCCTGGGGATGAACCTCCTGTAGTAATTCACCATCCCGAGGAACTCCTGGACGGCCTTGACGGAGGTGGGGACGGGGAACCTGGTGACGGCTGCGACCTTTGATGTGAGCGGGCGGACACCATCCGGGGATATCTCGTGGCCTAGGAAGTCAGCTTTCTCGACGCCGAAGGTGCACCTGTCGAATCTGACAACGAGGCTGTTCTCCTGCAGGACCGCCCAGATGTGCCTCTGGTGCTCTTTATGGGACCTGGAAAATATAAGGATATCATCCACATAGCAGACGTAGAACTTCAGGTCCCCCAGCATGCTGTCCGTGAGCCGCTGGAGCAGCTGGTACCTGAAAGTAAGATTTTAAAAGATCCAGCTTAGAAAATATTTTGGCCCTGTGGAAGGAGGCCGTGAGGTCCTATATGTTCGGCAGGGGGTAATGGTCAGGTTCAGTTGCGAGGTTGAGCCGCCTGTAGTCGCTGCAGGGTCTCCAGGAGCTGTCCGGTTTCTGCACCATGTGGAGAGGAGAGGCCCACGGGCTGGAGGCCTCCTGAAGGCACCGAGGGAGAAGCCTCCAGAACCTTGCATGTGTAGGGGGGCCCTTCGTCTTTATGTGGTGGTAGATGCCATGTTTTGCTGGGGCCCCAGGTACCTGACAGAGCTCAGGCTTGAATACGTCGGGGAACTCCTTCAGCAGCTGGACGTACTGGTGGGGGGCGACGGAGCAGATGGTAGGCACGCTGGGTCCCGTTGCCAACGGGAGGGACTGGCAGGAGTCGGTGTCGAGGAGACGCCTAGGAGCGGGGTCCTTACATCCGCGAAGACGAAGTTCCAGGAATACCTCCGCCAAGGATGGAGATCGACAGGAGCCTGGTGCCGCAGGAGAGGATGGGGGACCCGTTGGCAGCCGTCAGGAAGGCAGCCGGGTCCGGTGAGCGCTTGCGGTCCTCCCTGGACAGCAGAAATATTGATCTAACAGCCCCTGTGTTGACCAACATCATCCTGCTGGAGATGGTGTCACGGACGTAGAAGCCTAATGGCTCTGGGTTCCTCTGTTGTCATGGCAGCCTGTTCTGCTGGCCGCCGCCTCCCCCCATTTTATTGGACGGGCGAATGAACACGGGGGTTGGCAGTTCCAGGCATCCTTGCCATACTGCTGGTGGTAGTAGCAAGGGCCCGGTGGGTTCCATTTGTGATGATACGGTGGCCACCTCCTGGTGACGGTGCTTATCTCCTCCTCTGCACCCTCCTCCTGTTAAATGGAACAGATGGGGTGTGCGAGCGCTGATGCCAGCTTCGCTGCCTTTGCGGAGTCGGTCATCTGCTGCGCCGTGCGGATCAAGACCTCGAGGGGCATAGTGTAGGGCTTGAGGATGTGAGTACGGACCTCTGGGAGGAGCTGGCGGAGGAGAATCTCCCACGACAGGTTATCTCGGACTGCTTACCGTTGCTGTCGGTGTCAGGGAGGATGAGGAGGTCCTGGATCATGCCCCATGACTCCACGACGCTCTGTTCCTGCCGCGGGTTGATGATGAGGTGGAGGGCGCGGGTGGCCCTCTCGGCGAACAGCAGGAAGCAAGTCTCGATGAGGGATGTTTTCAGGTGGCAGTAGGTGAGGGGGCGTGCGGCGGACACCCACGGGATGAGTTTCCTATAGACCTCCTCCGGCAGGGCATTAATCACTGTGTCAGCTTGTAGCACCTCGTCCTTGAGTTCCACCAGCGTGAACTGACCCTCGACCCTGTACAGCCATGATGATGGATTCCCGATTGAAAGGCAGCAGCTTTATGGCGAGGGCAGCTTTTGTTTGTCCTGCCGGGCATGGCAGCATGCGGGGTGCAGGCAGTGGTGTGGAGGAACGCGAGAGCCTCGGTGCAGGTCATATGGGCGGGGGGTAAACGTCTGAATCCGCGAGGTTTGCGGTTAACTGAACGAGGGAGGGGATGTCCAGGTCCATGCCCGCTCTTGCCCTCTTAATTGGAGTGGATACTTGCGTCAATACACGCTTGGGAGCATCCCGTGTGAGTCCGCTAATGACGCTGGTGATTTGCCGACAAGAGTCAGCACGCCCGAACGCTGGTTACAGCGCCGTAATGAGTCCACTAGGGGCGCGGGTAGTTCCTGGAGCCAAGACTGAGTCGCCATGTGAGTCTGCTAATGGCTCGTGGAACCACTCCGGGGTCACCACTTTAAGAGGTGCGAAAGAAATGAGCAGGATAAGGTTACTGCTACTTTGAGGACATAGGCTGTTTATATAGCGGCAGACTGACGCCACGTCGAGGAATACAATGAGAACTAGGGTGACCTGAGGTCAATAACATTTGACAAATACAATAAACAAACACACTTTGAGTTACACAAATGGACAATAATGGAGTTGAATACATTCTGATACCAGAAAAAAAAAACACATAACATACAAGTTGGTAGCAGGTAAATATTTACATAAATCAATTTAAATGATTGGGTATGGCTGAATCTGCATGACCCGTTATCCTAGGAGAAGCAAAGAAAACGGGTTGCCACCACAGAAAACCCGCTTAGCGCGGACTTTACAAAGTCTCCACATTCCAATACTGTATTGTTAAGAAAGTGATTGTAAAGTTTTTGTTGACGATACAAGGTTTGAACGTAAAATGTGCTACCACAGGTATGGGTAGCGTCATCCTTAAACCTTTAATATAGACTGTTGAACTGAATTGAATATAGAATTTAAGCCTAACACCGAGCACTGGGACCAATGAGGTCATTCAGAGCTGCAACAGAAACTGACAGTAAAAGATTGAAAGGTGTGACAGGAGGAAAACCTCCCAGTTGCACTATGAATCAATTCTCAGAAGAGGGTGGCATGTAAGATAGAAGAAAGGAGGGGTATAGACTTAATTTTACAAGTGTCAACACCATGATATTGTTTATGGATTAATAGTTTTCATGACCAAGACATTCTGCACTAGCAATAATCACAATTGGACAGGTAAAAAATTCAGATCACAGCGCATTTTCGTCGCTGTAACCTCACACCACCAACAAAACCACCAAACAATACATACTGATAAAATCATTCGCTAGTTACGCCTATTAGGCTACCATTTACCCAGAAAAAAATTTTTTCTCTGCTTCTTTTTATCTTTTTACTGAATATGAATTTGTTACATTGGTGAAAGTATCTGAATCTTTCATTTTGTGTCAGTATTTAAAAAAAAATTACATAGCCATAATTTGTCTAAAAACTGGCATTCGGTTGTCATCACCCATCACCAACCTTCACTATGGATGTTGGCCCAATCACGCAATATATAAATAAATATAACAGATCTATGAATGTTTACATATAAAGGATGCACCAGCAGCAGTTTATGGTTGCTACCTCAATAACGTAAGTGAACTGAATATTTTGTTAATTTGCTGCTATAATTGTTAGGTTTTTTTTTATAAGAGGTGGTTTGCAAATTATCAAACACCACCGTAAACACTTGAAATGTTTTGCATCAATCCTGTGGACAGTCATGTCTGTTGATAAGAAAACCTATAGGAAATACTAATTCATGAATACTACTTCCTAAGCACTTTCATTCTCATATCCTAAGCACTTTTATTCTCATATTCATTTTGCACCTTTCCTTAACTGCACATTTTACACTCAAACCCAGTATTGTCAACAACAAAAACTTTACGACCACTTTCTTAACGATATTAGAATAATTAGACTTTATTCTATGCTCAAGAAAATACCTGCTTCCCACCACCCCTTCCTGTTCCCATATGCCCTTCCGGTGCAACATCCGTTGGGTCTTCCATTAGTTACTTGTTCAACTGCTTCGATTTCATAGTCAGCGGATTCGTGTTCTCTCTCTGGATCAGCGGAGGAAACAGACTTTCGTGCACGATAATACAAAACCCAATGTTCTTGGGGACGTTATTACCCACTTGATCCAATCTGCTTTATTGCACAATACCTCAACCACTTAGCCAGTTTGTACACAATCCGGGAGTCTGGGACAAGAGCACTACAACTCTCTTAAATTTCCTGATCATGGGCTTTCGTATAAAAAATTTTGCAACCAACAGAGCAGATACAAAAGGCAGTGGAGTTTCATACTACAGCTGACAAGACAAAATTATTTCACTACATCCCTCACTGGGATGAGGGCTAGAGGAAATGGTACAGCTATACTCTTAAGTGATGCGACATGATTGCATAGGATTTCATTCAAGATTCATGAACTGGCGACTAACATGCTCCATATTAATCAATTATTACAATGTGAAAACACAATTATTTCATAAAATACGGCCATAATATATTTCATAAGGGTAAAATCTGTCATATATTTCAAAGCTGTAAGAAAATGTCATGTGTAGCAAAATTTTGGAAAAAGTTACAAAACATTCCAAAACTTTCGTTCACTACTCACCGATGCATTTGACGAAAAAGTCATTATCAAACCTCAGTTCAAATGTTAAATAAAAAAACAAAAAAATTTGTCATTAACATTAACATTGCTTCCAATGCAACCATAAAATTTGAAATACAGTAGTCTATTTGATTGTTTTTACACCTCAACACTGAAAAAATGTAAATAAGTAAATACAAAAGTAGAATGCATCCAACGATATCAACGGGTGAGCATGTGTGACACAACCATTAGAGTGGCGGCGCAACTGTTGGTGTAACATAGGTCTACACTACAATGAGTAATGACAATGAAATTATCCTGAAACCATTTATTTTATATTTGTTAAAGGAATATTTGGATTTTCACAAAAATAAAATTGTTATATTCCTTAAGCACTTCAAAAATTATGGCTTACTAGCAAATATTCGCCTACGCAATTATTTTGTTAAAGCCAAGATTTTGTTCCTAGGCCTAGGTGTGTTAGATTTCTTTACCTACTATAAATACATTGCACTTATTATTCACATCTCTATATTAACAACTTCTGGCCAAAAAGCATATGAAGTTAACATTCTTGCACTTCATTGCCTTATGAATGAATAAATTACACCCCAAAATCTAGCAGAAGCACTTTTAAGAAAATAATATTTTAAGCCAATTAAAAAAAGTTTTCCATAGGCCTTGGTATTAATATAATAGATATTTCGATTAATGGCCATCTTCTCCATCTCAGAAGCCTTAGATTATTTTTTTAGGCTTATACAGTAAATCATTTTGCAACATACAGGCAGCTTGAACATTGCCTAAAACTTCCAACATCCAAAGAAAACTTGTAGTAATTCATATTCCTATTTTGAAAATGCTGTTATGACTGTTGAGCTTATTAGATCTACTGTTATAATGCTGCAGAGGTAGTTACGTTGACCAGCCCGAGGATCATGTTAAGCGCACTGCCATTGACAGCACCGCTAACCTTATCACACCATACTTTGAGCTAAGCAATGTAAAAAAGAAAATCAGTTCAAATCATACAGGTTACAAATTATACCAATGCATAAAGGGATCATATTTATATAACCATAGGGAAAATAGTACTAGCTGTGAATTCGCAAGCTTGTCGACATTTATGACACTGGAAGTGAAAAAAAAAAAGTTTAGCACTACTTGGCAATGTTACGCTGAGTCTGAGATTTTGGACAATACAAAAAGTCATGTCGCCTCATTTGAGCATAGCTGTACCATCATCACATAACACCTTCACTTTAGGAACTACACAATTTTGTTCATTGGCTAGGCTACAGGTTTAAAACTCTGGGCAGTTGTCTGAGAGATCACATGAAAAACTAAACTCAGAACAAGGAGAATGGTGGTCATTGTGAAATGGACAAATATACATGAGAAAATGAATGAATGTCAATGAAGAGCATTGGGATGGTATACAGTATTTGCAAATCTTGAGATACCTGTATTCAAGGGGACAGAAGGGCTTACTGTATGTAATATGCAGTAGGATGAAAAGGGAATTTCATTGCATTATCAGACACAAGGTATACATAAGAGCAGGTTCATTGTATAATAAAAGAATATTGCAGTGAACATTTTGACAAGAAACAAGAACGTGCACAGCGACAATATAAGCAACAATATCATAAACAGAAAAGATGGAAGAAACTTTAACCATATATACTTTAACCATCCTCCTCAGCAAAATTTACTGCTGGATCAAGACTATGAATAAGAAAATAGGGAGAGAAAATGAATGGAGTGGATGAAAAATTAAAGAGAAATACAATTCAGTGCAAGTGGCAACATGTTAACACACACACTAGGCAAGCAGTTGAAGATTTTGGCCCATTAAATCAAGCAAAACCAAAGCTTGGGGAAGTAAATGGAAAGCAATCTCATCACTAGCACATATAGTCCTGACTTCTCCAGCCACATTTAAACTCCATGATTTCCTATTGTAGTTTGATTCCTTTACCTGGAGAAGCAACTGGTTCAAGATAATTCTCTCATCTTCCCAGTGAGCAACAACCTGCAAAGTTTACATATATTAAAATTCAACTATATTTTGGCTGGCCAGAAGGGTCTGAACTATGAAGTCACTGAAATGGACATTATATTATTAATGATAATTTTCTGAGCTATTAGAAGACTGGCTTAGGCAGAGATATTTTGGGATACACAGTAACATCAAAGAGCACTGTTGCCTGGGCCACCTGTACAGCATGACAAAATTTGAACCTGTGATGCAGTAGCACTTATTAAGCTGAATTCCTTCGTTTCAAAATTTTAATATGTAAGAACCAGAAATCAGCACTATTAGGAACTAACTGGATGCGTGGTACTTGTCCACAACCCAAGCACTGAGTAAAAGGACCCACAAGTGCCATTTAATTAAATTAAAAACGATCAAATTTACCCTGGATATATCACTGTTGGCAATCAGAATATCCAAAAAAGCAACATACAGAATTTCAAGTCTATTTTGGCACCATGCAATCAAGTCATACCCAAGTGACAGCACTCGAGTTAGCAACAGCCTCCTTTGTTTTGTGATGCATTACAATGAAACAGAGTAAAGAAATGTTGTCTGACAGGTGGCCTGATGATAATACTTAACTGAAAATGAAGTTTTCATAATAAAACTAATATTGTGATACTTACCTGAACACCTGAATTCGCCTTTAATCCCACTAGCCCGAACAACTCTCAAGTACCCATCACACTAGTGGGAATTTTAACAGCCAGCCTTACCAACGCTGCAGGTAAAATCTTGTCACTTGAGCTACCATAACAAACGACTGGCAACACTGACACAGGTGGTGGGGAAAGAAGGGTGGGAATCATTCAGGTGGTTAGGTAAGTATTACAATATTGGTTTTATATTATGAAAACTTCGTATTGCAATACACTCCCTGAACACCTGAATTCGCCCGATTAACAACATTTAGAGGAGGGGGGGATCAATTCTATTGCACGCCCCTTTGACAACCGCAGAGATGGTAGCTCACCGATCTGCTCTGCATAGGATATCTATTTAGTTATACACTCACCTTATCAATCAATGCTTTTGGTGATGAGACATGCTGGAGGGTACTTTGATTGCCCTTCAGGTCCGTACTGTCTCGGTCCATCGACCTCCCATGTGGTTCTTCAGAACCTCTCATGTATGGAGGAGTACGATGAACCTCCCATGTGGCTATTCAGAGCCTCTCATGTATGGAGGGAAATGAAGCAGTGTGCTGAACCACTGACCCTCTGCCATGTAGGCTGCGGATATGGCCTGACACCCGACAAGCGAAGAAGTATCTCAGCGCCGACAAAAGAGCCTAGCCTACTAGAGCACCCCCTTGGACTCTCATAGGGCTATCAAAGACTACGATACTTAAAACGTACTAAATCTAAATTCATGTGATTATACTATCACTGATGCCTAAGAATTCTAAAGACTAAAAGGAATTCCTCTATCTGGTTAACCTAAGAATCTCTGCAGTAAGTGAATGCCACCTCAGCTAAATGAACGCACCCTAGGTAATAGACTTTGCCACTACATGTGGACTAAGAGAATAACCCTTTGAACGTCCGCACTAAGTAAACATCACCTCAGCTAACTGAACACACCTGAGATAGTAGACTTCGCCTCTACGCGCGATGAGACGAATCAAACGTCTCTTAAGTAAAGGAAGTAAACACTGAGACAGACCTCCAAGTAGCTGCCTCCAGAATAGAAGGCATCGAATAATTCCTTAGAAAGGAAGATGAAGTGGACATGCTCTGAATATTGTGCGGTCGCGGAAATACAGAGCTGAAGATGACGAAGAAGCAGCCTGGGAAATCACCTCCCTCTGAATTTAACTAATCACATTCTTTGACAGCGGACGGGAAGGACTCTGCTAAGAGACAAGAAGTGTACGCGGAAGCAGACAGAGTTTCTCAACCTTTGATAAATGGACTTTAATGCTCACACCGGACAAATGACATCGCTGGATCGCCGGTAACAAACACTTGCAGATAAAGCACTTTAAACGAATGAGGCAGAGTTTTATCCTCTGACGCTGTCTTCGCCATAAATTGCGGAAGAAAGACAAATACATATCATTTCTTGCATAGGAACCCAACCTAGAAACTGCCTGAAGCTCACCCAACCCTCTAGTTGAAGCTACAGCCATAAGAAAAAGCAATTTCTTAGTGTCTTAATGTTATAGTTTCAATGGGTTCAAAGGCAGGGGAACACGAGAAAAATATTGGAGTATTTCCGACAAGTCCCAAGGAGGGGCCTGAGTCAGCAAGACAAGACGTTCAATCTTAAAAGAACATAATAAACCATCGATTATCTTACTACTAGATATTTTAGGAAGGTGGAAACTAATTGTATCACTAAGCATTGAGCGGTAGTCAGCAATCGCCAAATATGAAAAAGCCTTGACTTTCCGAAGGAATTAAAGAAAATCAGTTATTTGGCTATGGAAGGTCTAGATATGGAATGACCTCCCTTATGACACTAACTTAGTAACTTCTATACCTTGTCTAGCTGAACCTGGTAAGGCTTACGGGTTGACTTTCTCAAGCTGAAAGAAAGCTGTCTAGCCACAGCTTTAGGGAGTCCGGACTGTCTAGCTGCTCCCTCTACATTCACCCTGCAACTAGGTACAGCACACGAGGGTTTGGATGATAATGGTGAGAATGCAGTCGTCTGAGGAGAACTTTCGCAAGGGTAGGGACATCGGAACTTCCGTAAGGAGCTCTAGGAGTTCCGGAAACCAAGCACGTTAGGGCCAGCAGGGAGCTATTAGGGTCATAGACGTCTTGACGCTCTTCCGCAATTTCCTTATTACCTGATGAATGAGACTGGATGGAGGAAAAGCATACACCTGCATGTGATTCCAATTTGTAACATCACATCGGTGCCTATCGACATGGGGACCACCATTGGTGAGAAGTAAATCGGAAGACAATGGTTTAATCATGTCATGAATAAGTCCGCAGTTGCTGGCCACTTCCGGAGAACCTGACATATTACTTCGTGAGTCAAAGTCCACTCACCCCCCAACCCAATACCTGACAGGAGCGACTTAGCGAATCGGCCAGTACATTGAGACTCCCCGACATAAATTGCGGAAGAAGAGACACTTTTCGTTCTTTGCATCCTCTCAGGAGACTCTGTGCTATAGTATTGAGTTCTGTTGATCCTGTTGATCTTGTCCCCCCACCCCAAAAGTTCTTTAGATATGACATGGCAGTTACGCTGTCGCTAAACATACCCCCTACTCTGTTGCACACTTGGACTGAAACAAGTGAGGGCTTCCTTTACAGCCTTGATTCCTGCAGATTTATTGACTCCTCTCGTTCCTGAACACACCCCAGAGGCCCGAGGCCTGGGTTTCCTCCAAGGTTGTTCCCCAACCTTGATCTGAGACATCTCTGTACAGATGAACGTCGGGAAGAGGGGAGTTGATAGACCTTCCCGGTGTCAGATGCACTTATTCTGGCCACCACAGATGATCCAACAGGCAAGAATCACTCCTGACTCTAAGTGCATTCCCATTGTGAAAGTCAAGTCCCAGCAATTCCTGAGACCTACCTGAAGAGAGCGCATCCGGAGACGAGACCCTGGAATTAAAAGAGAGAGAGACATTCTCCTTAAGAGGCTTCTCCAAGCTGGTACCGGCCATTCCCTGTTGAATAGGAACCCTTCTACCTGCTGAAGGACCGACTGGATCCTCTTCAAGGTTGGGAAAGCCCTCAATGGAAGAGAGAGAATCCTCCTACTTGAATAGGTTAAAGATTCCATAAGAATTCCCTCACTCTTACTACCTCCTCTAGAGAGGAGGCAAGGATTAACCAGTCGTCTAGATACCTCAACACTCTGTACCCTCGACGATGCATACTTACAGACACCGGAGACACGAGTTAAAGGCAACAACGTTCGTCATACTGTCTATGTCATCTTCCTTGAACAAACAATTAGCTAAGGCTAAGGTGTTCTAAGTAATCCCTCTTATGAACGTCCAGATACTGAGGGGAAAGATGACTAAGATAGAAATTTTGACTTTTCTGCTCCAAACGTTGTAGATGAAGCCAAAGCATTTGCCTAGTGAGCCAGACCTCTCGAGATAAATTTATTAGGCTGCAAACAGCCATGTATCCGAAGGGACACAGCCATCACTCTTTTAGAATCCCATTACAGTAAACGTGACAGCATCCAGAGAGAGTGCGCAAGAGCCTCAGTCTGATTGCGCAACACATCCTCCAAAGCACCTGGTTCCCTGAGAGAAGTCCCTACGAGCCGAGACAACGCCGGAGACCTAGACAGGATTGCCTCAACCGATTCGTTGAATGGCAACCTGAGACCTGCCGAAGGGTTACCTCAAACTGCGTAAATCTTCTTACACTACCGATGCTAAACAACCATCTGCCTCCTACAAAGCCTGTCTAAACCCGATCGAACCAAACCAGCCAACACAAAAAAGAGGCAGGAGCTGGCTTAGTGACATAAAAGGCCTCAAAAAAAAAAAAAAAAAGACTGAATTGACGAAATTGGGAGGTCCGGAGCTCTTGCTTGAGGGTACAAAGAAGTAACATACTCAAGAATGCGTCTATAATCGTTAATGCTGGCGAGAGGACATTCTATGTCCGCCGGAATCTCGTGCACCTCCGGATAAGAATCCTGTTCCGCAATGTCCGGACGGTCTAAGACCTAAGAAGGAGGAGGAACTGAATGAAGCCCCAACAACGATGAATCCTCAAGCGGACCACCCTAACCAGAATGCTGAACACTCACACCTAATCGGGTACCCAGAGCTGAATCCGCATAGTTGAACCCGCCGGGAAGATGAGGAGGCTGAACCGAGAAACCCAGAGCAGATTCCCCTTTATTACCAAGGGGAAGATGAGTAAGAGTAGCCAAACCCACATCGCTAAACCCTGGGGGAGGATGCGCAACGAAACCGCTTGCGGAGGGACGGAAGAAGATGAAGGAGGGAGAATGAAAGAGGAAAATGCAGGCGATGAAAGCCGCGGACTGCTCGAAGAAGGCACTGCAAGCCCTGCCAAAACCACAGAGACCAAACCCGAATGGGAAGTGACAGGCAAAACCTGTGAAATACCTGATACTACCAGAACAACCGCTTGAAGCGGAAGCAAGGATGGATAAATGGATGTATGATATTTAGGACAAAAGCCCAGGCACTGGGACCAAGAAGGCCATTCAGCATCATAGTGAAGAGTAAATAAATTTAATGTAAATGAATTTATGAATTAATGAAGGAAATGATTAATAAATAAAGTGAAGTGATGTGACCAATAAATAATGATATGAAGTTCAATGAATGATATGATATACTGTATACATAATAAAAAAATTTAATGTCGTTAAAACTGTGATGAAATAAATATATTAGGAAAAAAATTAAATATCACTAAAAATTTGTATACACTTTAAAAAAAAAGAGATGATAGCAGAAATATCTATTTCATCTCCCAAAATATCAGAGAGGGATTTACCCTGGAGGTAGATCTAAGCCGGCTGTCCGCGGTGAGCTAGGCTACGGCAGTTGACATTTTCCTATGGAACTTTACCTGCTGAACAAGAATTTAAAGTAATATTTTGTCGCTCGGCTGTAATTAAACTGTAAATTATCTTAGAACTGGTGTGGTAAAACCCTTTCGAGAATAGCTAACAGTAAGGGGGACCCGTTGGAAATTTGGGGTTTTTAGTGTGGTAAATAACTTGGGAAAAAGTTTGGGTACCTTATTGTTGTATTTCCTGTTATATATGTCATTTGAGGCATTCACAATATTAAGGGTCCCCAGAGCTCCAAGTAGCAAATTTTTTTTTTTTTGCTCCAAAGTCTTCTAAAAAATCCTACTTTTCCCATGGAAAAGCATACCTGCATATGTAGACTCCAAAGTGGTCGAAAATCCCATGATCTAACAAAGGGTGGTGAACTGCGCGTGAGATAGGTGAAAGATTTTAACAAAAATGTATATTTTTTCACTATATACATAATAGTGCCCCTTACAAAAGCTTATTTTTCACTATATATATACATAACAGTGCCCCTTAAAAAAAGTTTGTTTTTTTCATTATATACATAAGAGTGCCTCTTCTTATAGCTGAATATTATTTTCTGTCGTTCATATTATAAGAATAAGATTTTGATAAATATTACATATATAATAATACAGTATTAGTGTTTTATTGCATTTTCATCCACTATCTACCCCTGTGCATATGTAAATATATGCCTAGGTAAGTAAAATTTCATAAAATATTTAATTTTAAGTATTTATTACATTTACTTATGTTTAAAATACATATTTTATACTTTTTTGCCATATCCATAAAAACACCCTTTCATTACCTAAGCGTTGTTATTAAAAATAAGGCAGTCGTAAAGGATTTAGCCAAAAACAATAATGATGTCCTAAAGTAGATATGATTACTGTACCTTTCAAATGCAACAAAAATGTTTAAAATCCGTTCATAAATCACCGAGATATGCGTGTTTGAAAATTGCCAATTTTCAAATGCGTTTTTTTTTTTTTTTTTAATCAGCCCCTGGAGACCCTTAATATTGTGAAGATCTCATTTGGAACACGAAAAACAAGCGTAAAAAGAAGGGCGAATAAATGGATTGTGGGAGCCATTCCAAAGGCACTTTTCATTCATTACTAGTACTACTGTTTCTAAGCCTTAACATGCATGCGCTAGCTTTCGGTTCACCAATAAGCAACTGCCCGTTTTCTGCGCTTAGTGAGAGCTGCGACAGACTGGCAATTGATGTTTTCCCCAAGTTATTTTACTAGCTGAACAAGAATTTAAAGTAATTACCTCTTGCCAGAGCATACGAGCATTGCCAGGAATCTTTAAAAATGCAGATAAGGCGCGCAGCGTCATTCTGCCACGGCGACCTAAAGAGGCCACCCAAATTGAAAGCAGAAATGGTAATGTTTTGTTTCCTGTTTATGAAAGCTTCGAATAGTGTGCAGTAGAGCTAGATTATGGCAACTGAGGCTTTTTCTATGTTATTTTACTTGCTTTACAAGAGTTTAAGGTAATATTTTGCTGGTTGGCTGCTGCTAAACTGTAATTTAACCTTGAGCTGTGTACGACCCACTGGTACAGATGTGCAGTTTTCAAGGGTCAATTACATTTTTGTTACAACCGACCGACAAAATATTAGGTAAATTTTTACAACAGTTCCAACTCCATTTTTCTAAAGTAATTCTGTATTTTCATGTGTTCTGAATGGTTATGATAGTAATACATCGGGGAAATGAGTTGTTTTTGAGTTACTAGCCTATACACCCCTACCACATCCAACAAGGTTGGGGACCCTTTGGGAATGGGGGGGGTTTTGGGTGGGGTAAATCACCATCGACACAAAACAGCATTTGAATTAATGAATAAAATGAGGTAAATCATAGCATACCTAGCAAGCCATAGTCAGGCAATGTAAGCTAGTGTAACGTAGCCTAACATCCCTTAACCGCAAGGGGGTGGCGGAACGGCACTTCGCGCCTTATCCGCATTTATAATGATTCTTGGCAGGCTCGTATATACTGACAAGAGGTAACGTTGTGCTGCGCACACTAGCCACAGGGGTTACAGAAGGTAAATCATGTTACAATATTTTAAAAACAATTATAAATTTACCTTAATTGGATGGACACGTTTTTGGGTTATATCCAGAACAAGATGGTTGTGGCTCATCTACAGTGTCATCATCGTCGTCATCAGAAAATGATTCCCTAGGTGGTGATGGTGGCTGAGTGTCACTTAAAGGTGGATATAATTTAGCAGCTTCAAGTAAAAATTGGTGTAAAACTGAACTGTGCTGCTGCAGGTAACACTCCATGTTGTCTTTAAAAATCAACGCATCGTGTTTCATTTTCAAAGAAATCGTGAATTAAGCGAAAATAATCAAAGTTACAAGACAAACACAGACTGGACATGACCTCACTCTATGACAGACTTGAACCAAATGGCAAGGGAAAATGTCTGACACCTGTAAAATTTTCACTAGGTCACGTGACTCCCAGACAACACGTAACTACCCACAATGCAATTTTAAGGGGGAAAAATTCGCATCAGAACCACAATGCAGTTCTAAACAAAAACAAACTCGCATCAGAGTACAAACTGTGTCCGTGTTAAAGTAAACAAAACACTTAGAAATTTTTCGAGGATGGGGATTATATGAACATTCATATCTCAGATATGGTGAATTTCCCCAAAAAGTGTTCGGATACAAAGTTTAATTACTTTTTATGCAAAATGCATCTATAATACTATAATTATTATAGAATGAGTTGGAACTATTGTAAAATACCATATATTTCAAATTCTTGTTCAGCAGGTAAAATAACAAAGGAAAACGTATTGCCATAGGCTAGCTCACCGCGGACAGCCGGCTTAGAATACCACCCTGGAAATATATTTCTCTTTGGCTAAAATATCTGGGGCAGACCAGCAATATGTGCTCCACTGTTAGTGCCTCGTCACAGTAAGCACACTCCAGAGGGCTGCTTCCTTCTAAAATAAACTGATGGATTAAATGAGTGTGCCCAATCCTTAATCTGGGGTTGCGCAAGGCCGAAGGGATGGAACATAAAAACCTGCAGCCAAATTCTGCCGAAACTGCGTTTTCACCAGTCCGGAAGCTCCTCCTACCGGAGAAGACTGTACCGAGAAAGGAAAGGCAGGAGACAAGAATAGCAGATGCATAAAAAAAGTTACCTGAGCCAAAAGTCGAAGGAGGGAAAATGGAAGATGCGGAAGCCGCGGGAAAGACCAGAGCAGAAGAAGAGGTCGAAGAGGAGACTGAAAAAGGAGCAGCAGAGAATGTGGGAGCAGGAGATGAAGCGAAATATAACCCGACTGTACTGAGGAAGGAAAGGCTGGAGACAGAGGAATAGTAGACACAAAAAGGTTACCTGAGAAGAAGAAAAGCCAAGAGTCAAAGAAGGAAGGAAAACGGAAGATGCGGAAGCCGTACGAAAGACCGGAGCAGAAGAGGCGGAGACCGAAGAGGAGACTGAAAAAGGAGCCAACAGAAAATGTGGGAGCAGATGAAACGACAGATAACCCAGAAGAAAACTTAGAACAAAGGGACAGAAGGTACACCAATCCACCGACCCCCTTCGATAACCCTGAAACCGACATGAATTCTGGACACTACTGTGTCACATACTCTCTAATGTTAGAGAAACCATTAAAAAAAAAAAAAAAACTCACCATAAGTCTGTACCTGTTTGAAAGACCCAGCAAATCCGCCTTATATTCCGCCACATCTAATTGCAGGTCCCACAAACTTTTAGAAGCCGAAACGAAAGGACACACCAGAATCTGCCTTACTAGATAGAGGAGTAGAAAAACACAGAGAAGGGGGAAACTACAGTAGGAGATTCAGAAACAGTCGGAAGTGAATTAGGAGTTAGAGCAGAAGGATTCTGCACCGCCGGAACTGAAACATTGACTTGAGACTGAGCCAGACCGAGAAGAAGATGAAGGCAAAACTTTTCCCGGAGCACCAAAAAAAACTACTCTAACCCGAAACCGGAACCCGTCCAGTAGAACGGCTCTGCACCTTTACTACCTTTTCCTCACTACCTAACCCAGACCTATCCTCCTTTATCACACCTAGATCCTGACAACATTATCAACATTAACTTTATCAATACTACAAGGGGGTTGGGGGGGAATCCTTCACTGCCTGGCCAGAGAACCTACCCACTCGGAGGCTTTGCAGTTCCCCATTACCCTCAGCACCCATTAGGGCTGGTTCTGGAACAGGAAGGGAACTGAAACGGAAGAAGGTTTAGACATTCTAACACTACTACTATCCTTTATCTGATTAATGTTGAAAAGACTAGCTATTAAATTTTCCATACTACTTGCGATCCTATCCTCTATCTGTCTGACTACCTCTGAACTCGCTAAATCCATCAACTGATCTGTAACAGATGCCTGACATACTTGAGGCAACGAAGAATCTGACCGACGTTTGCCGCCCTTACTAGCCAAAGACTTGTGATGACGAATGTAATCCTCCATCTCTTGTGCCTTCCAATCGGAACATTCACCGCAATGAGTCTGCTCATCACACTTAACCTTCATACATACCTGACAGAATGTCTATCGTGTCTCAAAGTACTCATCCGTCTCTTGCAGGAAGAAGAAGCGATGAGCGCCAGCGTCCACCGTCGTAGAGGCAGCTGAGGTCGACGTCGAAGCTGATGGCGCGGTAGTAGAAGGTGAAGTGAAAAGTCCATGATGAACAATCGAGACTGGGAACCAGCGAGTCCAAATCCAAAAGACGTTCCACGTCGAAGGTATCCAGAAAATCCAGGAGAAAAACCGTTAAATACGATCCAGGTCTTCACCATAAGTCCAAAATACAAAGATAAGTCGGCCAATAGGATTAAAACCTCGCACTGCAGAAGGAAACAACCTTCCAGCAGCGCGAACAAAATGCAATTGACGGAAATGGGGCGTGTCGGCGCACACCTGTGTCAGCGCTGCCAAACGTTTGTTATGGTAGCTCAAGTGACAAGATTTTACCTGCAGCGTTGATAATGCTGGCTGTTAAAATTCCCACTAGTGGGATGGGTAATTGAGAGTTGTTCGGGCTAGTGGGATTAAGGGCGAATCCACGTGTTCAGGAATTGTACTGCAATACTGATATTTTTACTAAAAAATAAGTTATCAACAGAGATATGTTGAAAGACAACACTGAAAATGTCTTCCTTAATAAGGACCTTAACATAAACTTTACTGAAAGTGATTACTGCATATTCAGTATATATTTAAATTTCTGTAGATGAATGGAATGCTAGTAGTCCACAACTGGAGATAACCAAGCTGAAGAAGGCACTATAAAAGGACATTTGGAATACCTTTATATCTCCGTAAAGCACAGATGATTAGGGTATTCTCAAGTTAGAGTTGACTATATCTGCTAAAATCAAACTGATTCCCTTCCTTATGGTTCACTTTCCAGTATTGTCACATATTATGTCAAAAGGGCTGGCAGAGAACATGACCAGGGAACAATTACTTGAAATCTATAGGCCAAGAGCTTAACAGGTTGTATGTAGCCCCGAGTCAACTTAGCCTAATAACAGAGATAAAAACTTTGCTCAAGAGAGATTCTGAAGCTTAACAGGTTGTATGTAGCGCTGAATCAACTTAGCCTAATAACAGGAGATAAAAACTTTGCTCAAGAGAGATTCTGAAGCTTTAAGAACTAATACTGAACCTAAGAATATAAACATCCTGGCTTACCTTCTCAATACGAACCAATGTGCACAGATATTCAGAGCTATCAATGAACTAGGCTCCAAGAAATGTAATATGGGTCAAATCAAACCAACTCACAATGTTGTTCCAGTAACATAATACAACCTCTCATAATAAAATGGCCCCAGAAGAAGATTCAGTTTTGTATAGAATCTCTTTTTACCCCTCAGGAACATAGTGATTTAGTGCCAAAAATATAGGATTGAACTGAATATAGAATTTAGGTCAAAGGCCAAGCACTGGGAGCTATGAGGTCATTCAGCGCGGAAACAGCAATTGACAGTAAAAGGTTTGAAAGGTGTAACAGAAGGAAAACCTCAGAGTTGCACTGTGAATCAATTATTCGGAGAGGCTGGAAAGTAAGATGGCATGCAGCAAAGAACCTTAAGCAACGCGTACAGTGCACCTCACTACCCAATACAGAGGCCAAAAATATAACCTAACCAAAATCTCCATGTCTGAAACTTGATTTTACTAATTAAGGCACTATTCCACACAAAACAAATGAACTACATGCCTACCAACATGTCAAAAGTGGAATACGAATCCAAGAAACCTGGAAATATTGGCTACATGTAATAAAATCAGCAATGCTGCTGTCATCAACTGAAACAAAACCAGCAATACTACCTATATCTACTGACAACAAAATCAGCAACTAAACTTCGAAACAGCCAACATAAGCCTAATAAATCAGCTCTGCCTACAAGCAGTTTCCCCGACATAAAACAGATAGAAAAATGTCTATGGCTACAAATGACCAATGCACCTACCCGACCCTTTCAAAAAGAGCTCCCTAATTGCTAAAAGCTTCTAACTCCCTGTGCAATGAAAGAGTACAGTACTGTACTATCATAGCAGCTATCATCTTCAGCTACAAAGAGGCAACCACTGACTGACTGTAAGGCTACCATGAGGTTGACACAATGTAAGAAATATGGCAACAATAATAATTTCTTTAACCTAACTACTTTGTTAACACACTCAACTCATGATCCAAAGAATAGCAATAGCCTAGATAAAAGAGGAAAAAAGATTCCTGGACTGCTGACAATAAGTATCCCACCAGTAAAGTAGAAAAATTCATGATGCATATAAAATGCAATAATGAATGCAGCGAATGTACATGTATATACTTATACACTTTGATTACAGAGGTGTGATGACAGAGTATTAAAATTCATGACCTGAAAGCTTTAGAATGTTAATGTTGGAAATCAGGAAGTTACTGTGGGACGTGGTGTCCCGACACAGGAAAAGAGCAAATTCAAAGATGGCGATGGTTTGGACATACGAATGGAAGGGCAGCTAGTCAGAAACATTCATGGCAAGTCTCAGGTGAAGATCTGAGCCAGTCAGGAACTGAGGCAGAAAGCATGCTTGACCCACAAAAAATTTTAATGATGTTGATAATTACCAACAACCCTCCATCTAACCCAGTTAAAAGACAAGAAAACGTAAAAGAGAAGGTTCATAGCCTGACAGGTGGAAGGAAAAGCTGCTCCTCCTTGAGAAATTAAGTACAATGCTACTGTACAGTACAAGAATCGCTTTAGCTAATATAATCCAGTGATGTAAGGCATAAAGGATACTTTCCTGTGAACTGATGAAACTTTAAACTCTGCCTCTCTGCATCTCTGTAAGACTGTACAGATTAATCAATACAAAATTCATTGGAGCTCAGCTTCTATGGTTAACAAAATTCTTGAAAAAATAAATTCAGTCACAAAAATACAAATTTTACAAAGGTGACAACATTTTTCCATAAAAACAGTGGGAGAACAAAGAAAATTAAGTTTACTTAAAAGCTCTGTTAAATGGTTTATTGTGGCAGTGTAAAAACTTTTTATTCCAAAGGGAAATGAAGAGTAGAACCACTTTTTAATTACATCAACACTTTAAAACCAATTACCTAAATACTAGTTCCACAGTCTTAAATGGAAATCATTTGTTGGGTGTGTAAAATATAGGCTCTCGCCACGGTAAAGTACTTTGATAACACCCAAGTCACTAAAGGTATCTGATCCACAAAACAGATATACAGTAATATAAAACTGCTTTTCTGAAGTGTAAATTACATGAACGATACAACTGTATTTTCAAAGTACAGCCAAAGTGACAGGTGATTTACATGGCAAAAGATGTTCAAGGTGACTGACGATTCAAAAGTGGTCGTGGACAAGCAGATACATTAAGACTAAGATGAAAGAGAGGAACAAAATTACTAGTTAGGTGACAAGGGAGAATGTGGGCAATGTCTCACTAGTCACACTTCAAGGGTGATCAACAAATTGGTATTACTTCACAGTGTGTACTGTGCTCAAGTGTTCACGAACTGAGGGGAGGGGGGGGAGTAGTTTAATCTGTAAAATTTGGTAGTGTATACTATTGTTGATCATTGTACATAATCTGGCAAAATCCTTGTTATATGAACGGCATCAATCTGATCAGTTTCAGGGTGGCCAAAGTGAACATGAAAAGGTTGAGTTCTGGCATAATTCAAATTCTAACTCACTACCAGGTCTACTTGTATCATAATGTACTTATCTTTTATTTACTAATATCCAAAACACCTGTAGATTAACAAATACACGTACTTATCTCTCTTTCCTACTTCTTTGGAGGGGTACAAATAAAACTTGTATCTGAAAATACAAGAGTTACATTAAAAAAATAAATATATTCCAGTTCATCAGAAATTACACCTCACACAAAATTATCCAAATTAATGGCATTTTTTTAGTACAACTAGAAATCACCTGTAATTAAAATTAATACTACTATATACACTAAAACCTTCAGTACATGAACTTCTGAAGTAAAATTATTGAATATGGCAATATATTTAACAAATGAACCACACTGATTGCGGTGTGGTTCATTAGCCTGGATATGAATCGTTATCATCTTTAGCCACTTTGAATAAAACATTGATCAAATCCGTCAGAAGCCTGTAATCTCTCAACACCAACTAAGAACAAAATGAACAATGGATTTACCATCAAGGCAACAGTTTAAAAATGTCAAGCCAATAGTTATTAAGCCAAAGGGTTTCACATCACTATCGATTTTTCTTTCCAAAATTAAATTTGGCTACAAAACTGACAACTTGTAAGAAACCGCACTGGCGGTCTTATGTCAAGCCAATAGTTATTAAGCCAAAGGGTTTCACATCACTATCGATTTTTCTTTCCAAAATTAAATTTGGCTACAAAACTGACAACTTGTAAGAAACCGCACTGGCGGTCTTACGGGCGCCCGAGTGTGTGAGTCATCCATCGGACAAAAACAAGACAAGCATCCTGCTTTTTCTCTCTCCCTTCCGTGCATCAGCTGGAGAGGAGTGCTCGAAGGAATGCAACTTCTACCATACATTATTCCTGTCTATTTCTCTATAAACCATTGTTGTCTCGATTCATGTACAATCACCACTACTTGCATTGCCATGCAAGCATTTCGGTCATGTACTAATAATGTTCCACCGAATCTTCTGTGTCAAACTGTACGTATGTTTCTGTTTGTGAAGACCCCAAACGTCTCGCCATTTCACATATATTATGCTACTGAATTGTGTTCATTAATCTGTCTCGAATCTCACGCAAATGTCCATATGAGGAATTTCCTGGCCTTTCCATTGATATATGTTTTATCATTGTACGTTTATTATGTCTCTCACAATCGCCATCTGTTTGTCTGTCCACAAGCACAGATGTCCGAAACATAATCTCTGTTTTGCCCCGTCTGTGAGTAGAAACTTTGCGGCTCGCACCAGCCAATAACAACTTCGAAGATTCTGCACATTCATTCAGTAAGGAACCACCAATAAACTAGACAACACCCAGCCAGTATGTCACTCAATACCATCCTTACAAACTTACCCAAGCCTAGGTATCCTACCCTAGACTCAGGGTCATGTACTTTTGTCACATATTTTTCTACTAATCATGAAAAATGTTTTAATCACTAAAAAAAAACGTACTGCTTCTACTGTACATGCTTTGCAAACTGAAATCATGTTCCTAGTAAAACATACAGCTCAATCTACATACAGCAATATCACAAATATCACATCTCTTTCAAGAGTGTTGAATTGCTCATATGAACTATGTTTGTTGTTAAGAGATTAACCAGCCAAAGACTAGCTGTGAATACCATGCGGCATTGGCATCATTTTAATTTGCTTTTCTTTAAAAACATTTCTCCTCATCTTTTGCTGCTCTACTATGAGATTCAGGGCCTCTGTAACACGGTTTTTTCGCAATAACTTTTTATCTATGCATTTCATAAATATAACGCTTATTCAGAATACACATTATATCTACACATAAACTTTGACTGTATTCTGCATTACGTAGGTTGAATAGATTTGGTACTTATAATGTAAAAGTGATTTTTTTTGAAGATGGGCCAACTTACTCAGAGAAAAGGTTTCGAACGCACTCGTTACGTAACTTATGACAGCATCTCTTCCCTCTTTCTCGGTGGATGATTGGCTATACGTAACGAAGGCTAGACCCCTGGCAACAATGACATAAAAATTTAAATTCAAGCAAATCAGTACACCTTTATGAACTCTGAAACCTCTCCACTGATAACTGTCATAATGAACAAACCAACAAAATATGTTAATAACTACAAAAACACTTCGATTATTAGTCTAACTCCCAAAATAAGTTTCCTAAGAAATTACAGTCTACTTCATAGGTCACAATCAGATTGACAAGATGTAGGGAATAGTTGGTAATTTTCAAAACCATAGTAGACAAGCTTGATTTGATAACTGCTATATCCAATGTCAAGCAATTTTTATTTATTGGCTATCTACCTATTTACTGGCTTTAAACCTTCAGCAATAATTATCGTCAGAATGATGACTTCATAAGGCTCCACCCACTTTGGCCTCGTTGTAATTCAGGATAACACTGAAGGCTATCATGGGCATCGTTGGATTAGAAAATTTAACTTCTGGCTATAAAAACTCATTTCTCGAGTAGTTGTAAGAAGTGCTAAATGATCCTCAAGGATCCCAGCTGTTGGCCTAAACGTTTAATTCATATATATTACTGCTATTGTACATAATGCTGTTTTCGGCACTACTGCTACAGTAGTATTACTACGCTAGCACAGATACCCCACCCACATCTAAGCATCGTTCCGCCATTCATAAAGTCTTTGTCATGTTTTTTCACTGTGCAATATGCCATGGCCTCCTCAGAAATTAAGTTTAACATTAGATGATAGGTTATTTCATTAAGCTAACAAACTATGGCAACTGGGTATGTTATTGCCGATGTTGAAGCTAAAGATAAAGAAAAAAAATTATATCGGATGATCCGTTGGTCTGCTGGAGATTTTAGCACATGTAAGCTTGTATTTACTTTGGATAAAAATCTTATTTTAACAAAAATAGTTATATAAAGACTGTTTACATACAATCTCTCTCTTTCTCTCTTTTGGTGGCATAGTGAATAGTTAATGGAAATGTTCAAAATCCTGAATGACATTACAAGTATTATAATCATGTTACACTAAAATACAAATCAGACCATAAACACTGGATTTAAACTAGAAACTGAATAATTACCTATTCAGGCTATAGTAAGTATGGCCAGGGGCTTTCTCTAGATATAAAGTTGCAAGTCGTAAGACAAATGCAGTTTTGCAACCTGTATCTCACTGATCAAGTGCAGTACTGAGAGAATTTTCATCAAAGTAGCTTAATAGTGTGTGTGTGTGTGTGTGTGTGTGTGTGTGTGTGTGTGTGTGTGTGTGTGTGTGTGTGTGTGTGTGTGTGTGTGTGTGTGTGGAGGGGGGTGGTTAGGTCACGTCACCCTAGATGAGGTAAAGTGAGGTTTGGATAAAGGCTGGGTCTACTGTGGGTTGCCAATAGAACATGGTATCCTCCAGCATACACCTAAGGAAAACCACCTAATTTTTTGGTATCTTTGTTTCTTTGCTGCAAACACACTGGAACCCTACATAAAGGCTCTGAACCACTTGTGGAACCAATGACAGTAATTCAGGTTCACTGTTGACCTCTTTCATGAGAATCAAGAAGCTAGAGTACAGTTGAACGAATACAAACATTTAGGCATGCATAATTATGTGCCCCAAGGTAAATTATATTTACGTTGGTTACTTTGCAAAGTACTGTAGCCTACTTGGTAGTATCTTGGTATTGTCAGTTTTAATATAACTGACCTTTCAAGCAATACTCTATTGTGCCCCATGTGGTGTTAGCAAGGAGGCGAGTAGGAATAAGGCAAAAGGATGAACAGGGCCCTGCGGAGTGTTGGTTTAGGGCAGAAATTTCAAAGTTAAAAGAGAGACCACAGCACTGATGCTACTGAATCAATAGATCTAAATGCACACAGCTGAAATTCTTCCAAATACACTAATTATATGAGCCAACAATATAGCCTAAATGAGAAATATTTATTTATACTACTAACATCAACCCTCCAACAGTAAACTTAAAAATGCAAATTTTGTTGAGGAAAAAACATGTACAGAATTTACAGAAAAAAAGTGCCCAATGATTTCCAAGGTAGATCTAAGCCAGCTGTCTGCGGTGAGCTAGGCTATGGCAGTTGACGTTTTTCTATAGAACTTTACCTGCTGAACAAGAATTTAAGGTTATATTTTGGCAGCCAAATGTAATTGAGCTGTAATTTACCTTAGAAATGTAGCCGACTGTAAGGGGGACCTGTTGGGAATCAGGGGTTTGGGTGGGGGAAGACACTTTCGAGAATTGCTGACAGTAAGGGGAACTCGTTGGGGATTTGGGGTTTTGGGTGGGTAAATAACTTGGGAAAAGGTTTGGGCACCTTACTGTTGTGCTTTCTGTTCCAAACGACAAGCGTAAAAAAAAGGGCGAAGAAATGGACAGCAGGAGCCGTTCCAAAGGCACTTTCCATGCATTACTACTACTACTGATTCCTGGCCCTATCACGCATGCGCGGTCTTACAGGTGAGCCAATCACCGGATGCCTCCAACAGTCCAACTGAGAGAGTAGAATTCTAAGCCGGTGTTCCGCAGTGGGCAAAACTGTGGCAACTGACGTTTTCCTATGTTATTTTACTTGCTTTACAAGAATTTAAAGTACATTACCACTTGCCAAAACATACGAGCTTGCCAAGAATCATTCAAAATGTGGATAAGGTGCGCAGCGCCGTTCCGCTGCACCAAAGATGAAAGCAAAAATGGTAATATTTTGCCATTGACGTTTCTTTGCCCCAACTGAAAGCTTCGAATGGTGTACAGTCGAGCTAGACTATGGCAGTTGAAGTTTTTCTGTGTTATTTTACTTGTTTTGCAAGAGTTTAAGGTAATATTTTGCCGGCTGGCTGTAGCTAAAATGTAATTTACCTTTGAACTGTATAGGTCAGTGCAGGGGACCTGTTGGTACCATCGTGTAGCCTTCAAAGGTCAATTACATTTTAGTCAAAGCCGACTGCTAAAATATTAGGTAATTCTGAGCCAGCTGTCCGCGGTGAGCTAGACTGAGCTAGACTATGGCAATTGATGTTTTCCTGTGTTATTTTACTTACTTTACAAGAATTTAAATTAATATTTTGTCGGTGAGCTGTAACTAAACTGTAATTGACCTTTAAAGCCTACACGGCTTGAATTACCTAACGCAGGGTAGGTCTAAGCCGGCATTCTATGGCGAGCCCACCACCCCCCTCCATAGCTAATACAGAAAAATTGTAACCAGTAAACACCAGTACGGTATGTTAGGCTGGTAATTTTAGGGGTGTTTACTGGTTACAATTTTGCCGTATTAGCTATGGAGGGGGTGGTGGGCTCGCCGCGGAATGATGGCTTGGACCTACCCCACATTAGGTAATTCAAGTTGTGTAGTCTTCAAAGGTCAATTACAGTTTAGTTAAAGCCGGCCGACAAAATATTACTTTAAATTCTTGTAAAGCAAGTAAAATAACATAGGAAAACGTTAATTGCCATAGTCTAGCTCACCGCGGACAGCCGGCTTAGAATTACCAAATATTATTTTAAATTCTTGTTCAGCATGTAAAATAACACAGGAAAACGTCAACTGCCATAGGCTAGTTCACCGCAGACAGCCGGCTTAGAATTACCACTTCCAACACAAGATGTATTGACTTGGGCACTTGACTAGTGTCAACACGTTAAGCTAAATCACAAATCATGAAAGAGGCATTCTGAGGATGATGTCTTGGGTTGTAGCCTACCATGCCCATAATGGACAATTCCATTTTGGTGGTTCACTTTGTGCTATGACTGGTGTACAAATGGCAGTAATTTTACTTTCAACCATTATCATATTTTGGACTTGATTAAATCATGTTTCTATGTTTTCATGTGCGCTCAAAATGTATTTGGTCCTTACTCTTGTACATGTTTGTTTGAATACATTCGACAACCGGTGAATTTTTACTTTAAACCATCAGATCTACTGAATTTTCATTTGAAAATCTGATTTTCCTACGTTTTAACGTGTACTTTGAACATTTTGACTTTTACCTTGTTAGCAAATGACTCCTTACCTAACCTCAGCCATCTCAGTTTTACATAAGAGATCATAAGACGTCGCCCGTGATTCACAGTGATGCCAACTACTGGACTCCAGAATTCCCTCGATCCTCCGGCAGAAATTCCCCAGAATTCCCCATTTCTTATATTGTTTCCTATTTCATAGGAAACGTTAAAACAAATATGAAATTAGATTATAAAGTAAATTTTAGAGAGTTACAAGGCAACAGTACAGGATCCCCAGGCATTTAAATCAAATAAAAAAAAAGTTACATCATGCATTCACTGTATTGGACCTGCAGGGAGAAAAAAATTGCGTCAAAATGGATGGCTTTCCAGCAAGGACAGACCTTTAAAAATATAAAAAGAATGTTTCTTTTTTCCTGCAATGAAGCTATTTAAATTCCTATTATAGGTACATACCATCTATGGTAACTCGACCACCTGCAATTTATCAAAAATAGCTCATTTACATACACAGTTTACATAATACGTAAACTGAGTCAAATATTAAATATCACACAAATCTGCCAAATCTCATAATTTCGAGACATTCTCCCCACTCACGCCACTGATTCCCTAATTCTGGGGAAAATTTCCCATGGTTAGCAACGCTGTCTCTGAAGGTGAAGAGAAAAACAAAAACGCATCGCGAAGACAATGGAAAGCTGCTTCAGATGGTGATTGTTCATGAAATTAATATAATACAAGGTGGATTTTTCATGCGTGTTTTGGGAATAAAAAACTTTGTTCTAGGGACGTAATAAATTCTATGTAACATAAATGAGTGAGAAAAAGTTCATCCAGCCACACACACCCCTAAACGCCTTTTTATTTGTTACTAAAAAGAAAGCATAGGCTGATATATATATATATATATATATATATATATATATATATATATATATATATATATATATATATATATATATATATATATATATATATATATATATATATATATAATATAAATATATATATATATATATATATATATATATATATATATATATATATATATATATTTTGGCAATTTTTTTTCTGTATATATATATATATATATATATATATATATATATATATATATATATATATCCCCTTATATATATATATATATATATATATATATATATATATATAAATATCCTTTAACAAACCCCCTATATATCAACATATATAAAAAGTCGAAACCGTATAAATATATATATATATATATATATATATATATATATATATATATATACTATAGTGTCAGGAAATAAATAGAAAACGAAGAAATATATTGTAAAAAAGTCCTTTAATATTCTTTAGCAGATGGGACTTTTGCACCGTGTGCCTCAAATTCTTCATGAAAGTTTTCGCTAAGAGAAATTACTTCTTAACACGATAAAGCCTTTTGCCTCTTTCACACATCATCAAATATAATTTTCCACCTTCGTTACCCGGGAAATAGTTTGTAGTTCAAAGTTCTTGGAATTCCTTCCTCAACCAGCTTACTACTCAGCGACCTGCTAATGAGTAAGTATGTATGTATGTATGTATGTATGTATGTATGTATGTATGTATGTATATATATACATATATATATATATATATATATATATATATATATATATATATATATATATAAAGTATTTGTCAGTGTTTCTTAGGTTGCAGATGTGAAGTGTTTCATTCCCCATACTAAAAAAAGTTCACTCCTTCACAGGGCCCTTGCTTAGAGTCCGGTAGGTAAGGAATTCCAGGTACTTCGGAATATTAATTATTTCCAGGTGACGAAGGTGGAAAATCATATTTTCTGATGTGTGAAAGAGGCAAAAATATTGATCGTGTTCAGGAGGAAATTTCTCTTATCGAAAACTTTCAGAAAGACTTTAAGGCGCGCAGTGGAAAAGTCCCATCTGCTAAAAAAATATCAAAGAATTTATTTACAATCATATATCTCTGTTCTCTATGCATTCCCTGAAACTGGAATAGATTAAATATATATATACAGTATATGTATATGTATGTATATATATATATATATATATATATATATATATATATATATATATATATATATATATATATATATATATATATATATATATATAATTTACACGATTACAGTGCGCAGCTTATGTATTCATTAATACATGCTTCAGCTTTGTTCCTTTCTATATGCGGTTGCTATTCCCTTTTAGCCATCTCAACCTTCCTGTCCAATGCATCCTGACATCCTGAACCTTTCTCCCGCATAGCAGTTGCTATTTTATCCAAAAGAGAGAGAGATCTCGAAAGACATTGTAGGCTATACATAGGATGCTGATTAGGACGTTAATGTTGTACACAATTCCACCAAAGCAGGTTATTTAGGCTATCTCCTGCTACCCAAACCTTTCCTTAATAATTTGTTCATACGAGTAATGAACTTCGAGTTCCAAAAGCGCTACTTCATGTTCAGTGAAAATAACATACATTTAAATATGCGTTTTCATTTAAATTATAAAAAAAATCATAATATTTCCTGGAAAAAAATAACGCTTTGGTAATTGAGGGAGAGGGAAGCATTGGACCGCCAACAATAATACCAGCCTTTAACAACTCCCCACCCCCTCAACACCCAGCCTAACAAAAACGCACATGCATGTATGCACTCACACATGCCACGCCCATGCAAAATTACTCGAGCACTTTACAGATATTCTGTGTGATTATTGCTATATCTAACATTAGTTCCTCGTTGGACGAGTCGGTAGAGTTCTCGGCTAGTACTCTGCTAGGCCCGAGTTCGAGGAATTTATTTCTGGTGATAGTGGTGTGGTTAAACTAAGGTATACTTCAACTTATATCTAACATTAATGTTTTCTAATAATATCCTGAATATTATCTCTTGTACTAAAGGTTTGTCGACACAGAGGGTGAACGAGTTTCAGAACTGTTGGGCCTAATGATAACAGAGCTCACGTATTCAAAGTAAAATTGTTTCTGTGTAACAAAATCAGTGCATAAATGCAATAATGGTTTTCTGGAAGATCTGAAACAGCACTGTGGGCAAGGTAAACCATTATGAGGCCACATACTTATTGTATGTAGTCTAACATTAAAATCAGTCGAGCATGCAAGAAACAAAAATGAGAAAAAACTGATAAATCAAACGATTAACGCGCAAGACTTTATTCATCTGCTGAAAGATGATTATCATACAAAGGAATTTGGTGTCATAGCTATTCATTGGAATTACAACAAAAACTAACCAAAATAGTCCTACAAACCAAGGCTATGCATAACCATGCACTGATTTCGTTACACAGAAACAATTTTACTTTGTATACGTGAGCGCTGTTAGCATTAGGCCAAACAGTTTTGAAAGTCATTCGCCCTGTGTGTCGACAAACCTTTAGTACAAGAGATAATATTCAGGATATTATTAGAAAACAATGATGTTAGATACAGCAATAATCAATACAGCAATATCTGTAAAGCGCTCGAGTGATTTTACATGGGTGTAGCATGTGTGAGTGCATGTATATGTGTTTTTGTTAGGCGGGGTGTTCGGTTTGGGGGCGGGGTAAAGGCTGGTATTCTTGTGGGCTGAAGCTCTCCGTCAATTATAAAAGCGTTATTAATTTTCACTGAACATGAAGTAGCTCTTTTGGAACTTGAAGTTCATTACATGTATGAGCAAACTTTGACATTTAAAATGATTAAGAAAAAGGTTTGGGTAGCAGGAGATAAATAACTTGCTTTGGTGGAATTGTGTACAACATTAACGTCCTAATCATCATCCTATGCATACAATGTCTGCTTCTTTCGAGATCTCTTTCTTTTGGATAAAATAGCAACTGCTATGCGGGAGAAAGGCTCAAGATGTCAGGATGCATTGGACAGGAAGGTGGAGATGGCTGCAAGGGAACAGCAACCACATATAGAAAGGGGCAAAGCTGAAGTATCTTTTAGTGAATACACATAAGCTGCACACTATAACTGTAAATTATATATATATATATATATATATATATATATATATATATATATATATATATATATATATATATATATATATATATATATATATATATATATATATACACACACACATAATCTTCTATTCCAGTTTCAGGGAATGCATAGAGAACGAAGAGATGTATGACTGTGAATAGGTTCTTTAACATTCATTAGCAGATGGGACTTTTCAACTGTGCGCCTTAAATTCTACCTGAAAGTTTTCAATAAGAGAAATCTCCCTCTTCATACGATCAATATTTTTGCCTCTTTCGCACATCAGAAAATATGCTTTTCCACCTTCGTCGCCTGGAAATAATTAATATTCCGAAGTACCTAGAATTCCTTACCTACCGGACTCTAATCAAGGGTCCTGAGAAGGAGTGAGAACTTTTTTAGTATGGGAAATGAAACACTTCACATTGCAACCTAAGAAACATTGACAAATACTTTATATATATATATATATATATATATATATATATATATATATATATATATATATATATATATATATATATATATATATATATATATCACTAAAAGGACCTCATTCAAACTGGATGGGATTAATGGAGTTTTTTATTAGATACCATCCAGTTTAAATGAGGTCTTTTAGTAATTCTACTAATGCACAGAACAATTGTGTATGTGATAAAGTTAATATATATATATATATATATATATATATATATATATATATATATATATATATATATATATACATACATTCATACATACATACATGCATACACATATACACACTAGCAGGTCGCCCGAGTAGCAAGCTGGGTGAGGAAGGAATTCCAAGAACTTCGAACTACAAACTATTTCCCGGGTGGCAAAGGTGGAAAATTTTTATATTTGATGATGTATGAAAGAGGCAAAAGGCTTTATCATGTTAAGAAGAAAATTTCTCTTAGTGAAAGCTTTCATGAAGAATTTAAGGCACACGGTGCAAAAGTCCCATGTGCTAAACAATATTAAAGTAGTTTTTCATAATATATTAATTCGTTTTCTATTTATTTCTGGCACTGGAATAGAATATACATTTCATTATATTTATACATATATATATATATATATATATATATATATATATATATATATGTATGTATGTATATATATATATACATACACATATGTGTATATACACACATATATATATAAGCATATATATATATATATATATATATATATATATATATATATATATATATATATATATATATATATATATATATATATATATAAAAAGTAAATGTGTCCCTGGATGCACTTTTTCTCACTCATTACATATAAAGCAGGGGAAGCAAATGAGCGTAGACCTTCTGAAATTATAATACACTCGACTGAATTCCGGTACAGTTACAGAACTGACTACACTATTTCATGTGCTGTGGAGGGAATGGCTAGTAACATTTTTCTAATTCGGATGTCATTGTAGAACTTTTTTATATTTAATTGCTCTCAACGGATTACCAGAGTCAGTAATGGCTGGAATTAGATTAATGATTAGATTTGCTTATAGTCATTTGTGAAAACAACCGAGTGCTTCCAGTTTCGTTCTGATTCTATATTAACAATCGATTTTTCTAAACTTTTTCGTAGAGCAACGCCATAATATAGTTATGACTTACGTATTTCGTAAGGAAGGTAATTCAGGTGATTCTCGATTTCTTAGAAACTTGTTCGTGCAAATAAATTGTTTTTCCTCTGCCAAGGAAAGCTTTTGCTAACTTTAACAGTTGGCCTCTTCTGCCTTGATAAACAAAGGCATCTCTTATGCAAGGTCGAGAGAGGGAAAAAAAATGACGAGATCGCTTGTTCTCGTATATGTAACTACAGCATCACAATACCTTGAGTTAGCGGGGCGTTTTGCATACTGGTGGTTTTACTCTGCTGACTGCTGGGTATCCACAATGGTCGATCTTGGCGGTTTTTCGATGGTCCTAGAAGCGGTTCTCTGGTCTTCTGATCTCTGTGCAGGGAAAAGTGATGCAGCAAAAGCAGGGAGAACAGCAGACACAGAATCAAAATTTATTTTGGCGATTATGTACTTATGGATGAATTCACAGTTTTTGAGGCAGAAACAGCAATAAGGACTTAGGGCATGGAAAACATTAGGTTATGATGGAATTAATGCAGAGATAATTTTAGCTGAACTTGAATGACACCTTGCACACTAACGAGACTGTTTTTCAAAATAGGAAGCGTGGCAAGCCTGAAAATGGGGAACCGGAAGTCATAGCGAAGGTACCAATGAAAGGAGACCTGGCTGACCGCATGACGTCGGTTGCAAAGAAAATGTTCGTTACACTTTTGGAGAAGGCTGGAGTAGTAAAGGTGTCAAGACATAATGTATAGTCAGGGCGTGCAGGAGTGCAAGGTTGTTTTACCCTGCGTCTGATAGAATATACATAGAACATACAATTCAAGCAGAAGGCCAAGCGCTGGGACCGGTGAGGTCATTCAGATCTGAAAGGAAAATTGAGAGTAAAAGGTTACAAAGGTGTAACAGGAGGAAAACCTTGCAGTTGCATTATGAAACTATTGTTTAAAGGGGGTGGAAAGTAAGATAGATGAAAGAATATGAATGGAGGTACTGTAAAAGGAATGAAAGGGGTTGCAGCTAGAGGCCGAATGGACGCTGCAAAGACCCAAAAACAGGGCACTGAAGGCACTACTCTCATATAAGGTATCTTGCGTCTGAACCAAAATTACTTTAAATACATGTTGATTACCCTAAACCTTCTAAAGGAACATCATGTGTATATATATATACATATATATATATATATATATATATATATATGTGTGTGTGTGTGTGTATATACTAATAGAAGTCATATTGATGTGGTAAACGAAGTACTTTATAACCATCTTGTGTAACAATAGGCCTAAGCGGTGTCAGGTTATGTAGCAAAGACTTTTTTAATTTCGTTGTCCTGCCCAGCAAATATGAACGAACATTAAGAAAAGATAGAAATCTGTTGATCATTCTCATTAAAACAAAAAATTACAGCATTGTAAAATTATACTTTTTAAAAAGTTGGTACTATAAAAATGATCGCGTTTATACGAAAATACACGCTAGCTTCGCAAATTACATGAAAGCACCAAGGAAGTACTATGAAATTTAACTATCATGATTGATACTAAAAATAATTGCATGATTATCAGAAAACACGAAACATTAATTTAGCCATCTTAAAACAAAAAAATTTTTTTTACGAAATAAGCCGCATACTGAACTGCTGACTGGATACTACACATTTTCTAGGTTACCTTTGCTCAAAATTTACAACATGCAACAACATCTGTCATTCACCATAACATCTAGATGTACCAGTATGTGTGTTAATATAATATCGATCCGAACGAGAGAGAGAAGACGCCGTATAGACAGCCAGGATTAATAGAGTGTACTCTATTAATCCTGTAGACAGCTAGCTACCAGCGGCAGTGCGTCGCCAGAACGTAACGGACATGTCGGCGTCTGCCGTCTAGCCATCATTAGGGGAACTACAGGCAAACCAAAATGCCTACGAACATGGAGTACGTTTTAGACGTTGCCAATATTCCCATATTTGTTTCATAAAACCTTAACCTACGTTGGGATATCGCGTAGATGTGGCAGGCACGGCGCCACATCTTCCCATACTAGGTCAGAAAAGGTAAACAGCCTGACACTTGCTCTGCGTATCTAACCGTGAAGACGTAAAATGAGCGAAAGAAGTGAAATCTGAAGAATTGAAGTCATACATTAAACTGCTTTGATCAAAAGGCAGGGTAAGGACGATCTAGTTTCTAACCATCTAAATGAATTATACTAACGACCAATACCTACCCCAGACTCTCTGATGACAATAAATGATACAATATGATGAAGAAAAAAAAAGTTATTGGCTCCTCAAGTGTATGGTAAATTGAAAAACAAATCGGCCTTGTACGGGAACGGCCTCTTTCTTCTGGACAGCCCGTGGAAGGGATAATTAGTATTTTGTGACCGGATTAAGGAATGCCGATCAACTCCAGTCAGATTATGCCAGGAAGAATTTTGGCAACGTAGCTAATAACAGCCATGTTCGTGGTCATTTTGGCTTGAATAAACAGTAGGTTACTGGTGGACTGTGGAGGAAACAAGACGATTTAAAAATTAAAATAGAAAGAAAACAATAATAATAATAATAATAATAATAATAATAATAATAATAATAATAATAATATTGGAAGGTGAAAGCAGTAAGAAGGGAAGAAAATTTACTAGATGACTCCGGATTACTCTAGTTTTCCCACATTTTTCCTTTACGCTAAGCTTTACCACAAGTAACGTCTGATTACCCCAAACTAGGGTACTTTGGCCTAAATTGGAAGTACTGCAGCGCCATCGTCAAAAGGCAAAATGTCATAATGCAGATGTGAATCTCATAATAAAGTTCTTACATATAAATTTTAATTTGATTATTGAGGGTCGATTTCAGTACAATTCAGTTTACAGTATGATAACAAAGTATTCAATTACTTCGGTTTTTTATTTTCTCTTCTTCCTGTTTTATCCGTTCCCTCCTCTTACTTCTTCCAAATGAACACCATATTCATTGGAAGCATGAATTTCACGTCAGTGACCCCTATGGGCTTGTTCCATATGAATATGGTTGATCGTCTGAATAATAATAATAATATATTCATCTACGTCCGCCAGCTGCCTCACGAATGTCTAGCAACTTAACATCCTCAGGAAAACATATGGATAGATTTCGATAGAATTATCCCGTTATTTTAATGCCAATATTTAGAATTTCACCAGTTAGAATAACTGTTAGATGGTATCTGTCGAATATATTGTAATACTGCCAAAGTCCTGTTGCATTTAAATCATCGTTCCGTTGAAAAAAAAAATACGTGATTTTCGAGTTTTGGCTTAATCTAAAAATTGGCTATGATGCAATATACATCACCAAAAATTTTTTTGTGCCGATATAATACATTCAGATATAAATAAATACAAAGAGGCAAATCTAATTTTATTTTGTATTTGATATAAGCACACAAAATATTATTGCTTAAGTACGGGCAAATATTGCGATTTTTAACCAATAAAATCTGTACTTCAAGTCATGCTTAGGGTTAATAGCCAATGTTTGCAACACTGTAAGTCCAAGGCTCTCAAATACAGAGCATACATACCTTGTCTGTGGAACAAGATCCCCTGCAGGGCCAAAGCACGCATAACCTTGAATATCAAAACATACAAATATCAAATAAACGTCTGCACCTTGAAAGGCATATTTCCTTCTTGTTTACCTTCTGACTGGCATACGTAAGGAATTGCCTTCTTTCCTCACTCTGACCAACCAATGTACGTTACATAACCAACCTGGATGATAACCACATTAAAATATTTTCTCTATATATTCGTGAAAAAGCTACAAGGGAATTTAGAAAACAGGTCCCTGGAAGTTTCATAAGCAGATTACCTAGTGTTAGTACTACAGAGAAAGAGATAAAAATTTGACTTTTAAGAGTAGACAGAGCTTGTGTGAATTTGACTTCTAAAGGTTGGAGGAGTGAAACAGCGCAGAGCGGTGAAAGTAAACCAATCATCGAAGAAATACAATCATCAAATGACCGTGAGAAACAGCGCTTTGATAACAGTAGGGAGTCTTATAATTATTGAGTTGCTCAAAATCTATGAATATTGTACTGCATGTTCTTTTACGAATGATGTAAAATCAACTACCTATGTTCTATGATCATTATATCTTGAATGTTTCTATTTTGTAATAAAACAAAGCATTTCTCAGGGGAACCGTTCTTTATACTATCGTTTTTCTGTACATCCTTCCACACACACACATATTAGAAAGAATGGGAGAGAATCTCCTGTGCAGCCTTTTCCCTTTGTAACCGGAAGGCTATTATCATAAACCACAATTTTGTCTCGGGGCGAAGCGTAAAATAAGAAGCTATTGTACGGAAAAAAAATAAAAGGCCTGTCCAAGATTTTCCTTTTAAAAAAGAAGGCTCCCTAATTTCCGAAATCCTTATTTACCTTATTTATCTGATGACTCATTAGGAGTCATCAGATTCTTGGAATATTATTTATTGTTCGTTGATTTTCATGCATAATTTATGAGATGTTACAGAACTCTACAGGATATATATATATATATATATATATATATATATATATATATATATATATATATATATATATATATATATATACAGGGTGTTTCAGAAATTAGAGCCACCCCCTCTACAGCGCAAACTAAAATTGATATGGACAAAAACACAAGTAATTCAGAACAGGTATTTATTTAACTTTCTCTCTGAGTATTTAATATTTTGTGTGGCCTCCGTCTGCCTGTACCAGCCTGCATTCTTGAGGGGTATGATTTCAGCAAATTGAGAAAAAGCTGAGACTCAAACTCCATTTCCCTGAGCACTTCGGTCACCACTCTTCACAGGTCGTCGAGGATTGGTATACCATCATAGTTCACTGTGCGCGCTTCAACATGATCCTTTAAGATACTACCAATGTTTTCACACACATTAGGGTCAGGGGAGCTACCTGGAAATTCACTTGACAAGAAGAAATTGATACCACTGTTTCGAAGTAGCTCCTGTGTCTGAAGAGCCTTGAAACATGATGCCTTATCATGCAAAAATGTGACTTCTTCAACAGATAACACATTTTCAGGATCTTTGAGGTAAGGAAATACTCCACTAGTAAGCATAGTTTCTCCGAAGTATTAGCCATTCCATGACTGTCCTTTTTCTTTGATGATCCACATTAACCATTTGGCTGTGAAACAGAGAAAAATTCCCAAACATTCAGGAAATTTCACAACTTGGTGATAGCGCACATCATTGCTGATATCATCCAATTTTGCAGCCCAAATGATATCATTTTTATGATTTGGCTTCCTGACTGTGTAAATGAAGAATTCATCTGATGCGGCAACATGGAGAAAGTCAGCTTCATCCCAATCTTTAAGAAATGAACCACAAAACCATGCACGGTCTTCTCTCTGTTGCTGAGTGATGTTGGGCTTGTTGATAACATGAAATGGCTTGATACCAGATTTTTTCAACTCATGATATACAGCACTATAACTTCTCTTCT
This sequence comes from Macrobrachium rosenbergii, assembly GCF_040412425.1. Lineage (NCBI taxonomy): Eukaryota > Metazoa > Arthropoda > Malacostraca > Decapoda > Palaemonidae > Macrobrachium > Macrobrachium rosenbergii. The sequence continues at coordinate 70,559,165 of NC_089744.1, read as the reverse complement.
TTCCCCTTTTTGTTTCTAGTTCAAGTGCCAATTTACATAAAGACTTTCTTGGTCTACCCACTGCCTCAGCTATGATGTCTTTTGACCCCTGAGAAAGGACTTTAGGCCTTCCAAGATTCTCACTCTTTTCGCAATGACAGTTATATGGATTTTTGTTCCAGTTTCTTTTAACAAAGGATTCATCTCTTTTAATGTATTTAACTATCCAGGAACGTGAAATGAAGGATGCGCCAGCATCCTGGCTTCTCTGAAGGTTATAGCCCGGATTCGGTCAATCCATCTGATTTCCTCCGAGTCGTTAGCCATGGCTGTATCTAACTCCGTCACTCAGTCTGAAAATACAAGAAATGTAAAATGAAAAATAACTTAATAGAAACTTAAAATAATGTACTTGGAGATAGGCTATAGCAGAAAACTTCATAACTTTTCATTTGTTCTGTGGAGGGGGGTGCTCTAATTTCAAAACACCCGGGGTATATATATGTATATATATATATATACATATGTGTGTATAAGTATTCACTTATTGCCAAATATAACTGTTTCATTATAGCATATACTAAACGTCTTCAGCATCTCCAAAAACCTAAGGAATACCGCAATGGCAAGTAGGTTCAGCATTCATCTCTAAGACCCAGAGGCTAAGGCTATCTATTTTCATCGAATTTCCATAGTCCTATTTGTCTTTACTTTTTCGTTTGGCTGTGTGTTGTCCTCAGCCGATTGTCATGGTTTAGTACAATACTGAAAAAGTAAATCACACAGAGTTAAATTATCATGAATAATGTTATTTTCTTTCTTAAATATTTACATTCAGATATTTAATATCAAACTCTCTTGAACTTTTAGTTTTCTGTCAAAGAAAACTGAGATGGCTCTGTCTCTCCACCTGCGCTTTTTCTGTCTGCCCTCATATCTTAAAAACTACTGAGGCTAGAGGGCTGTAAATTGGTTTGTTGATCATCCACCCTCCAATCATCAAACATACCAAAGTGCAGCCCTCTAGTCTTAGTATTTTCTATTTTATTTAAGGTTAAAGTTAGCCATAATCGTGCGTCTGGCACCGCCAAGTCCAATTCCGGATGCGTCACCAACACACCTTAACTTCATCGCATCCGAGGAGAAACCGAGCATTGTCCAGTCGTAGCTGAGAGTTTCATACAGCAGCACATCAAGAGTTTCATACAGCATTATACGCTGTACAGAAAACTTGATTGCGCCGAAGAAACTGCGTCGCATTTGTTACTTGTTTTCACTTAAGCTACATTTCAAATCTTCCACTTCAAATGCAATTATCTGTCGTTGTAGCTTTTATTTCTGCCAGGTATTGATCATACTGTATATACCTGCAGCCAATCTCCAATCTCATTCTCGCCATTACTCGCATCCACTGGAATGGACTGTTATGGGCTCCACACAGGTTCAACAAATAAAGTAAGAATGGGTCTGGAAAGACCAGCAGGAATCGAGACAGCAACCAGGAAAGGGGTTCAGCAAAACCAGCAAAATGACCTTGATACTAGTTTAATAAACAGATTTACATATTTACAAATGAGTCAGGCTTCAAGCAAAAAGTAATCACATTACAAAAACCAACAAACGAGTCAGTTAAATAACATGGATGTAACAAATTCAATCAAAGTTACTTCAAACACACCATCAAAGTAAACAGTAAACATTTAAATTGAAGGTAACAACACTTTAGCTACATCAAAAACAAAACATCGGACAGCATAAACAATAAATGCACAAACAGCACCAAACAGTAAAATAAGTATTGGTATAACAAACTTCATAAATAACACATCAAATAATTAAGCAGCATAAATAAAACCAAATCACTAGTATAAAATAAGAATAATTGCATTTTAACAAGTCAACTTCATGCAGTACAAAAAACTACAAACAATCTACACAGATGTCGAGACCCCATCAAAGGTCGAAGAGGATGAACACCATTGAACACTGCCATATGATGATCAAAAACCACCCCATGATGGCCAACAGGAATATCTCCAAAAAACAGAGATGATCGACAGAGTCAAGGCAACAGCAAGACTGCTGTCAAACAGGAACAACACTGCTCCACTGATGAACAAGGTTCAGCCATCAACATCATCCTCGAACTGCAGAGGGCCACAGGTAGCGAATACCAGCTGTCCCAAAATACTCAAAGCTGCTATGCTGTCGAGAACTAGACTCGCTGCTATCCCAAGCCTGACTAAAGTTAACGAAAATGTAAGTGGCAGACATCACCTACATAAAAAAAAAACAAGCACCACCGGGTAAGGAACGCACCCTCAACAAGGGAACAATCGGAGAGCGATTGTTCCAAACAAAAAACAAGCACGAAACCTCACACCACTTATGCTTCCAATATTGTTATTAACTCACTATCCAACACACTCTTTTCCTCTCAGGTTAATCCAGATACTTTACTTAAGACCTAACGGCAGAACTTGTACACTTGCAAACCAGGTAACTGGAAGATTGGGAAATTTTAAGTGCGGTCCTTATGTTTCCTTTGATTTTATAGGACACTTCTTTGTTAAATTCACCTCTTTCATAATTTCTATTTGTGAGAGGTCAGGCACAAAACTCCAGTAACATTTTCATCATTAACTATTCTTGCAAATCGCCAAACTGTAATACGTTTAGCAATGAACAGTCTTGCAATACGTTAAGGAAAGCAATGCTACCTGGCAAGACGGATGATGGTGCATGTTTCGCATTTATTCTGGTGTACTTTAGTAAAACATGTAAAACATGTAAATTTTCAGTAATCTGGAAGATAATTCAAGACATGGTTGATAAATTACTGGTTATTATACATGCACGGTTTTTTCCTAATATTTCGTCATTTTTCCCAACGTTTCTTTTGCAGTCCCCTGTATATTCATCCCCTACGTGTTATATGTTTTCAGTCCATGAATTAATTATAATGATTTCTCCATCCTAGTATTGAACCTTGGGATTTCTTTGATTGTACGGTGAATTATTCAAATTCTGACATATTGTCATCATCATGACCTATTTTTCCCCTACTTTCTGGGAGCATTTTGGTTTTTTCCTCTAATCACCGTAACTTTTAAACGGAATTCGACAGCGCCGTTTCCTTTCCTCGTCTTCCATTGCAGTCAGAGTGTTTATTAGATGCAAACACAGTTGATTTCCCTCGACTCCCGGATCTCCGAGTCTGGGACGAGACGATTCGTTTTTCTGCAAACATTCTCCGAATTTCTCAGAGGTTTCCGAACCATCTCTTCGGGATTAAGTCGGGACTTTTATGCATCAAGAGCAGTATTGACATCTAACTGATTTTCCTTCTGCCGGAGGAAGAAGAAGAAGCAGAAGATAAAGAAGAAGAAGGGAGGTCGTTTGGTATTCATTAAACGTGTCTTGAAATTATTCTAGAATGAAATTGTTGTTATTGCAGGTGTACAGGGCGTTGCGTCATTTCTGTCGTTTTGTTTTTTTTATGCATTACCACCAGATTTGCATTTCTGAGAAGTTAGAAAGAGATCATTGCAGCAATTACAAATAAACTGATATCTGGTAAAAAAAAAAGTGACTAGCAGATTCTGTATAACTATGCACAAACACACCCACACCCAAACGCACACTTACATTATACACACACACAGATATATATATATATATATATATATATATATATATATATATATATATATATATATATATATATATATATAATATATACATACATATGTGTGTGTGTGTATATATATATACATATAGTATTATGCTGTTTATGCCTTTTTCCTGTGACTACTTCTCCGATTCCTATCGAACATTTTAGGAGAGACGAAGTTCCTAACTCATGTCCCATTCCATCACTATCTGCGACCCATCCCTATCGGCTGTCTACCAGGCATATAACTCAAAGCATATAACAAAAGAGTCCCAGCGACTTATAATGGAACCCGCCCGTATCGTTTGGTTCTCACACATGCAGTAATGAAAACCTACTGGCCGTTATTAAGTATATATATATAGAGCCTTTGAAGGTCGCAAAGCGCAAGGTCTTACGTCAAGGAAAAAAAATATGGGATCATTTTTCTCACGCTCCAGCAGTTCAGGAATGGCAAGTGTAAACTGTAGATTTACTGTATATTGCCCAGAAGCTTAAGGAAACTTGAATCAAGTTTTTCTAGAGTGATTTATAGGAGACAATAACGCTAGGTCAAGAGTACAGGACTATATTGTACTCCGAGGATGACAAAAGCCGAAACACCCGCACACATACACATGCACACAATCTTACTCAAACTATCGTACGGCCACACACACATGCACCCAATAATATACATCTATAAATATAGTTCAATAAACATGGCTACATTTTATGTATAGTCGTACGCACAGTTTTGTTAAAATGTGCGGTAAATAAAATGTTAAAAATCAATTTTTGCCCTTGAAGCGACCTGTGACCCGTGACCTTCAGCGGGCGAAAAGGTTCAGTAATAATGATGAGGCCGAAAATAGTAAACTGCACTGTGGTGAAATTTCATAATAATAATAATAATAATAATAATAATAGTAATAATGAAATTGCTGCATTTAATTTGCATAGAGTCTTCTCTATTTTCTAATTATTGCTTTTTCTCTGCTACTGCATCGGGCGAGTAACGTTCCGATGTTATTCATTTTCAGGAGGGCAATAGTAGAAATTCAGGGATCCCATATATCCGTGTATTTAAATATGGAAAACATAACCCGTAGAGTTTTCTACAATGTATGTATTTGTCAATTAAAGTATACAATTATTTCGCCAAAATGTTTCTCCCAGTTTCAACTGGGTGTAATCACGGTTTCAGAGCCATAGATGGATGTTGATGGACGTGTCTACTCAAAATGTAGTCGGGGGTCAGCAGGGGGTAGGCCTATTGTTGAGTTTTGATTGGCCGGGGCGGGGAGCTGGCATCCTATTGGCTGGTAAAAGTTTCTTCAAGCCAACTTTTCAGGCACGAAGGTCACTCTGCTGCAGTCTTGCTGACCGGCGGGGTAGGGGCGTGGCATCACTGGGAGGTGCGTGACGTTGCGTGACGTCACGGCCTGGTGTTCTCGTGTAGTATTCCCATTGGTGGCGGGATTGTTCGCCTGATCTGGTGTCTCTAGGCCGGGGGTGTCGCGCGCTCTGGGGTCGATCGCAGGTCTTGGTATTATATTTGTACTGAGAGAGGGTTTTTCTTGCTGGATGAGGAGCTCCTCTAGTATTCGTAGACGTCGCGAGTCTGGGGTTCTCCCAATTATCGTGGTGTTTTTGACAATTTCGTCACGGGAGAGGACGTCGATGTGCGTTTCTAGTATGGGTTTTTATCGCTCCGTCTTGTGCGTGACATGAAATCCTCTTCGACAGTTCATAGTGGTCATACCGATGTATGAGGTAGGACATCCACGGACAGGGCATTTAGACTGGTACACCACATTAGTTTATTTCAGAGGATCCCTTGTCGGTGGTGTTGGGTTATTTTTCAAGATGAAATCTCTCGTGCGCCGATTTTGATAGTAGACGACGAGGTCCAGCTTGGTGTCAACTCCGGTGGGGAATAAGTTTTCCGCGATAATTTTCCTCATGATATCTTCATCTCGATATCGCGGGTGCATTCTCACTTTGTAGTACAGCTTGAATTTCTCATGAGGTGGGGCTGCGGCCTCTCTCGCTCATCGTACCATCGATCCAGCGCTGCACGTACTTCTTTATTTACTACCTGCTTGTTGGAGTACCGGTTGTCAATGAGCATCTGAGAGACACTGTCGAGTTCTCGGTGGGTGTCCTGCCACGGAAAAAGTTAAGTATAGCTTAGTTTTACCAGACCACTGAGCTGATTAACAGCTCCCCTGGAGAGGGCTGGCCCGAAGGATTAGACTTATTTTACGTGGCTAAGAACCAATTGGTTACTTAGCAACGGGACCTACAGCTTATTGTTCCGAACCACATTATAGCGAGAAATGAATTTCTATCACCAGAAATAAATTCCTCTAACTCTTCATCAGCCGGCCGCGGAATTGAACTCCGCCCACCGAATGACAGTCTGAAGCTCAACCGAGTCGGCCAACAGAGGGCAGTGAGTAAGGGCCCTCCTCACATAGGTTTTGATGGTTGTGTTCTTGTACCTCACAGGGCATTCGCTGTCTCCATTCAGGCAAAGGCCTAAGTTGGCTTGGTATAAACAGGTTCTTAGGCCGTCTTCAGTCTTGCAGGTAAGGACGTCGAGGAAGGGGAGCCGGCCAATCAAAACTCAGCAAGAGGCCTACCCCCTGCTGACTCCTGACTATATATTGAGTAGACACGTCCATCAACATCAATCTACTTCTACCCGAAGCCGTGATCATACCCAGTTGGAACTGGGAGAAACGTTGGCGAAATAATGATATACTTTAAAATTGACAAAGACATACATTGTAGAAAACTCTACGGATTATGCCTTCCATATTTAAATACACGGATATATGGAATCCCTGAATTTCGACTATTTCCCTCCTGAAGATGAATAACATTGTAACGTTACTCTCCTGATGCAGTAGCAGAGAAAAAGCAATCATTAGGAAAATAGAGAAGACTCTAAACAAATTAAATGCAGGTGATGCAGCAATTTCATTCAAAATTACTTCCTCAAAAGAGGGCTTTCTCCTGATAAATAATAATAATAATAATAATAATAATAATAATAATAATAATAATAATAATAATAATAATAATAATAATAATAATAATAATCTTTGAGATGAAAAGCCGAAGAGCAATTGCGAACACAGCAGGACGGAAGAGAACATAAAGATGAGGTAATTGGTAATACTAAAAATTTATGAAGACTCGTTTTAAAAATATTTTATCTTCCATGTTCTCTAAGTGAAAATGAATAAAATTGTACAGCACATAAATAAACATATGAGCACAACAATACGAGAACGCATCCACCTGGAACATACACACACACACACACACACACACACACACACACACACATATATATATATATATATATATATATATATATATATATATATATATATATATATATATATATTATATATTATATATATATATATATATATATATATATATGTATATATATGTATCGTATATATACGCCCTAACATAGGGTGGCTCCAAAGAAAAAGCAATACAAGGGTCACTGAAATTCATACTTTAACTGAAAAGTCGCGGATGAGACCCATAATTCACCTCAGACCAGATTTTACAACAAACTAGTTATTCCCCCTGCTACTTATAGTAACACACGCTTCACTTCAACAATAAAAACCACTATTAATCTCTCTCAATGGTACACCTTCTGTAGCCCACCATACGTCCTCAACATCCCCTCCCCCAACCAACTGCGATTCTCTCAGTTATACCATAAACTTTTTCTAATTCCTTGTATGTTACACACAGCTTTTTCCCGTTACTGTTAAAATTCTCACATAAAGTTTCATAAACGCTTGGTCCTCGCGCCCTATTCCTTTATAAACCCACACTGCCCTTCCCCTACAAGTCCTTCTCTTATCCGTATTACTTTCTCGGTCAAAATGCTACCTTATGCCTTCCCAGGTATTGTAAGTAACGTTATGCCTCTTCCAGCACTGCGCTTTAAGTACTTTGAGCTAATTCTTTATAATGGTTTGATATTTTCTTGCAGCTTACCGTTACATTCAAAATTCATAAAAAAGGGAGGAAAACTATTTTTTTCTCCTAAAGGCAAAGTAGTTGCTTAAACATTTTTATATCGAGCAGAATATCCACAATCTCCCAGAATTAAAGTTAAAATTGTCCATTTCATGTAAAGAAAACCTCTTGCCGACGAAAAAGTCAAGACGTCTATTTTGGAGAGGAACTGGAAAAAAATCCAAAATCGAAGGAACTGATCGCTGTTTGGTTAGCTGGTAAATGGATACTTCGTTTGCTCAAGCGTTTACGAGACTAAATGTATTGATAACTTGACTGTGAACACAAATAAAACATGCGGAAAGAATCACAAACACTCTATGCAAGCATTCAAGTCAAAGTGCCCCATCCGTCTCATGCTTCGACAGTTTTATGATTATTCTCTCTCTCTCTCTCTGGGAATGGTTTAGATAGATCATCCGTGACTGAATCGCAAGCATTTCCTCTTCATTTGAACGACGGGATAGTTCTCTTCTCTCGAATGCTTTCTATGAAAGCACTTCGAAATGCATCTACGCATCGGATGTCAGTTGAAGTGATATCTTCGATTTCAGGCTCTGAGCATTCCATTTATTTGCTGGCGAAACACTCGCATAAAATTCCCCTCATCTCTGAAACAGTGGACGCTGATTCCAGACACGTTCGCACTAGAATAACACCACTGCTTCATGTATCCTGTTTCCCGTCGACGATGGCAAGTATTTCTGCACCCTGAAATATTGGGTGTCACTCACAAAGCATCGTGGAATACGTGGCCAGAGTAGGATGCCTTTCTCTTGCATTGTTTTGGACTGTTCGAATAATGGCAAGGTTACCCAAATTGCATTTTTCTTCTATAACAGGTGTAATAAAAAATTCCCGTTTTCTTTGGAAACTACCCGTTCACAGGCATCAATGTGTCTTGTATGGGACACTTTAGACGGTACTAATGAATTACAGCAGCATCCCTTCGGCTCCACCTGCACTGCTTTTTTCTTTTTACTCTTCATCCGTTCCACTTGTTCTCTTCCTCTTTAGCTGTCCAACGTTCTAACGTTACCTTGCTTAAGTTTTCACCTGCATTTTAGGAACGAATCCTTTGGACGAGTCCTGTGAAGCTCTAGTCATGTGGCTCAAAGGACCCAGTAAAATAATAATAATCGACACACATCTGTGCCACTAACCAATAATAATCGGTAATACTATTTCAGGAAAGCTCTGTTGCATCATCAAAACTCGCCAAAACTCAATCACCTGAAATTGGTTCCTCAATGGATGCCTTCGCCGCCAGTCAACTAAATCTATAATTTTGTTCTTTAGATATTTTGTACATAAACACGTAAGGACATTAGGTAAAATATTACTTACTCGCAACATCGTGGGATTAGATAACTTGGAAATTATAATGTCGATATGATTAAACCATAAATGCAATTAAAATGCCATTTTTGGCCATTTTCCTTGTGCCAAGTAAGACTCTCTGGTTCAAATCTGAGAACAGTATTATTTATTGATCTGTAATTTAGGTAACATCATAAACACATATAGAGATATACAAGTACCAAAAGTATGTAAACGAGATCACTCTGAGATTTTAGGAAGAAGGAGAGAGGGACAATGATGAAATATTCCCTAGATGGTACAAGAGAGGAGACATAACGGTAAGGCGGCTGGTACTGCATCAACCCTTGACATCAAGTGAACAGACGACACGCTGCTGCGACTTCTGTGTAGGTACATAAGGCGTCCGAATTGGATGAATATGGTTAACAGCTGTTAATTGGTTTTCTTTTCTCATAGCGGGAAAACATACTTCTATTTGAGCAGGAGGGCTCAAATTACGGCTGATACACCTGTTGAATGTTATACTTTATGATAAAGGTGTACTGTAAGCACAGACCCTACTGCCTGGCCTTGTGAGGCAAATGTAGTCCAGAGGGTTCTGGGACGACTTGGACCCTGCCACTCAATGTCAAGACCTTGCTGGAGAGAAGGCGGACTCACCCAGTAGCTGCAGAGGTTCCCCATATGACTAATACTCTCTGTAGCTCAGTAGTCCAGCGAGGATTCTGCTGGTCCAATTCTGATGCCAGGTCCTAATAACAACATAATAATATGGTTACCAAGAAATAAGAGAGGTGATCTAAGCTGTACACCAATGTGCAGATTGTTAATTGTGCATTCACTCTTGGTCACAAATGTGGACTTCCTCGCTCCTGACCCGATACTATAAGTTTCAGCAGTCTGTATATTCGTTTGTACTCCTATTGCACACGTACATTTATACAGTATAATGTAAATTTTTATTGATATGAGTCAGTCCTCTTGAAGATGCCTTCAAAAGGCAAAAACTGGTCAATACACACACACACACACACACACACACACACATATATATATATATATATATATATATATATATATATATATATATATATATATATATATATATATATATATACATACATATATATATATATATATATATATATATATATATATATATATATATATATATATGTATGTATATATATATATATATATATATATATATATATATATATATATATACATACATATATATATATATATATATATATATATATATATATATATATATATATATATATATATATGTATGTATATATATATATATATATATATATATATATATATATATATATATATATATATATATAAGTATATATATATATACATATATACAGATGTATATATATATATATATGTGTGTGTATGTGTGTGTATATACGAGTATATATATATATATATATTTTTATAAATATTACTACTGTTCGCCCTCGATGTATTTAGGTGTAGGAATATTAGTCAGATTGACCTCGACAGAGAAGAGCATCTCTGCCCCGCCGGTAGGCTAGACAATTCAAAATAACAATCACCGCAGTAGACAAATGGCGCCAGATGTATAGGCTGGACAGTTTATAAACAAAATATGCTAGGGCATTAGGGACCTAAGCCTCAGAGAGGGTTTACGCTCAATGACCCCTAGTTATGGTGGCCCTTAAGCTTTATTCTATGCATTCGGCGATGCCTTTGTCAAGGTCAGATTGCCCGGGCGGTATGTCAAGAGGCCGCCTTATTTTTTCCCTGGCGGGAACGGCGAGGTCGGTCAGAGAGTCACGCGTCACTGAACCAGGGTGACGCTGCGTGCGTGCCTGAACGATATTCTTTGTTCTTTATTACTTTTACTCCTACGTCTATCTTAATTAGTGAATTGGGAAGACTGCCAGAATACGACTCCTGAGGTCCCTCGTTTGCGCAGCGACTCGACATTCACGGTAAGTCCGATTCTTGTTGAAGCTTCATCGATTGACTAGTACTCCTTCTGTATTTCACATTTTTCTTTGTTTTTTTTCCTTCGGCCATCACTTAGGGTAAATGTGTTTACGAAGTCTAGATTAAGCCAAATTATTATATTGTTAGCTTCAACCCCGTTATTCCAGTAAAATACCTAGGTTAGGTAAGCGACACAGTTTCACGTCTCGACGCTTTTGTATGCCTCAAGCGTCCGAATGTTTGGAAGAACCGTTGCGTTAAAATCAAATTCATCTCAAATATTCTTGTTAAGGTTAATTACCCTTAACTGGCGACCTTTGGCTAATTAACGACTGTCTTTGAGGTTAACTTTTGGCTTCAAGTGGCAGGTTACGTGTAATCTTGGTTTGCAGGGCCGTAAAAATTACGTAAATTGAATAATACATGATCAGCCAAGACCTCTTCACACGTAACAATATATATATATATATATATATATATATATATATATATATATATATATATATATATATATATATATATATATATATATATATATATATTTACATATGTATATATATCTTATATACATATATATACATCTGTGTATATAATACTATATATATATATATATATATATATATATATATATATATATATATATATATATACATATATATATATATATATTATATATGCACTGGAGCCCGTTTTGCCCTCTGTAGCCATCTTCAAGAGGACTAACTCATATCAATAAAAATTACATATATTTGTATATATATATATATATATATATATATATATATATATATATATATATATATATATATATATATATATATATGTATATATGTATATATGTATATATGATATATATATATATATATATATATATATATATTTATGTTCATGGGCGTGTAGTAACAACCATTGTGAGAGTTCTAAAAAATGAATAATTTCCAGACCCCAGATTGCATCTTTATGTTTTTCCCGTCTCGCCATTCATTATAGTGCGCAATTACCTTTGGTAATTTCAATGGCATCATTTTTAGCACAACATTTATGCTTACAGTTTCCAAATCCTACAAAGACAAAGAAGGATGAAAGCCGCAATAAAAAGATATTCAAGTTACCCTTTTCTTTTTATTCATTAGTCTAAGACAACAATAGGTTCATTAATTTCATTCATACATTTGATTCCATCCATTATACATTATTTTTCCACTGGAAGCATTTTTTATAAAGCTTAGGAAAGAGTAACATCGAGAAAAATGGTCTAATATAAAGTCGGTAGAAAGAAAAATAAATACTTAGAAAATATTAGACAACAGTATGGCGTTAAAACATTCAGAGCGGTACTAGCAACGTGGAAGTATATTTAATTTTTTCCATACAATTTCGTACAATTCTTTGCATCAAAAAATTCTAAACATTGTCTCAAATTGCTGAAATAAGAGCTAAAGCTGGAAAGCTTACAAGTAGTACAATTTCATCAGAAAATGTTACTACTTCCCAAAGTTTAGTTCTAACCGCCACCATTACGCAACATGAAAAATCGACATTTTCAGAAATTTCTGGCACAAAATCAAAATGGAGAATCAAAAAAGAAGAAGAATAGATAACTAAACTGTCAAAAGTATGTCTGGCACAAAAAACATGATGTAGAGTTAGAAGAAGAATAAGAACAGGAAGAGATAAAATGAAGAAGAAAAGATATCTAAACTATCAAAAGTATGTCTGGCACAAAAACATGATGGAGAATTATAAGAAGAATAAGAATAGATAAAAAGAAAAAGAAGAGATAAATAAACTATCAAAGGTACTGAAGTGTCTTGCAGCAATTTCATGGACGCGCGTCCATCAGCCACTCCGTTTACGAGTGCATTTATGGCCCTTCCATCTCCTTCAGGTTCATCCACTCTGACGCAGGGCGTAATCAAGATGCTCGTGTCCTTTCCCTTGAGCAGCTGCAGGAGGCGTCCCAAACGATGCCAGAGGTTTACGGGCTGCTCGAAGGATCAAGAGGCCGTGCTGGCATAAGCCTGCTTAATTTAACAACTCCCCAAAGCGCGTGGGGATTCATTTATCCGGTGCTTGTTGACTTCTGCTACAAGTACTGTGGGATGATTGGAGAAAAATGTTAGAATTCTATAGAAAGCAAATCTACATACAGACATATACCGGAAAAAAATAATTGACAGGATAAGACAATTTACAAATCGTTATGAATTATCACAACAAATTCACAAACTCATACAAACATACATAATACATACATGTGTATTTGAGACCTTCCATACGCATATTTTAAGCTTTCTCAGTGGGTTCACATAAGTGTCTCTCTGATTTTCCGTGGAGTTAATGATTGTTGCTATGTTAGCCGAAACTTCTGCTGTTGTCGTTCGTGAATTCATTGTTTTTACTTAATGAAGGACCATAAGAACATCTCTTGCAGAGCCCAACTTTTATTCTTCTGTTCTGGTGGGTGCAGAGGGGAAAGACCACGTTCTTCGGCTCTTCTTTTTCAGCTAACTCCTGTCAGTGATTCGAATGCACTTGATCCTCTCACTCTGCTTTCCTCCAATATGATGCCCTCATGAATATTCTCCTTTTGTAATGACTGTAGGGTTTCTGTTTAGTTAAATACTGACGCGGTTTCTTGCCTGGGCTTTATTATTGCGAACTAACTTGACTTTCATTTCGTCTAACTGGCAAACTTCGCAATATGCCCATTTAGCTCGTGTCAAAGAAAGTGGCAGTTCTGATCCTTCTATCTTCTCTCCTTTTACATCGTCATTATGCTTAAAGTATTCGAAACTTAATCGATTCGCATTTTCCTGAAGGCATAATATCAAGCTGTCTTCTGAATCAGTGCTGTGGTATCTGCAAGTCTTCGTCTCAAAACCCAGTAACCCTGACACCCCAAAAATCAAATAAACTAATACTTCATTGACTTTTGGATGCATCGTATGGATGACTAAAGAAATACAGGTAATAGAAACCGCCTTCAAATTCATTGCCAAATTTTGCAGGTATAATCAACCGTCTCAGTGGTGAACTATAATCAAGGCACATCAAACATTTCCAATGTCCTTCAGGAGGAACAATCTTACTTAAAACAAAATAGCTAAACGAGCCTCATTTATTGCAGCGTATTTCATGATATATCGAGAATATTAGACGTCAAACTATATTTACTGTAACTCTAGATGAATCTACAATTGTTCTAAAGGATCACTACATTACTCTAGAGGCGTTACTTCTCGAGCCTATTGCCTTTATCTGTTGCAGCTATGAAACAGACTCTTGCAACAAAGAATTAGACTCCTTCTATATAATATGTACCATCCATACCATAAAGCAGGCATTTTTTCAGTGAATGACTTCCAGAGTGTCTTCCATGGACAGATGTATTGAATATACACAAGATTTGGCCGAAAGCGTACCTTCTTTATAGGTGACATCTTAAAAAAATTAAAACCACTGACATACATTTGTGATGTATATGTTGTGTATATGTGTATATATATATATATATATATATATATATATATATATACATATGTACATATAATATATATTTAAACTATATGTATATAAATACTGTATATATATATATATATAAATATATATATATATATATATATATATATATATATATATATATATATATATATATATACTGTATATATATATGTTTCAGTGTATATTTATATATATATATATATATATATATATATATATATATATATATATATATATATGTATGTATGTATAGTCCATAAATAAATATATAAATACTTATAAAAATACATATATAAATATATATATATATATATATATATATATATATATATAATATATATATATATATATATATATATATATATATATATATATATATATATATATATAATATATATATATATATATATATATATATATATATATATATATATATATATGTATGTGTGTGTGTACTATAAAAGCATGTTAGTGATTTTAATTTTTTTAAGAGTTCACCTACAAAGAAGGCACACTGTCGGCCAAATCTTGTGCATGGTCAATACATCTGTCCATGGGAAGAAACCCTGGAAGTCGTTCACTGGAAAAATGCCTGCTACATGGTTTGAATGGTACACACTGTATAGAAGGACTCTTACTTCTTTGTTGCAGGAGCCTGTTTCATTACTGCAACAGATAAAGGTAATAGGCTCGAGAAGTAACACCTCTAGAGTAATGTAGTGATCCTTCAGAACTATTGTAGATTCATCTAGAGTTACAGTCAATATAGTTTGACAACTAATATTTTCATATCATAAAATACACTGAAATAAATGATACTCACTTAGCTCATTTTTTTTAAAAAGTAAGATTATTCTTACTGAAAGGTATTAGAAATATGTGATTTCCCTTGATTATATTTCATGAGTGAACTAATTGATTATACCAGCAAAATTTAGTAATGAACTTGAGGTTCTTTTTTATTTGCCATATTGCTTTAGTCATCCACAAGATATATCCCAAAGCCAATGAAGCATTTGTTTATTTGACTTGTTGGGGGAGGGCGGTTCAGGACT
Source organism: Macrobrachium rosenbergii (assembly GCF_040412425.1). Taxonomy (NCBI): domain Eukaryota; kingdom Metazoa; phylum Arthropoda; class Malacostraca; order Decapoda; family Palaemonidae; genus Macrobrachium; species Macrobrachium rosenbergii. The sequence goes on along the minus strand of NC_089744.1, from coordinate 70,543,622 downwards.
AACGGGTTTGAGACAATACTTGCAGATACTACAGCACTGATTCAGAAGACAGATGGATTTTATGTCTTCTCATACATACATACATACATACATATATATATATATATATATATATATATATATATATATATATATATATATACATATTTATAATTATATATATATATTTATATATATATAAATATACATTTATATATAATATATATATATATATATATATATATATATATATATATATATATATATATATATATATATATATATACACACACACATATATATATATTTATGAGAAATGTTTCCAAGGCCGTGTTTAGGAAGTCCCTGCAGTAGTTCAAACGGTGACAAATTTGAACTTCTGCAGTGACTTCCTAAACGCTGTCTCACAAACATTTCTCATAAACCAACACTGCCCGGTCATTAACACAACCTATACAAAAAGAAAAAGCTCAAAACATTATCTGTACCTACAACGCATGTCAGCCAACACTTCACTTACGCTAAGAAGCGTGGCCATACACACTTTGCCTAAAGTTTAGTCCAATTCCCGGAATAGAGCAAAATATTTTCTAATGAGAACTTAACTCTCTGCAAACCATTTAACCAGATGAGCTAAAATGAACTTTCACTTTAATTCTAGTACTGGAAATACCCATAAAATCATTACTCTAATTAAACTCTTATTCTGACCTAGCATCTTTCTCAGTAGAAGAGAATTTCCATCATTTTCAAACAACAATAGGCACCTGACAAACCTTTGCTTTAAAAATCTGCGAAGTCTCATTTCGCCATTTGCTCCGACTGATTTCTTATTTCAGCAGCCTATAAGACCCAGATCCAACATCCTGAAACAAAAGAAAAATCTGAATTTGTTGTGCTCTTCAGAAGTCTACCATTACTAAATATTTTTTTGTATTTGAACTGAGAGAATATTTGCGTTTTGCTTTAATTAAATAGAAAAACTACTTAATAAGAATATAAAAAACTATACCAATTAAAATCTGATTTAACTTAGTCACAGACATTTGATTTTAAGATGAAATATTAAAGGAATAGAGCGAGTTACTCTTCCGTCAATATCCCAGGTTGTTCATCCGACTGAGGAACTAGACAGTTGTTTTTGTACGAGAAGTCCGTCGTCAATCGAATATGCACAGTTACATTAAAAGAAAATATATCAAATCGTAAAGTTTGCTCCCGTCACGGTTCTAACCTTCATAATTTCAAAGAAATGGTGAATTATGTAACTCACTAAATCAAAAAGCTATCATTTTACAGATGTTTTCTGGATTTATACTAGATACGGTAACGTTCATGCCTGCATAGTATATATTTCTTTAAGATGTTAGCAGTTGTGGATCTTCAATCCTCAAAATCCAGTTCGCTTTTGCCCTAACTGATGACCGATAACTGAAGTGTGTGTGTGTTGTTGTACTGTCTGTTTAAACTGTTTACAGTTTTCTTCCCTTGGAATGCACATTGCAAATTCAGCGGTGACGTCCTTTACATCACTTACAAATAAATAAAAACAGCTCAATACAATGAAATGAAACAGAACGCGTTGTTGAATGATACCAATATACCACCTATGAGAAAAAGTTAGCTCATATAGAAAAGAATTTTAATAAGGCTATAAGGCTGTTCGTGAACTGTGTGTGTATATATATATATATATATATATATATATATATATATATATATGTGTGTGTGTGTGTGTGTGTGTGTGTGTGCCTGCCTGTGTTTATGAGTAACAGGTATACTTGTGCACGAATGTTACTCACATCGAGAACTGTGTAAATATACACACTATTAGTTAACGTCTATATAAACAGCTTATAAAAGAAACTATCACTACCTACATACTCAGAAGTCAGCAAAAATTCCTTATGAAACATACGACGGACAAAATTATTCTTCCATATGATCTTGATTGTCCTCTAGTTAAGCGACGAGACAAATTTTTTCCGTACCACTGAAAACATTCATATAAATCCAAAGACAACAAAATAACGAAAGTATTACACTAATCAGGTAGTTCACCGAAATACCAACGTACGAACGGGACTGATTGATAATAGCTACTAAAACTGGCGTCAACCATATCTAGGTCGTTGACGCTGTAATAAATTAATAAATAACTCTTAAAAGTAGTTTCAAATTACAAATATCTAAACACACACACACATATATATACATATGTGTGTGTTTACTATATAATCATATCTATTCACATAGACTATCTATACATACACATATTGCATATGCGTACAATTTAAAATTTACTGAAGAGGCCAGCTCCCTAACAAAGATGCACAACTTCTCCATATCACAATCCTCACCAAGAATTGTAGCGAGGATGAAATGTCCTTCCCTGTCGCGTCCCCAGGACAGGAACCTGTGTCTCAAATTCCTAAGACTGGGACATTCGACCATCAAATGTCTCAGTCGTAATTCGGTGTTCATCAAAGGAACGGAAATTAAACCCTGGGAAGGGATCACGAGAGACAGCCAAATCCAAGTTTGAAAAGGCAGTTTATTTACAAGAGATAAATTCAGTATTTTACAAACTCTCAGCTTGGGAATGCTGAAATTCACGAGCTTAAGAATGACCATATTAGGAGTTATCCATCAAGTCAAAATTTTAACATGTCACTATCCTGCAAAATTAGATTTTACATATAAGAAAAATTACTGATGTCGAAGTTATGTTCGGCTTATAACCAAAATAGGAAACTGCTTTGGCCAAGAGGACATATTCTAAGTAAACTAAATTCTTGGTATCTATTACGACCTGTATCTTCACCTTAGGAAGTCGTCTTTTCTATTTCCCTCCACCTGTAATTAGCCCATGGAGAAAAGAGTAAGTCTAATAATAAATATTAATGTCAGAACACTTCAAGAACACCAGAGCTCACTCCTGACGCCAGGTTATAATTTTAGAATTGGTTTTGGTCGACTCTGACATTTCATCACTTAACTTTCCAAGCTTCTAGAAGATTTAGGAGCTAGCGGGTGGCAGGTTCAGATGAAGCCAATCTTGCGTGATAAGCCGAGAGAGGGAGTAAGAGAATTGGAGGGGACATCTTGGTTCTGTCATCCAACAGAGACAGATTTAGAAGGTAATACAAAACTCAAGACAGATGGTACTACAATTAACTAAATGTGTATCTCATCACAAATTACGTTCGACTCACACATCTTCTGAAACTGATTAACTAACAAAAAGGTAGGTAGCGGCAGAAGCCTGGCTGAAAGACGGCGCTCCAAAAAACCACTTTGGAAGGACGCTAATAAAATTTCCTTTGTTTTAAAGTATCTTACACTAACATGATTTCTATCGTTCAAACAAACACATTCCAAATAACAGGAAATGTGATTTATTTATTAACCGCCAAGTTATTTTGTAATTAACAGACCAAAATAAATAATACACACATACATACACACACACACACACACACACACACACACACACACATATATATATATATATATATATATATATATATATATATATATATATGTGTGTGTGTGTGTGTGTATGTGCAGAAATATAAGTAAATATCTATCTATACAGTATATACGTGTATGTATGTATATATATATATATATATATATATATATATATATATATATATATATATATATATATATATATATATATATATATACTGTATATATATATATGTGTATGTGTAGAAATATAAGTAAATATCTATCTATCTATCTATCTATATATACGTGTATATGTATGTGTATATATATATATATATATATATATATATATATATATATATATATATATATATATATATATATATATATATATATATATATATATATATATATATATATATATATATATACGGCTCAAACAAGGATAAACTGTAACCTTGGTATCCGGCATCAGAATGAAAAGTCCGGCCATACAAAAAATACCAGGTTTCAAAAAAGAACACCCCTCATTTATTCACAAAGTATTTCACAGCAGTTGTTTAGACATGACTCTTGTTGTTTCCTTTCCAAAGGACGGAATGGTTTTTACTTTCCTATAATTTTTGCCTTGAGAGGTCACATACATAAGGGAAAAGCATTTAAAAATGAACGGGAAGAAATCCCTTTCTACAGACGCCCACACGGGCAAAATAACAGAGCGCCCTCTATTATTCCTAACCTTCTCGTCAGCTATATGACAAAAGCTAAATGGAAGCCATTTCTAGGAGACTTTATTCTTTCTTTCCCGGTCCATTTTTTATTCTCCGCGTATGCCCAAAATGCCAGTAGGAAAATGGAATGTTTGTCAAAACCTGAATATTCATGGACCCAATTTGGAAGCGGGAAAAGTTTTTTTTTTTAATCGAATGTTCGTTGGATTAAGTTGAATACAGAACACTGGTGAGAGAGAGAGAGAGAGAGAGAGAGAGAGAGAGAGAGAGAGAGAGAGAGAGAGAGAGAGAGAGAGAGAGAGAGTTGGATATGGAAATATACAATCAGAGTCGAACTTTTTATCGTTACTGCCGATGCCAGTAGCCAAGACGCTCAATCAAGGAGGTACAGTACAAATAAAACCTAAAGTTTAAAATTATTCCAGAGATACAAGTCAAGAGCCATATTCTCTTTCTTGGACTGTGGAATTTGTGGGAATAACGAGGGACGCCAAGTTTTTATATAATCAGAAACAAAAATGTCAGCACATCGCGTTTTTTGCGAGTCAATTGTTTGATTTCCAAATGCTATTTTTAAGCTACAGAAAACCCCTTCCCGTCGCAGCTTACAAGAAAAAGGTAACTTCTAATTAAAATCTTTATATAAAGCATTATGGTTGAGAGGCTATATTGTATTTCATTGTACGACGTTTATCTATTTCCAGTAGATAAAGTTATAACAGAATGATTTTCGAGGCGATTCAGACTAACACTTAATCTTACCCTCACCTAATATCAACACAGGTAAGGATTTTAAATTAATATTCATTGTGAGGATATGTGTTGTCTACCTGCCGCATTCACAGAAGAGAACTGAAAATTTCTAGGTGAACAGCGAAATGCCTGTTATTAGTCAGACATTTCGTGGAACTAGATGCTGTAGGATCAGTAAAACGCATATCAGCTAAACTTCCTTTACTGACATAATAAAGCTTAGGGGAAAAAGTAACATAAGTAATATACATACATCTATTACTAGGAGGACAATACCCCTCAGAGCCATTTTGCCTAAGAAATATATGAGCCTGGACGCTTAAGGTACCGAAGCAGGATTTTAGCCTGGTGGCCCAACGATGTCACACAGATTTTAACCCTTTTGTTTTTTCCCAGCCGTACTTTTTCTCTACCGATCTGTAAAGATTTGGTAATTCGATTTAAAGCAATTGTGTTGAATATATCGGTCTATTCGGATCGTTCGTCTAAGGTTGGTCCTTTTACAGTTTTTTTTAATCTATTTTTTTTTTTTTTTTTGGAGGGGGAACACTTTCGAGTAACTGAAATGTCTGGGGAACAAGAGAGACTAATATATTCTATATTTTTTATGTCACAGACTCCTTCTGAAAAATGATTACCAACATAACACTTTTACTGTATGCTTCTTTGAAGAATTTTACAGTTAAGAAGCTCAAAACAAAAAGAATATCCTTAAATCTTTTACACACGCATACACTGAGAGAGAGAGAGAGAGAGAGAGAGAGAGAGAGAGAGAGAGAGAGAGAGAGAGAGAGAGAGAGAGGCTAGGAGACTGTCCATCGCAGCCTTTCCTGTGTAACCGGAAAGCCATTATCATGAATCACAATTTTGTGCTGAGGCGAAGCGTGAGATAGGAAACTCTTGTACGGATGCAAGGAATCTGCTCCCGAAATTCCTTTTCCTTCAGGAGGTTCCCTAAAATAACCCTAACGTTGACTTATCTCTTCCCTTTCAGTTCGATAAATGAGACTTTCTTCAAAGCTACTCTGCGTTAAGGACCTTCAGTATTTGCTTTGACCTATATATATATATATATATATATATATATATATATATATATATATATATATATATATATATATATATATATATATATATATATATATATGATGCTCAAGTCTATTTTAAAAGAGCTAGCTGGTATCTATAGAAACACACGAATATATTTATGTATATATATATATATATATTATATATATGTGTGTGTGTTGTGTGTTTGTGTCTGTGTATATAAACAATATATATATATATATATATATATATATATATATATATATATATATATATATATATATATATATATATATTATATATATATATTATATATATATACTTAATATATACTGGTCACTTGAACAAGTGTGACTTTTTATAACCACAAATATTAAGCCACGAATATTGTTTCATATCGAATTCGTTAAACCTTATTAACAACTAACAATTAAAGGGACTTATAACTGATAAGTGCTTCTACGCCAGCCAGGATTCACAGAAGCAATTATTAGTCATGATTCCTTTGAATATAAGTTAAATCTAAGGTAGAGTGAACTCGATATTAAATGATATTAGTTGTTATAATATATATATTATATATAAAATATAAAAATAATATATATATATATATATATATATATATATATATAATATATTATATATATATACTGTATATATAAATTTCTGGCTCACATCGAGATCGAACCCAGGTCTCTCAATTGAAAGGCAAGGGCGCTATGGCCTATGTGGTTCAGTTGGTAACCCCCTTGCCTTTCAATTGAGAACCTGGGTTCGGTACCAATGTGAGTCAGAAATTTATTTCTGTTCCACATGTGACTGTGTGTTGATTACTTCCCTATATATATATATATATATATATATATATATATATATATATATATATATATATATATATATATATATATATATATATGTATATATATATATATATATATATATATATATCTATACTGTAGTTGTCTGAATGTATATCAAACAATAAGTCGTTACCCCTGAAAATGAGACGATAGGCACTGCCACATTCATCCATTAACTTTCTGCGCCAAAAAATTTCCACGATACACCATTATCCCTCCATCTTGCACGCATTCTCTCACTTCCTGACCCACTGAAGTCTTCTATTCCATCCATCAATCACTCAGAGTGATTGAACCAAGTAAAAGCCTTCGATCCATCTTTCCTCCTAAGCTAAACTTTTCAAGACTTCTTTGGATCTTCACATTCCTCACCGTTTCTGTTCTTCTTACTCGACATTCACTGCGCAAATAATTCATCGCAACAGCTTTAAATTTTTGCTTTCATTCGCATTCAACATCCGAATGTTGGTTGAACAATCCATACACTGAGCAATCCATACCTTTATTCCACCAAAAGCTTGCGAAAATCTACTATACTCTCCCGTATCTTTCGCTCAAATCTTTCATTCCCCACTTACCTCCTCTATTATTACATTTACTCAGAAACAACCATACTGTTAACTGCTTTCATTGTTCCACCACACACATTAGCATCCACTATTCCGTAAGGTTATAGTTACTCCTGCTTCCTTTTCCCCTTATAGAAGGGAACGATTACCTTTCATTAATTCCTTTGGAACCTTTCCTTCTTCCAGGAATTACCTTACACACACACACACACAACACACACAATACAACTTTTACCGTCGTGCCTGAAATCTCTTACTTTCCCTCATTGCATTCTCATAAGTCACATTGTCAAGGACTTTAAAGTTCATCCCAGCACATCCTACCCTTGCGTCAATCAGATCCGCCTTTCTTCTATCCCCTGCATTCACTATCATAAAATACTTACTCCATCGACATGAGACTACGTATAATTTAAACAGCATCTGTCGCATTTGCTAGTCACTCATTCTCAAATTATCTTCTTAAAGAGCACCTTCTTTTCCTCCCCTCAAGTGGTTGCTGGGATTTATCATTAGATTTTTAAGATACCTCGTTATATACATACATACATACATACATACATACATACATACATACATATATGTGTGTGTGTGTGTGCGGGTATGTATGTATTCAAGTATATATGAATATAATACACATACGTTTAGAATTTACTTACTTTTTTTTTCAGTCGTGTATATATTTGTATTAACCAAAGGAACCTCTTTACTTATCGACTTCCTAACACTTTTGGGATAAGCTCATCACTAAGAGTCTATACCCGAGTGGATATAAGCAAAGATTTCGCCTTCTGTATCAGGATTTGGACTCACGCACGAGAGGTTCTAGAGACGGCCGTGCTACAAAAACAAACATATATACTTACAAAGATGAAGTCGACAAGTTGAGAAACCATTGTCGCTATTAAATAATCTATATATAAATATAAATATACATACTTTATATATATATATATATATATATATATATATATATATATATATATATATATATATATATATATATATATATATATATATATATATATATATATATATATATATATATATATATGGAATATTTCCACAATGTTCATTTAATGATAGATATACATCTTGAAAATGTGACAGCCTACGAAATAAAATGAATTGACATGATTCATTGCCTTATGGTATAAAAAGACTGACAAAGCCAAAAATGTAGGAATGGTAATTTGGTCTTTGACAATACATCAAGAGCTTCTTAGAGGGTTGTAATCCTTACACAACCATGATTAATATCGGTCCTTTGAGAACAAGATACAAAAACCACCAAAATGATATGTTACAGGTGCAGGAGAATTTCTATCTGAGCCATTTCTATTATCAGGGGAAAACAAAAGCATGTCACCTCCAAATTGCATTAAGCGCTTAGGAATAAAGTATTTTTTCTTTAAAATATTTGTATGATAACGACGTTTCATTATTTTTTCATAAGCAGGGCATAAAATAACTCACTTGATGAAATTTACCCAAGAGATAAAACTTACTCAACAGACTTTTCTGTCTATTCAAATTAACAGCGAACATATTCCAGGGTATCATTTTTCTTACATCACATTTACCTATCTTTAAATGGTGCAATAGTTTTGCAATAAAAGTGCGCGATATTGGAGGATTCAATAAAAATCTCAGTTAAATGATTATCCATGTAAATCGTTCCTCGTTTAATTTTGAGTTTATGAGATTTTTACTTGTTTATATTGTAAGCCACCGGTATGTCTAGTCACGGGGGGGCTGCAAGGGGGTAACGTAGCATCCCAGACTTTTTTTTTAAGAGTAACGCCATCGGTATATTCAAAGGAATGCTATGAATAACTACATTTTAAAAAGGGATGGAAACCAAAGCGAAAAATTCATTTTTTGTTTGAGGATTACAAAAAAGAGAGAAAAAGATAAGAGAAAGATTTGTAGGAAAGAGTGTTTTGAAAATTTTTGTCATTAACAAGAAAAAATTGAATGATGCGAACATCATGAATATGCTATAGACTTCATTTGTCGTTTTCATTTTGCTGAGTTTTACAAAAAGCAAAAAAAAAAAAACACACACACACACGGTAAATGTTTAAAAAATATTATCTCTCTCTCTCTCTCTCTCTCTCTCTCTCTCTCTCTCTCTCTCTCCTAACGCAATTTAGTTCCTAGCACATGAAAGAAATGTTACATGGCGGTACTTCTGGTCAGATTTCCAAAAATCACCCATAAATTCAAAGGTAATTATGCATTTCATAAGAGTACCTAACACAACGAAAAACACCGCTGGAGAGAAAGATAGAAAAAGATGATATGCTAATGACCGAACCAGAACTAGATCTGACTACAGGAACTTCAAACGAAAGAATATCATTATAAGTATTTTTGGAACTCATACTTTTTGGTGGATCGCCTTTGGTCATTAATTGACTACGCAGACACTAATTCTTTTTTTCTCTCTCTCTCTTACGAATGAGATACATCTGTGGTGCGTCAGTTTTACAACGTGCTATTTCAAAAGCGAACGACTCTTTTCCCATTTAAAATTTAAATCACTGGCCTGCAAACGCTCCCGTTATTGAGAGACGCTTACCAACCCTACAGCAAACCAATAAAAACTCAGCATCAGCTAATGAACACATTTTACGAGCCCCAAATTTACTAAAAATAAGTTCTCCTACCTCAGGGCGTAACTGCTGATCGTAATGGGCTGTTGACTCATAGAATAAAAGAATCGTCTCTCTGGAAGTCCAGAACGACAGTTACTTGAATATCGGTATTTAGAAGACTATATATGTGTGTGTGTATATATATATATATATATATATATATATATATATATATATATATATATATATATATATATATATATATATATATGTGTGTGTGTGTGTGTGTGTACAGTATATGTGTATGTGTGTATACATATATACAAAATTAAGCCATTTTCCTTGACAGGCACGGCTCCAGAGAAAAAACAACACAGTGGTCACTCCAACATTCATACTCTACTGTTGAATCATGGGTGAGCCTGTGAGAGAGGGCGAAATAATGAGCCGTGCCAGATGAACTTCTCTGTCATCAGCCTGGCTGTTGTCCTTCTGGAGAGGTGGGATAGGCTGTGGATGACATCAAGACCAGCCGACGTCTGGAGGCGGGCACCAGGGGCGGGGCGTCCAGTGCTAACATCGCTCAGTAATGTTGATCCTCCTGAGCCGAAGGGCACGTCCTTCCACTTCAGCGACGTGATGGCTGTACGGTAGGCAGGGGTCTCAGGGTCAGCAGCCTGTTCTTAGTCGATCCCGAGCTGTACTGAGTCAATCTCGATCCTTGAGAGGGCGTCAGCTACTGGGTTCTTCCTGCTGGGGAAGTATCTGATGGTGCAGGTGAACTTCGCGATGGCCGCAAGGTGCCGTTGCTGCCTAGAGGACCATGCATCCCCCAACTTCGTGAAGGCATGGACCAGCGGCTGGTGGTCAGTCCAAATTGTGAAGGGAGGAACTTGAAGTGCTGTACCACCTGGTATGCTGAGAGGAGTTCCCGGTCGAAGGTGCTGTAGTGGGACTCAGTGGGGCTGAAGAAGGCGATGGGCTGAATGGTCCCCCCTGATGACTTGCTCCAGGACAGCTCTGCAAGTGACGTTGCTGGCGTCCGTCATCAGCTAGACGGGAGCGTAAGGGGTCCTGGTGGGCCAAAAATGTTGCTTCGGCAAGGGCAGCCTCCATCAGGAGGAAGGACTTCTGCTGGTCGGGGCCCCACACTAAGGACTTTGGACGTCCCTTCAGGACCTCTGTCAGGGGGGCCATGGTGTGAGCAATCCCCATGATGAATCTTCTGTAGTAGTTGACCATCCCAAGGAATTCTTGTACAGCCCTGATGGAGGCAGGGGTGGGGAACTTCTTGATGGCTTTGACCTTCAATGACATTGGGCGGACGCCCTTGGGGGATATCTTGTGGCCCAGGAATTCCACCTTCTCGACGCCAAAGGTACACTTGTCAAACCTGACGATGAGGCCACTTTCCTGCAGGCGCTGCAGGACCTTCCAGATGTGTCGCAGGTGTTCCTCCCGTGATCTGGAAAAGATTAGGATATCATCGACGTAGCAGACACAGAAGTCCAGATCCCCAGGATGCTGTCCATCAACCTCTGGAAGGTCGCACCCATGTTCCTCAGGCTGAAGGTGGAGAAGGTGAAGATGTAGGACCCAAAGGGCGCGATGATGGCGGTTTTGGGGATGTCCTGCGGTGCTACTGGTACCTGAAAATACGACTTTAAAAGATCCATTTTGGAGAATAGTTTGGCCCCGTGGAAAGAGGCCGTCAGGTCCTGCATGTTTGGCGGGGGATAGTGGTCAGGCTCTGTTGCAAGGTTCAGCCACCTGTAGTTGCCGCAGGGCCTCTAGGTGCCGTCCGCTTTCTGCACCATGTGAAGGGGGAGACCCACAGGCTGGGAGCCTTTCTGCATATGCCCATCCTCTCTATCTCAGCGAAGGCCTTTTTGGCCTCCTGAAGGCACTGCGGGAGAAGCTGTCAACTTTGCGTACGTCGGGGGCCCTTTGTCTTGATGTAGTGGTATATCCCGTGTTTAGCAGGAGCCCCGGGCATCTGGCGGAGCTTGGGTTTGAAGACCTTCGGGAACTCCTTCAGGAGGGAACCATACTGGTGGGGTGCGACAGAACAGATGGCGGGCTCCTCGGGGCCCAGTGACAAGGGCAGGAACTGGCAGGACTCAGTGTCCAGCAGGCGTTTGCGGCCAACGTCGACTGCCAGTCCAAAGTGGGCGAGGAAGTCCGCCCGTAGGGTCCTGATGTCTGCAATGATGAATTCCCAGTTGTACCTCCGGCCAAGGATGGAGATCGACAGGAGCTTGGTGCCATAGCAGAGGATAGGGGACCCTTTTGCAGCCGTCAGGGAGGCAGTCGGGTCCAGCGGGTGTCTGCGGTCCTCTCCTGAAGACGGGAACACTGAACGCATGGCTCCAGTGTCGACCAACATCATCCTGCCTGAGACGGTGTCACGGACGTAGAAACCTAATGGTAAAGGGCCCCTGGGTGTTTCTACTGCTGCTGCCATGGAGGCCTGTGTAGTTGGCCGCCACCTCCTTCGTTTTTTTGATGGGAAGAAAGGGCAGGGGGCTTCGCATCTCCAGGCAGCTCTCCCGAACCTTCCGGTGGTAATAGCAAAGCCCCGGCCCCTCCCTACCTCTTCTGCTGGTGGGATGGCCTTTTCTGTTCGACGACATTGGCAGGCTCTGTGTTGGGGTCCACCTGCAGGAGGCAGTTGGCGGAGTGTGTGGGCATGGTCGCCCACTTGGCCGCCTTCATGGAATCCGTCAGCTGCTGCGCCACCCTGATCAGGTCCTCGACCGGCAGGGTACATGCGTCCATGATCTGCCCAAGGACCTCTGGCAGTAGCTGCCACAGGAAGATCTCCCTTGACAGGCTGATTTCTTTGCGCCTGCCACTGCTGTCAGTCTTGGGGAGGAGGAGGAGGTCCCGGAGGGCAAGCCACGTTTCCAAGAGGTTTCCCTCCTGCCGGGGGTTGAGGGCGAGGTCGAGAGCACGGGCAGCTCTCTCGGAGACCGGCAGGGAGCACGTCTCAACGAGAGTGGATTTTAGTTCTTGGAAGGTGACGGGGCCAAATGTCGTCATCAACCACGGGCGATCTTCCTGTATATCTCCTCCAGGAGGGCATTGATGGCAATGTCCGCCTTCAACACCTCGTCCGTTAGGCCTGCTACCCTGAACTGCCCCTCGACCCTGTAGAACCAGGACGCTGCATTTTCCCTGGTAAATGGCGGCATGGGGGGGTCATTGTGTGGGGTGCAGGTACCGGCGTGGAGGTGCGTGCGGGAGTGAGTTGCGAGAGGGAGGTGTCTGCCTCCGAGAGGTTCACAGTAATTTGTACATGGTTGGGAATGTCCGCGTCCATGCTCATTTCGCACTCTCACTTGCAGCGTGAGGGTATACTCGTGCCAATACACACTGGGGGGAGCATGCCGTGTGGGTCTGCTAATGACGCTGGCAACCTGCCGACGAGGGTCGGTAAACGCCCGAACACTTTGTCAGAGTGCTGTAGTTAGCCCGTTAGGGCCGTGGGTAAGGTTCATAGGGCCAAGACTTAGCCGCCGTTTGGGTCCGTTAATGGCTTCCAGGAACCACTCCAGGGGTCACCACTGTGAGAGAGATGCGAAATAATGAGCAGGAAGACAAGTACTGCTAGTTTATTGATGAAGCAAGCCGCTTATAAAGCGGAGTGTGGACGTCTGCGTACTTCGCAGAGACCGCGGGTACAAAGATTTACAGATGACCTGAGGTCAAACTAATTCTCTACAAAAACAGGACAGGTTCATACAGAAAACATAGTGATCAATAATGTCTGATGTATAACATAAATACTTCGTTACATGTACATAAAGCAAGATCATTTGGAAAGACAATAAATATATAATTTACAATTACAGGGATAAACATATGTTCTGGTTGACCCCAGGTCGATGTGAAGGCACCGCAGAAAACGGGATGTTCACTATAGAGAACGCGTTGAGCGAGGACTTTACAAGCCTCCTACGCAGATACCTTCCATATTTTTAGCCACTTCATGCATCTGCACATAAGGCTTATCACCAGTACATTAAATAGCCTAATGCACTTTGTATCATTCACCTCTATCTTGCATTTAATCTCGAGCTTCCTAAATATTACGACCTTGTCAAGATATCCTGCGGTCCATCTACTCAGCGCTTTCTCTTCCCCCCGCCCCCCTCCTAACCCCTCTGAATTATGCACGTTTTTCACCAACTTAATGTCCTTCATTCTCTCCTCATGATGAAACCACTTCAGAAGACCCTAATCCAAACTTTCACCTGCGCTAACAATTTTACCTCTATGTATCTCCATATAATACTTAAACTATTTATCCCAATAGCTTCATCGTTTTTGTCTCATACGCATTCACCATTTACACTTCATTTCCATATAAAATTAATACAACGATATCAAAAAGAAACCTCTCTCAGATAACTCTATCCTTTCATCTGACTCGAAGTTCCTAATATTCTTCTTGAAGATTCATTTTCACATCCACAAAATCTTTTAGATATACTGTAGTTTCATTGGCATACCATGAATCATGTCCGTACGCAATAAAGATCTTGCTAGACGGATGTGTTATCATAATCATACTTTACTTTCGCATGCAATTTCAATCTATTTGATTCTCAGACCTTATCCAGAATCCTATTTTTGATTTACCGTTTCTATTCTTTCACTAGATTCCAACTTGATATATCTTGTGTTGGATATAACTGTTACTAACTATTTGAAAGATTCAACAACATTGTTCTGCTCTCGACTCGATCCGATGTTATTTCGTCCCTTTGTACATACTCTGTCATTAGATTTCCATCTCTCTGGATATACGATGCATTCTGTTAAGCAAGCTTGTAAATTTTGCAGTGTTTTGTTGACTAAAACAGCATCATCTGCTCATTCTGCGTCTGCTAATTTTCTATCGTTAGTCCAATCAAGACCTCTTCCCTCTCCGACCATCTGTTTGCTTTAAAATCTAATGGAAGAACATTCCCTTGTAGCACCCCACTACATCATCTACTGCAAATTTACAGGGCAAGAACCCATCAACATTAACTTTATATCTATTTCGTTCATGAATAATTCAGGGTAGCTACATATTTTACTGGAATGTCACAGTGATACAAAACCTTCTTTAATACTGGGCCTTGGATCCTGTGAAATGGCACAGAGGTTTAATGGAAATCAATTATTTCTAAATCCCAAAAGTTTGATACAAATAATTATGTTTGAAACACAAAGTTCTGACGGAAATAAAATATTTTTAAAACAGAAAAACAGCTGCAAATGGAGGTTAAAAAGAAAAAAACCAGGTCATACAGCAGAAAAAATTTCGTGTTCTGGTAATGAATACTTATTTGTGTGTATATATATACATACACATATATATACATATATACACACACATACATATATACATATATGTGTGAGTGTATACATGTACGTATATTGTGCGTGTGGGTATATCGGATATATTTTTACTACCAAACCGTTACATATAATCAAGATCGTAGATTTCTTCATTAGGTTATTCGTCAGATCATAGACCATAGCGAGTAATGTATTTTAATCGGCTATAAAATTGGAGAGAGAGAGAGAGAGAGAGAGAGAGAGAGAGAGAGAGAGAGAGGGAGAAGAACAACAAGAATTCCTTGACTTATAAAGATACGCACTTTCATAACGAAGATATGTTTTCTTCCTTCACAGAGGCAATTCGATAACATTCCGAAATAATAAATGGTTTTAGAGAGGCCCTAGTTTGAAAAGATAGTTGCACTGCAATCTTCTTAAAAAAAAGTGAAAAGCCGTTCCGTTTAAAACTCTTAAATACACTTCCAATTCTCTCATATCAATTCTAGTATTACCTAATTACTGAGATGTGAAAATCATATAGACTTCACAACAAGATTTCTGCTTTCTATATCGTTTCCCCTGTGTGAAAACAGTTCTGAGGACTAAGAGAAAGCTCAGTTGAACTTATATTCGGCGTGGCGCAGGGACAAATTCTTCGCTACGTTTGAAACAACCTAGCTTGCCAATTTGCGTCATTACTTCTCGGACTGTCACCTCGTCAAGAGTTGTTGATTGCCTTGTCTCCGCCAGACACGTTCCACGGCAGGCCGCTCTCACCCCAGTTACTTCCAGGCGAATGAGAACGAATGAGCAAAGCATTCAGAAATCGTCCACTGCAGACCTTAAATACAGCCTCTCTCTCTCTCTCTCTCTCTCTCTCTCTCTCTCTCTCTCTCTCTCTCTCTCTCTCTCTCCGAAAAATGAAAGAAATGCGTGACGATTAAATTCGGCAAATGGGAATTAACTTCAATAGATTTCCATGAGGCGTTGCTACACACCTTTCACGAGACCTTGGGGTTTCCTAGACAACGGGAAAATTGCCGTCAATCTCTGGAAGATTAATTGGGTATAATGGCTGCATTTCGCCATCGACTATTTCTTTTCTTCTTCTTCTTCTTCTACCTCTTTTTTCAGTATTCAATAACGAAAATTTCACGCCACGTATATTGAACAATGTTGTGCCGTGCTTCTTAATATGTTAAATGGCGCTTGTAACAGTTCTTTTTGTTATGTAACATATATACATATATATACAGTATAAATATATATATATATATATATATATATATATATATATATATATATATATATATATATATATATATATATATATATATACTGTATATATGGACTGTAAGTTTTTCCGTAAGTCTGAACTTTGAACACTACACGCATTTATGTACATACTTCATTCTTTGCTATTCACAAGGTGTATACCCTTTATTTGTCTAAATTACCTAAAAAGAAATTCAATATTCAGACTAAAATAGTACCCATGAAAATGAAGTGAAGTCTAGATTTTTCTTTTCTGAAAGAAGACCAATTGCGGAGATCGGGACACATGAGTAAGATACTTGTTATGATCAAGTTTTTTTTTTTTACTTTTGTTTTTTCGTCTATAAATGAAAAGAAAAACAGGAAATCCACCTCGGTAATGTGGGCAACAAGTGAAAAGACAGGGAACGAAGCCAGTAAAGAGTTATGAATTTGCAAATTAATTACCCAGTGCAATGTCCGGGGCAGTTCAGTGACGAGTGATGGATATAAAGAAAATTCTTGGTAATTGCTTCGTACACATTTCGTCATCCAGCAAAGCGGCAACTCAGGTCTTGCTTGTTGGACAAAAGACGATACGAAACAAAGAAGAGGCAGTGGAAAATGTGTCTGCGGTATTTTGCTGTGCCAGTATGGAATCATATAATTCAAGTTGTTCATCACAGCAAGAGTTCCAGATAATTTATAAACTTGTACATGTATATAATCATTATAATCAAAATGCCATCTTAACTTCTCGAATTCTTCACATTTATTGGATAAGCCTCAGATCCAATGCAAAAATATACAGTAATTTTGAAACCCGTAGCAGGTTTCAAACCCGCATCCAGAGTATCAGAACGAGGTCACGGTGCCCACCTGACCACGAGAAGTATAGTACAGGAAGATAGTTAAAAAAACTATTTGAATAAAAAAAAGTATCTGACCATTAGTAAGAACGGTAGGAGAATGCTTCGAAATTTCACTTTGAGGCTGAAAAGTGGCTAATACGAAAGTGTTTAAAAAAAGGGCATGTCTGTAAAACACAAGAAATCAGCATACCATTTTAAATCATTGTTTGGAAATATAGAAGAGAGATTGACGCAAGTTCCCATCAGATGCACAAGTTGAATTATGGTGAAAGATGAAATTATCCTGAATATTATTATTATTATTATTATTATTATTATTATTATTATTATTATTATTATTATTCAGAAGTTGAACCCTACTCATATGGAACAAGCCCGCAGGGGCCACTGACTTGGAATTCAAGCTTCCAAAGAACATGGTGCTCATTAAGATGTAAGAGAAAGTGAGGGAAATACAGAAAGAGATCTCACTTATTTATAAGCCAAAATAAATTAATAAATTGATAAATAGATAAAAATGTATGGAAATGCAAGGAGAACAGCATTACGGTAGTAATGCATTGCATCTTCGCCTGAACATTTGAGTTCCAATTGCATGACACCCACTGGAAGGCTGCTCCACACTCCAACGGCGTGAGGTTTAAAATATAGGACCTCTAGAACCGAGAAGTTCAATAGCGAGGCACATTTGCTGCATATTGATGCTGCTGTTCAGAGAATCTGGTCGCTCTCGGCAGGAAAAGGGGATCAGGGATCACTTGTGAATGTGAAAGAACTCTATAAAAAATAAGTGACAAACAAGAGACCATCCGTCGATGGTCCAAGTCACAACAGCTAATATTAGGAAAAAGAAACCTACCACCACGGACCACTCTTGAGGATGAACGCTGAATAAGGACTATACAGAAACAAATTCTGTATATAATCCATAGTGAAGGGTTTAGGAAAAGATCAGAAAGGGCACTGCCCTTCTTCTTCTACTGAATACGTAAAGGAAAGACATAAAATTTATTGATCTTAACTTCATCCTTGTTAGCTGCCGTTTAATCACATCAAGTGATAACGCAAGAGCAAAAGGACCGCTGTTATCTTCAACTCTTTTTGGGTATTTTCTGTATGAAATCAATAAGCAACGTTTGGCATCCTCCTAGTTTCCCAATTAAATGATTCAGTTCTGATCAAGGATACTTGAACGGTCTAATAAGGAATTCCTGGATGACACCGTTCAATTATACTTCACCGCATTTTTGGCCGGTTACATTGCGTGAACAATACAGAATTGCCATCGTGACGCCAAGGTTTTTGGGGGTAAAGATGTTTCGACACACAACACACTCACACACACACACACACACACACACACACACAGTTTTATTTCAAAGTGCTTGAAACTTCCTTGTTCTTACGAAATTAATCTTTGGGCTATGCATAAATTATTTTATCTCACGAAATCATTCTTGGGGCTATGTATAAACTGTTATTTCGCGAAATTACTCTTTGGACAATGTATAAACCATGTTACCTCGCGAAATTACTCTTTGGACAATGTATAAACCATGTTACCTCGCGAAATTACTCTTTGGACAATGTAGAAACCATGTTACCTCGCGAAATTACTCTTTGGACAATGTAGAAACCATGTTATCTCATGAAATTACTCTTTGGGCAATGTAGAAACCATGTTATCTAACGAAATTACTCTTTGGACAATATAGAAACCATGTTATCTCCCGAAATTACTCTTTGGACAATATAGAAACCATGTTATCTCACGAAATTACTCTCTGGACATTGTAGAAACCATGTTATCTCACGAAATTACTCTTTGGACAGTATAGAAACCATGTTATCTCACGAAATTACTCTTTGGACAATGTAGAAAACATGTTATCTCACGAAATTACTCTTTGGACATATTAGAAACAATGTTATTTCACGAAATTACTCTTTGGACAATATAGAAACCATGTTATCTCACGAAATTACTCTTTGGACAATATAGAAACCATGTTATCTCACGAAATTACTCTTTGGACAATGTAGAAACCATGTTACCTCACGAAATTACTCTTTGGACAATATGACAATATAGAAACCATGATATTTCACGAAATTACTCTTTGGACAATGTAGAAACCATGTTATCTCACGAAATTACTCTTTGGATAATGTAGAAACCATGTTTCTCACGAAATTATTCTAAGGTCTATATCCTGTCTTGACATTTCCCCAGGAGTGTCTTTTTCAGTAGTCCTACAAAATTACAGTTTTATTTGATTTGAATGATACTATAGTATCACATTATTCTCACTTCCGGAACTAAACCTTATACTGACTTGGTTTTTGTTCGCAGTGGGTAGGCTAGGAATATGATAAGGTTTACCTAAGATTTCCGGGTAGCCTAGCAAATAAAGGGAGGTTATTCTATTAAAATTGAGAGATTTAGGTAACCATCTGTCTTTTGCAACTCTTCGTGAACAGTTCTCTAAAGCACCTTACGCATAGGTCTGATTTGCCGTTCAATTACTCGTCAAAATATGGACATTATTCTCTCTCAATCAATTTTTTTTTTCAATTTCCCTTTTTTCTCGTTTCTATTGGAAGACAGGGACACAACATGCATGATGCCTTTAATGTAAACTAAAAAAAAAGAAAAAGACAGAACGAATTATATGGAATTGATATAGGTTTTTGTGTGAAGAGTCTCTCACACGCTGTGGTAAATAAATAAAAAACGCAGGATGTCAAATGTACTGTATGTGTATATATGTATTTTTAACTGCAATGATCTCAAAGATAATACATACACATTAATTTACTCTCATTTTCCAGGAACACGTCACCTACTTACAAGAGAAAACCATAAAAAGATTTTCCTAAAAACATGCACTGTTACATAGTCCATTCGCTCTCTCTCTCTCTCTCTCTCTCTCTCTCTCTCTCTCTCTCTCTCTCTCTCTCTCTCTCTCTCTCATAAACAAAAGGTATTTTCACGGTTCCAACCGACACATGACGTCCACACTTCAACAGACGATTTATTTGTCCAATAAACGAGGATACAGTTCAAATATAATAAAATACTGACCTATATTTTAGTATATTTGAACTATCTAGAACGTTCCATACGTGTACACGACCGGTATTCTGATTTTACAGTGAATGGTGAAAATCCCCTTAAAATCAACGTATTTGTGGCGCCTGTTAAATAAGAGTCCTGTCACAGCTCTTTGTTGAAATCACTCAACGTGGTGGAGCTACGACGGTGAGCCTTGGTACCAATTCGACTACTATAAGGAATATGACTGGAATGTCCAACTTTACAAGCGTAAAGCTGCTCATGATCGCAGATTGGTTTGCGGAGAGAAACCTTTTCTAGGAGGATAAAACTTGTAGATATATATATGTATATATATATATATATATATATATATATATATATATATATATATATATATATATATATATATATATATATATAATATATATATATATATCTTCATTGGATGGGTGGGTAGAGCTCTCGCCTAGCACGCTGTTGGCCCGGCGTTCGACTCTCCGACCGGCCAGTGAAGAATCAGAAGAATTTATTTCTGGTGATAGAAATTCATTTCTCGTCATAACGTGGTTCGGATTCCACAATAATCTGTAGATCCCGTTGCTAAGTAACCAGTTGGTTCTTAGCCACGTAAAATAAAATCTAATCCTTCGGGCCAGCCCTAGGAGAGCTGTTAATCACCTCAGCGGTCTGGTTAAACTAAGATATACTTATATATATATAATATACACAATATATAATATATATTATACTGTCTATATATAACTTACAAATATATATATATATATATATATATATATATATATATATATATATTTATATATATACAAACACACACAAACACACACACACACACACATATATATATATATATATTATATATATATATATATATATATATATATATATATACATACATATATATATAAAATAATGTTCGTGCTTATATATGTATTGATGTTTATGTTTAAAGAAAGGCATGTACATGTTGCTCTCAGTATCTGAAGAAGATTTATTTTTATTAGTCCACCTGGGGAAAACAGGGCTTTCAAAATCTACCTTTTTCCTCAATAGTAATAAACTGTAATAACCAAATGACGTAACAGATGCTACTAAATTAAAATACAAAAAATATATTATCGTGGAAACTCACGTTTAATGGTGCCACTAAACTATAGTTAAGTGCAAAAGAGTGATTCAAATACACCACATTCAATTAGGTTATGTTACATGTTATATGCACAAGTATTTTCCATGATGAATAATGAAGAGTAATATTGCCATTACGAAAAAAAGTTGACTAATATTAATACAAGACCTCAGGCATACAGCTCCGTCCATACCAGTCGAATATTAATTAAGACCTTCAAAAGCAAGACCAGCTGGAATATATTAATTAATTGTCATGCGACTGACAATGTTTTATTGTAGTCTTTCTTTTTTTTTGAGCTTCCTTGTTCGAATTAACTCATTTGTTGTAACACATACTGCGCTCAGCTGATCAAGTTTGTTCCATCAATAAATTACGCTATACATGATATGCATTATTAGATTTCACACCCATATAGTCCTTATGAGTTATCACCTTCGCCTCCACCACCGCGTTATTTATAATTAGATACTAACTCTGATAATAACAAGTAAAAATTGCGTCGAAGTTTCTTCGGCGCAATCGAGTTTTCTGTACAGCGTATAATCAAGGCCACCGAAAATAGATCTATCTTTCGGTAGTCTCAGTATAATGCTGTATGAGCGGCCCATGAATCTTTGACCACGCCCCGGTGGTGGCCTGGCCTATACCGTTGCCAGACGCACGATTATGGCTAACTTTAATCTTAATGTCTCGTTTAGTGGTATTTTTATCATAGTACTTGGCATTAATTTTGTGATATTCGTTAAGTCTAGTCCTCGTTTGTTTGATCGTCTAGTTTTCCCTGCAATATAGTCATCATAATTATAGGTATGTCGGGGTGGTATTGCATCATCTAGTAAGGTATTAGGTAATCTCTATTGGTAACCATACAATAAGTAGTGTGGTGATTCTCCTATTGTCTCATTTACAGTATTGTTTATAGTAAACTGTACGTCTTCCAAAGCTAAATCTCAGTCTTCTGTATTAGGTTTAACTAAAGTTTTCAGGATATCCTTTATTTTACGATTTGTTCTTTCTACTGCTCCATTTGAACTTGGTTTATATGCTGTGATTTGACATTTATTTATCTCGTAAAATTCACATAATTTTCTTAAAAGTTCACTAGTAAAGTCAGCCGCGTTATCAGAAAGAAGAACTTGCGGACATGAATGTCTCGTGATAATTCTAGATTTAAGAGCTTCTGCAACTGTAATTGCATCTCTGTTTCTTACTGGTACAATTTCTACTTATGTGGTTAGATAGTCTAGAAAGACTAGTATCTGTTTAATCCCTCTAATAGTGGTAGGAAATGGACCTAAAAAATCCATCGTAACTAACTGAAATGAATTTAATGCTGATGGATATTTTTCAAGTGGAGCCTTTGGATTTACGTTACCCTTATTTCTATCACAAACTACAAAATTTTTATACGACAATCCATTTATTACTGCAAAATCAGGTTTTAAAGATTCATCTGTCATTAACTGTCCTATTATATGTCTGATTTCTGCATCACTTCCTTGTTGCATTTGTGCTCTAAGTCTAAGTCTACTACTTGACAGCTAAAACAAAAGGTATCAGTGGTAATGCATGTCTCTGTTTCTTCTTGGGATCTGGATAATGCATCTGCTAGTGTATTAAATTTCCCTGGGATATATCTGAATTCTGGAGCAAATTCTAACACACTAATGAACCATCTGTCGAACTTCATGTTATTTGTAAAAGTTCTCTTATGAAACAAATCACAAATGGGTTTGTGATCAGTAAGTACATTGACTTTATGCCCTAGAAGTATGTGCCTAAATTTCTTTAATCCCCAGTATAATGCTAAACATTCCCTTTCTGTAGTACTATAATTTCTTTCTGCTGCGTTTAAGACTCTACTGGCATAATATACTGCCCTCATTCTAGTTTTGTCCTTTTGTAGTAATATAGCTCCTAGCCCTGTACTTGAGGTATCACAGGCTAAGTAAAAGTCTTTGGAGAAATCTGGGTAGACTAATACAGGATTCCTTGTCATTTTACGCTTTAGCGTTTGGAAGGCTGTCTCCTGCTCTTTATTCCATTCATATTTGACATCCTTCTTTGTTAATTCTGTTAATGGTTTGGCTATCGTAGCAAAACCCTTAATAAAAGGTCTATAGTAACCTACCATTCCTAGGAATCGTCTCAACGCTTTCAAATTTGTGGGAGCTGGATATTCAACTATTACCTTTATCTTGCCTGCTTGCATGGGTAGTCCATCTTCACTAATTACATGACCTAAGTATTCCAAAGATTTCATTAAGAATTGACATTTCTTTAATTTGATTTTTAGTCCTGCTATTCTTAATCTTTCTAGGACTATTTCTAAAGTTTTGAGGTGACTTTCTAAATCTTTACTAAAAGTGATAACGTCATCTAAGTAAACTGCAACATTTTCTATATCTCCAAGAATTTGTAACATTAATCTAACAAAAGTTAAAGGAGCCGAAGTGAGTCCAAATGGCATGACTTCAAATTGCAAGTGTTTTTTATGTGTGCTGAAGGCTGTGTATGGTTTCGACTCTTCGTCTAAAGGTACTTGCCAATATCCATTCAGCAAATCTAAGGATGAAAATATTTTTGCACCTCCTAATTGAGCTAACATATCTTGAATTACTGGCATTGGCATTCTATCTGGGATGGTGTTGGAATTTAACTTTCTATAATCTATCACAAGTCTCCAATTTCCATCTTTCTTTGGAACAAGTACCAATGGAAAATTATATGGAGATTCGGAAGGAATGACTACCCCATCTTTCTTCATTTCTTCTATCAAATTATCAACTATGGGTCTTTGGCTTATTGGTAATCTGTAATTAGGAATAAAGAACGGTTTTGCTCCATCATCTAACAAAATTCTTTGTTGTAGGACATTTGTTCTGCCTAATTTATCTCCTTCTATAGCTATTACATCTCTGTATTTTTCTAATACCTGAATTAATTAATTTTTTTCTGGGAAATCTGTTTTATTCATCTCTTTGCTTAATTCAGACTTTTGACCAGTTACGGAGAAAAATGTTTTTTCTTCCAGTGTTAGTAGAGGGTTGTTAATAGATATTCCTTTGCAAAAGACAATGCCTGCATATAGTGTTAGTTTGTCATCTGAGTAGTTTTGGACATAAACTTCACAAGTATTGCCCTTCATGTGGACCAATGAATTATCCATTTTGGCAAATTCTGGCAATTCTTCATTTAATAACCGAACGTCTTTAACCTCTATCTCTTCCTTTCCCCTTAAATGTATTTTTGTTAAACACTTTGGATGCAAAATTACTTGTCTATTAAGTATGAACTGTACTTTATTATCATCAGCAGTGCTTACGCAACATATTTCTTCATCTTCTATATCTGCAAAGTAACAATGTTCTGTATATTCATTAGTTTCTTCAGTTACTGCTATTACATTATTTATATCAAATTTATTTATTTTATTTAATAACAATACTTCATTTAATAATTTCCCTTCATTATTACAACTGATTACTACATTGCTATAGTTATCAGTATTTATCTCTGTATATTTATCAGTATAGGCGCCTTGTTTTTTGTTATGTTCAGAATCTCGGTGATCACCATTATTTGTATCTGGGTCATTTCTTTCTTCGGAGTATATAGTTTCTTGATGTGCACATCTTGATTCTCTATGCTGCAATTGTGGGAATTCCTCTTTTCTATCTTTTTCTATTTTATCTTGATTGTTTTCTTGATGGTAACTTATTTCATGTATGTCTTTCTCGCTTCCCGAAGCCGTCTCAGACAAATTGATCAGATTTGAGTGAAACTTTTCTTCTCCAAGCGTAAAGCATACGCTCGTTTGATTATCCTGTTTCAAGCTAATCCTTCCTTCTCTGCAGTCCAGGATGATTCCACATCTCTTCATTAGGTAAAATGAGAACAATACTTGTGCGGGGAAAAATCTGTCTTCTAGAACTAGAAAACTTTCAACAGATTTATGTGACGAAATATCCATTTCTAAATTCACATTTCCTAAACTTTTAATCTGTTTACCCGCTACTCCTTTTATTATTCTACTCTGACCCTGAATTAGTGTTTCTTCAACGCCTAAGTATCTGATTAAAGTGTGTTTATCTATTATGTTTACAGTACTAACTGAATCCATGAGTACAGTACATATCTTTCCATTTATGGGAACTTTAACGATAGGTAAATCCTTTCTGGTTATTTCTTCTTCTCTCATGGGAAATACTACTTCTTTACTCTGCAGATAGGAAAATGCGGATGAACCTGCACTTCCCCTTTTTGCTAATTCTTCTGTTTTTATATTATATTCTTGAAGGGACTTTCTTGCTGTCTTATGTGGAGGGATAAATTGTCATTGACTTGTAGACTTATTTGACGTTGGGCGATTGCTGCTTAATTCAACTACTTCTTTATTTCCTTCTTTGTTCCCGAACCAGCAATTCCTGGTTAAATGTCCTACTTTCTTGCAAATCGTGCAGATCCTAGGCCTTCTGCACTCGTTTGTAGAATGATTGGTATACCCGCAGTTTTCACAGGCTGTCTTTGGTCTCGCTCCTTGAGCGGAATAGTTCACTTGGGTTGAATTATTTGTGTTTGAGTGTTGACCATATTTATAAGGTTTGGGAGGACCACTCTTTGTTTGATTATGTCTTCCTTTCTGGTTTGGATTCCATTTTCTTTTAGTATTTTGGGCATATTTTCCTTGAAAGGTAGTTGGTCTATTCCCTACTCGTCTGAAATTATCATAAATCTTATCATTCATTTTAAAGGTAGGATTATTATTTCTGCCTTTCCTTTCATTTTGTGCTTCTGTTATTCCTACAAATTCTTTGGAGAGATTTATCTCTTTCTTTTGTATTTCTTCTCTCATGGTTTTCAGTGTTTGAAGGCTGTTTTTCTTTGGATCAATTTTTATTTTCCTGAAAGCCTTCTTTTCATCTTCTCCAAGGGCATTATATCTTGTTCCAAAATGACAAGTAATTCAAAACATGTCTAAGATCAACTAAATTATTGTCATTATCACCAAACTGTGTCTTATCTCCTATGGTGATACCTGTTTTCTTTAAATCTTCTGTTATTTTATCTATTGCATTCTCAACACTTGCGTACAGATTAGCTATTGTTTCATATTGCAGGTTAAGGAATCTGGTTATGTTATATAAACTGTCAGTCTTATTTACTGGTTCCCAGAGTGATAAACAAATTTCCTTGAATTCCGCATAGTTATTAAGTTTGCTAAAACTCGTGGAATTCAGAGTTTTGTGGGCGTCACCATGTTCTGAACTTACGAGAATCAAGGCTTCATTTATTTTAGCTCTTTCATCTGTTATTCCTCCTGAAGATATGTGACTATCTGCATCTGCGAGCCAATGATTTACTGTACAAGATTTGGGTCGACTTTTGTCAGGATTTGAATCATCCACCTGCCCACAGAAGCATGTGGCTGTTTTATTACAGCTGCTTGATTCATATTACGATATTGAAAGGTGTGAGTATTATTAGTATTGTTACTATTATTATTACTGTTAGTATTATTAGAATTATTAACACTATTTTGGTTCTGGTTAGTTGTGTCATTATTGTTAGTATTTCTTTGCACTAAAGTTGAGTGGGAAATTAGTCTTGGAATTTAGCTATGTCTGAGTGTCGACGGTCTTAAATTGTACGGTGAATGGCTAACTGTGTTCAGTAATTCGTCAAAGACTCTTTTTGCATTTTACAATAAAATTATTCAAATTAAGTACACCACTTCATATGTCTATATAAAAAATGTTACACTATGCACACAGTACCATAGAATAAAAGAAACTATCAAAACCCAATAGTCCAAAAAAATTAAATTCTTAAATTGAGTTCAAGTGCACAAGTAAAATAAATCCTTCAAAAGTAATCATCCACAATGCACAAAAAAAAATTTTATGTGAAACTGGGCATCATATCATAAAAAAAAATATCCATCACAATGAGTACACAAAATTGCTTATAATTACTCAATCTATTTATCACCATCCAAGTGAGAAAAATAAGAATTCCTTTTCTAAATTATTTACCAAACAAATATTTATCATAGAGAGAGTAATAATGGTAATTACACTTACAAAAAAAATTAATTCAGGAGAGAGAATTTCCTTAATTTTCAATTTGATAAAGAGAGGTTACATAATCTTTACTCTATTATAAATTTAAAAATTCTTCACTTCTTTACACATTTAAAGAGAGAGAACAGTAAATCTCACTTTCTCGATAGCTTACAGGTTGTTGTTATTACGGAATTCTTTCGTAGTCGATAAGTTGTTCTTCTGTTGTTGTCGCCTTCGGAGCTTCGTCGAAACACACTCTGTGTTGTTTCTGTTACGCTCGTGGCGATAGTTTGTTAAACACACTTGCTGACTGTTGTTGCTCGACGATGTGCTGGCTCACTTTGCTGTGGTTAATGGTTCTATATGTGTAAAGTCACCACATCGGCGCCAGGATAGTGTTTCTGTTCACCACGGCGCCATTAATTAAGTTCCGCTGAGCTTGTTTTCTTTGGTGACTTCCCATTTTCTTCAAGCTCAATTAGTCACGCCTAAAACGTGCCAGGTCACGCATTTTAATCATTTTTACTTTATGTATTTATACAATGTCACATTTGTGTATCACATGTTTCTTCATTCACAGGCATCAAGACTGTATCCATATTGTAGCTCTGTATGTTTTGTATTGTAATTTGTACTCGTTCACTGCATATTATTGTTTATTGTTTTCGACCTCAGGTCACAACAATTCCATTGTCTCTGTTGCCCGGCGTCAGTCGGCCATGCTATAAGCTGCCTGGATCTGTAATAAAGTAGCAGTAACTTTTACCTGCTCGTTTCTTTGACACCTTACAGTGGTGACCCCGGGTATCCGTAGCCATTAGCGGACTCACACGGCGACTCAGTCTTGGCTCCAGGATTTCTCCAAACGCTCTTAGCGGCCTAAACACGGCACTGTAACCAGGCGTTTGGCGTGCTGACTCTCGTCAGTAGACCAGCGGAGGGTATTTGTAAAGTCACCACATCGGCGCCAGGATAGTGTTTCGGGGCGCCATTAATTAAGTCTCCGCTGAGCTTGTTTTCTTTGGTGACTTCCCATTTTTTCAAGCTCAATTAGTCACGCCTAAAACGTGCCAGGTCACACATTTTAATCATTTTTACTTTATGGTATTTATATATTTTTCGAATGTCACACATTGTGTATCACATGTTTCTTCATTCACAGGCATCAAGACTGTATCCATATTGTAGCTCTGTATGTTTTGTATTGTAATTTGTACTCGTTCACTGCATATTATTGTTTATTGTTTCGACCTCAGGTCACAGTCAATTCCATTGTCTCTTTGATATTGCGTCAGTCGGCCGCAATATAAGCTGCCTGGATCTGTAATAAAGTAGCAGTAACTTTTACCTGCTCGTTTCTTTGACACCTTACATATGTTTTGCTTCTCTGTTGTGCACCATTACTATTTATGTTTACTTCTGTCTGACACTTTATTGCAGGATTTTATTTCTTCATATAAGTTTTGCTTGCCGTCGTAAAATCTAAGTTCGTTTTGTAGATTTTCGTTTTACTGTAACTTAAGTAATGCACTGATATTTCTGTTAATGTCTGTTTGTTTCACCTCGCCCTCTGGATCCTGTATCACTGCCACCAAATTTATGTCGTGCACAACCTTATTTTCATAACTTGTGTGACATATTATTGTTCCCTTCTTACCTGCGTGTTAGGAACAATTGTTTGCCGATTGTTCCCTTGGTGGGTTGTTGCCTCCTTTGTTTGTGTATTTTTTTCATGCTGGTGAGTTGACGTCTGTCATGGAGTGCTTGACAGCGTCAGTCAGGTTCGTAGCAGCAACGAGTCAGGTTGAGGGTAGCAGCAAGCCAGCTGGAGCAGCAGCAGCAGGTATCCGTACCTGAGTCAGGTCCCGGCAGCAGAGCAGTGGAGAGTATTTGAGGACGAGATGGTTGCTGTGTCGGCTTTGTCATGGTCGTCGTTATTGGAGGAGGACATCAGCAGGTCTCGTCAGCAGAGCAGCGGAGGGTTTTTATTTGCCATGATGGTTGTCGTCTCGACTCTGTCATGGGCGCCCGGAGTTGGAGGACTGTGCTTGAGGGCTAGATGGTTGTCGTGTCGGCTCCGTCTTTGTTGTCCTGCAGTGTTCCTGTGTTGCAGCTTCGTCTGTGGATGTTTATGTAACTCCGGCTGTATGTATATTTTTCAGGAGGTGATTGCCTTTGTATTTCTGCTGTGTTAAGTTTTTACCGACTGTTCGTATTTTTCATGTGATGTTTATTTTTGCTGACTGTTTGTATTTTTCATGTGATGTTTATTGCTTTGCTGACTGTTTAAGATATCTAATTTTTGACCATTTATGTACTGTTTCTGTTTTGCGTATTTAAGCTTGCCTCATGAGTGTTGTTATTCGTGTAATGATTTTTTTGGGGCTTGTTGTTTTCAGATGTTTTGTTTGATTATTTTACTGACAGACGACTCTTAAATGTAACGCTTGTGCTGTTAATGGTCTCTCAAGATGTTTATTTGATTATTGTCCTTTTAAAGTAATTTGATTACGCTGCTGATTTGTTTTTGTAATACTTTAAAGTTCTGTCTCATTTTATATTGTTTATAAATTTATTACTGACTCACATTTTGGTATATGTTAAATTGAACCTGACTCACTGTATATTGTGTATAAAATATTTTGTAAATAAATTAATATTAAGGTCACTTTTGGTATTGTTCTGCTCCTTCTTCCTTTGTTTGTCACCTCTCGTCAGTCATTACAGCCCAATTGCTTTTTTTTTTTTTAGAACCTGTTGATCTCGAGAGTCGAGATCGTAATACTGCATCTTTCTTCTAAGTCAGTGAAGTATTCGTCCACAGCGTCTCCTCCCGTAGACAGCAGCTTACGAGTTTATTATTTAGAAGGGCTATATGTGAAATGTAATTATATCTCTCAGAAAGGCGTAATGGAGACGAAATGGGTAGCTTCTTACTTTAATGATGAAAGTTAAGTACATACACAATTACAATTACGGTTACAGTTTACTATCTTGAAACCACTCTTGCTAGTCAAAGTTCAGTTTATGTCTGGTTAAGTAGCCCGTGGTCAGAGTCTGGTTGGGACCACGGAAACAAGGGGAAGAACCGTGTCTTGTTGTATTGGTGACTAGTGACTCGAATGAATCTTCTCTGGCTTCTTTCTTCTGGCTTCTCTGGAACCCCTGGTTCTTCTTGCTATCTTCCATCTCCTCCCTTGAAGTTCCTCATTGGAAGATTTTATCTGTAAGGCCTCCCCTCGAACAGCGTGATTGGGAAGGACAGTTGTGGGTGTTGTTAAAATCTTTCCTTAGAGGATTTGATTGGAAATGACCTCAGGAGGGAGTGTTACTAGCACCTCCCTAGAATGTCTAATTGGAGAAATGGTGGACTACTTCACTTTGTCCAGCCCCTTTTCATGGAAATTCATGTGAACGCCTCCTATTGAAGGCGGGATTATAGATATGGCTGGAATGTTAACTTCTGACAAGGTGCTAAGTAATCCTTGGTCAGCTGAATCGTGAGGGCACAGGTTCCAGATTTTACGATCGGTTTTCTGGCTCTGGGCGCGATACAATCACTCACTGTTTTGAGTTCGTATAAGACAGTTTCCTGCTTTTTAGCTTACTTGACATTTCTAGCCTCACAATGCATAACAACCAAGGCTTAATTGTTGCTCTCTCTCTCTCTCTCTCTCTCTCTCTCTCTCTCTCTCTCTCTCTCTCTCTCTCTCTCTCTCTTTATTCTTTCTCCCTCTTATGCTTCCCTATTTAATTTTTCTTTATATCGCTACAATTAAATCAAGTAATGGTCATTTGATCAGTATAAAATCATCTTGGCTTTTACTAGTCAATATACAATTTATGATTTCTCTTAGAACATTATTTTGTCCTCTTTTCTTACAAGAGATCTATGACGATTTCGCTCTACATCTGTTGTCTGAAGAGAGAGTATAGCGCAATCAGCCTGCTCTACAGAAATGCTAACATACTATTCAGTAAACATGAAATCAGCACTTATTGCCAAGGAAAATACTTGGGTGTGAAATAATCTCTTCTAATTTCTCTTTAAAGGTAGCTTCTCGCACATCAATTTACATATTCAATGTGATTACACTATAGCAAAATCCCTTTATTCAATCGTATCAAATCGACAAAACTGTAGTGTTTGCTACGACGAGTAAATCTACAGTATTGACTGGACTCTATCTCTCTCTAGGTCTCTGACCTCTCTCTCTCTGAATCATGGGTCTCTCTCTCTCTCTCTCTTACACCAGTCTGTTTGACAATGGATCATCAATGTTTACCTTTTACAGTCTCTCAAACAAATCATCTCAATCTCTCTCTCTCTCTCTCTACTCAATGGACATGGGTATGCTCTCTCTTTCACCAGATCTCCCTTACTCTAAGTGAGTCCTCTTTCACTCTCTATTGACAATGAACATGGGTATGCCCTCTCTAGGTAAATCCTCTTTCACTACATACTACTGACAACGTCCCTTTTAAGCTTATTAAGACATTTTGCACCATCGACAGAAATCGAGAAAAACATGGGTATGTGACATAAAATGTTTCCTGATTTACCAGACGACAATGGACATGATAATAAATCAAAGATAATAAATGGACATATTAGCCCTTACTCTAGAAAACAACACAAAATATTATTCCGTGGATAAGATTATTTCTATTTAGATCATATTACAAAAGACAATGGACATGGGTATGCCCTTACTCTAGGAGAGTATTCTTACAGATACTGACAATGGACAGGGGTATGCCCTTACTCACTTCCCAGTATTGACAATGAATGGTCGCCCTTACTCTAGTGAACTGAATCATGACACCGAATCACAATGGACTTGGTTGCTCATAAACCCGTGTATGAATGATAAGCAGGAGACGAGTCGTTAAAAGGAGTATTGACAAAGTTAAAAAGTACAAATACTCTAATCATCAATGTTTACCTTTTATATAAATGGAGGGTAAATCCAGTGTATCAGAGGTAAGATTAGTCCAAACAAATCCCTTTATCCGATACTGACAATGGGTATGCCCTTACTCTAGGAGAGTATTCTTTCACCAGATATTGACAATGGACATGGTTTATTACCAGGAAAACAGATATTGACTATGCCCTTACCTAGGGTGAGTCCTCTATCACCAATGGACATGATACTGACAATGACAATGGACATTCATGGGATATTGACAATGGACATGCCCTGACTCTTACACCAGACAATGGACATGAATGCCCTTACTCTTATTCTTACACCAGATATTGAAAATGGACATGTGTTTGCCCTATTGACAATGGACATGGGTGAGTCCTCTTTCACCAGATACTGACAACCAGATATTGACAATGGACATGGGTACTCTAGGAGAGTGCCCTTACAATGGACATGGGTATGCCCTTACTTGAGTCCTCTTTCACCAGATATTGATAATGGACTTGGGTATGCCCTTACTCATAGGGGAAGTGGACTTCTTACACCAGATACTGACAATGAACACAGGTATGCCCTTACTCTAGGTGAGTCCTCTTTTACCAGATACGGACACTGAACATGGGTATGCACTTACTCTAGGTGAGTCCTCTTTCACCAGATACTGATAATGGACAAGGGCAAGCTCTTACTCTAGGAGAGTATTCTTGCACCAGTTATTGACAATGGACATGGGTATGCCTTACTCTGCCCTACTGACAATGGACTATGGAGAGTATTCTTACACCACATATTGACAATGGACATGGGTATGCCCTTACTGACTACATGGAAGAGAGTATTCTTACACCAGATATTGACAATGGACATGGGTATGCCCTTACTCTAGGTGAGTCCTCTTTCACCAGATACTGACAATGGACATGAGTATGTCCTGACAAGTGGACATGGGTATGCCCTTACTCTAGGAGAGTATTCTTACACCAGATATTGACAATGGACATGGGTATGCCCTTACTCTAGATATTGACAATGGACATGGGTATGCCCTTGCTCTAGGAGAGTATTCTTACACCAGATATTGACAATGGACATGGGTATGCCCTTACAATCTGAGACTCTAGGAGTCCTTTACTGACAATGGACATATGCTGACAAGATATTGACAATGGACATGGGTATGCCCTTACTCAAGGAGAGTATTCTTACACCAGATATTGACAATGGACATGGGTATGCCCTTACTCTAGGTGAGTCCTCTTTCATCAGATACTGACAATTGACATGGGTATGCCCTTACTCTAGGAAAGTTTTCTTATCCCAGATATTGACAATGGACATGGGTATGCCCTTACTCTAGGAGAGTATTCTTACACCAGATATTGACAATGGACATGGGTATGCCCTTACTCAAGGAGAGTATTCTTACACCAGATATTGACAATGGACATGGGTATGCCCTTACTCTAGGAGTATTCTTACCAGATATTGACAATGGACATGGGTATGCCCTTACTCAGGGAAGTATTCTTACACCAGATATGACAATGGACATGGGTATGCCACTCTAGGATATATTCTTTCACCAGACAACAATGGACATGGGTATGCCCTTACTCTAGGAGAGTATTCTTACACCAGATATTGACAATGGACATGGGTGCCCTTACTCTAGGAGAGTATTCTTACACCAGATATTGACAATGGACATGGGTATGCCCTTACTCTAGGAGAGTATTCTTTCACCAGATATTGACAATGGACATGGGTATGCCCTTACTCTAGGAGAGTATTCTTACACCAGATATTGACAATGGACATGGGTATGCCCTTACTCTAGGAGAGTATTCTTACACCAGATATTGACAATGGACATGGGACACTCTAGTGAGGATACTGACAATGGACAGGTACTCTAGGAGGTATTCTTACACCAGATATTGACAATGGACATGGGTATGCCCTCACTCTTTCACAGATACTGACAATGGACATTATACTTCTAGGACCAGATATTGACAATGGACATGGGTATGCCCTTACTCTAGGAGAGTATTCTTACACCAGATATTGACAATGGACATGGGTATGCACTCAGATATTGATATTGACAATGGACATGGGTATGCCCTTACTCTAGGAAAGTATTCTAGGAGAGGACATGGGTATGCCCTTACTACACACCAGATATTGACAATGGACATGGGTACAATGGACATGCCCTTACCTAGAAAGTGATTCTTAGATGTATTCTTATTGACAATGGACATGGGTATGCCCCTTACTCTAGAGAGTATTCTTTTACCAGATATTGACAATGGACATGGGTATGCCCTTACTCTAGGAGTCCTCTTTCAGACAATATTCTTACACTTACAGATATTGACAATGGACATGGGTATGCCCTTACTCTAGGTGTATTCTTTCACCAGATATTGACAATGGACATGGGTATGCCCTTACTCTGGAGAGTATTCTTACACCAGATATTGACAATGGACATGGGTATGCCCTTACTCTAGAGAGTATTCTTACACCAGATATTGACAATGGACATGGGTATATGCCCTTACAGATATTGACAATGGACATGGGTAGACTCTATTCTTACACCAGATATTGACAATGGACATGGGTATGCCCTTACTCTAGGATATTCTTACACAGATATTGACAATGGACATGGGTATGCCCTTACTCTAGGAGAGTATTCTTTTCACCAGATATTGACAATGGACATGGGTATGCCAATGGACATACTCTAGGAGAGTATTCTTTCACCAGATATTGACAATGGACATGGGTATGCCCTTACTCTAGGAGAGTATTCTTATCACCAGATATTGACAATGGACATGGGTATGCCCTCTACTTACTAGGAATGGAGTATTCTTACACCAGATATTGACAATGGACATGGGTATGCCCTTACTCTAGGAGAGTATTCTTACACCAGATATTGACAATGGACATGGGTATGCCCTTACTCTAGGAGAGTATTCTTACACCAGATATTGACAATGGACATGGGTATGCTCTTACTGACAATAGGATTTCAGAGGATAATGGACATGGGTATGCCCACTTACTCTAGGAGAGTATTCTTACACCAGATATTGACAATGGACATGGGTATGCCCTTACTCTAGGAGAGTATTCTTACACCAGATATTGACAATGGACATGGGTACATGGGAGTATGCCCATTACTCTAGGAGAGTATTCTTACACCAGATATTGACAATGGACATGGGTATGCCCTTACTCTAGGAGAGTATTCTTACACCAGATATTGACAATGGACATGGGTATGCCCTTACTCTAGGAGAGTATTCTTACACCAGATATTGACAATGGACATGGGTATGCCCTTACTCTAGAGTATTCTTACACCAGATATTGACAATGGACATGGGTATGCCCCTTACTCTAGGAGAGTATTCTTACACCAGATATTGACAATGGACATGGGTATGCCCTTACTCTAGGAGAGTATTCTTACACCAGATATTGACAATGGACATGGGTATGCCCTTACTCTCTAGAGAGTATTCTTACACCAGATATTGACAATGGACATGGGTATGCCCTTACTCTGGGAGACACCAGATATTGACAGTGGACATGGATATGCCCTTACTCTAGGAGAGTTGACAGTGGACATGGGTATGCCATTACTCTAGGAGAGTATTCTTACACCAGATACTGACAATGGACGTGGGTATGCCTTACTCTAGGAGAGTATTCTTACACCACCTTTACTCTAGGAGAGTATTCTTACACCAGATATTGACAATGGACGTGGGTATGCCCTTACTCTAGGTAGAGATATTGACAATTGACATTGGTGGTATGCCCTTACTCTAGGAGAGTATTCTTATCACAGATATTGACAATGGACATGGGTATGCCCTTACTCTAGGAGACAATGGACATGGGGTATTCTTTATTCTTACCAGATATTGACAATGGACATGGGTATGCCCTTACTCTAGGAGAGTATTCTTTCACCAGATATTGACAATGGACATGGGTATGCCCTTACTCTGAAGTATTCTTACCAGATATCAATGGACATGGGTATGCCCTTATTCTTACACCAGATATTGACAAGATGGGACATGGGTATGCCCTTACTCTAGGAGAGTTTCTTACAGGACAATGGACATGGGTATGCCCTTACTCTGGAGAGTATTCTT
This sequence comes from Macrobrachium rosenbergii, assembly GCF_040412425.1. Lineage (NCBI taxonomy): Eukaryota > Metazoa > Arthropoda > Malacostraca > Decapoda > Palaemonidae > Macrobrachium > Macrobrachium rosenbergii. The sequence goes on along the minus strand of NC_089744.1, from coordinate 70,506,761 downwards.
ACAGATATTGACAATGGACATGGGTATGCCTTTCTTACTCTAGGAGAGTATTCTTACACCAGATATTGACAATGGACATGGGTATGCCCTTACTCTGGAAATTCTCTTTCACCAGATATTGACAATGGACATTACAACAGATATTGACAATGGACATGGGTATGCCCTTACTCTAGGGAGAGTATTCTTACCAGATATTGACAATGGACATGGGTATGCCCTCTACTCTAGGAGAGGAAGTATTCTTATACCAGATATTGACAATCTTACACCAGATATTGACAATGGACATCTGGGTACCAGATATTGACAATGGACATGGGTTAGAGTATTCTTACATCAGATATTGACAATGGACATGGGTATGCCCTTACTCTAGGAGTATTCTTTCACCAGATATTGACAATGGACATGGGTATGCCCTTCTAGGAGGAGTATTCTTACACCAGATATTGACAATGGACATGGGTATCCCTTACTCTACTTTTGCCAGATATTGACAATGGACATGGGTATGCCCTTACTCTAGGAGAGTATTCTTACACCAGATATTGACAATGGACATGGGTATGCCCTTACTCTAGGAGAGTATTCTTACACCAGATATTGACAATGGACATGGGTATGCCCTTACTCTAGATGAGTATTCTTACACCAGATATTGACAATGGACATGGGTATGCCCTTACTCTAGAGAGTATTCTTATCCAGATATTGACAATGGACATGGGTATGCCCTTACTCTAGGAGGAGTATTCTTACAACAGATATTGACAATGGACATGGGTATGCCCTTACTCTCTAGGAGAGAGTATTCTTTCATATATTGATATTGACAATGGACATGGGTATGCCCTTACTAGGAGGGAGTAAGTGGAGAGTATTCTTACACCAGATATTGACAATGGACATGGGTATGCCCTTACTCTAGGAGAGTATTCTTACACCAGATATTGACAATGGACATGGGCATATTGACAATGGACATGGGTATGCCCTTACTCTAGGAGAGTATTCTTACACCAGATATTGACAATGGACATGGGTATGCCCTTACTCTGGAGAGTATTCTTACACCAGATATTGACAATGGACATGGGTATGCCCTTACTCTAGATATTGACAATGGACATGTATTCTTACACCAGACAATGGACATGGGTGCCCTTACAATGATACTGACAATGGACATGGGTATGCCCTTACTCTAGGAGTATTCTTACACCAGATATTGACAATGGACATGGGTATGCCCTTACTCTAGATACCAGATATTGACAATGGACATGGGTATGCCCTACTCTAAGAGAGTTCTTACACCAGATATTGACAATGGACATGGATATGCCCCTTACTCTAGGTGAGTATTCTTATACCAGATATTGACAATGGACATGGGTATGCCTTACTCTAGGAGAGTATTCTTACACCAGATATTGACAATGGACATGGGTATGCTTTCACCAATGGACATGGGTACTCTCTAGGAGAGTATTCTTACACCAGATACCAGATATTGACAATGGACATGGGTATGCCCTTACTCTAAGGTGAGTATTCTTACACCAGATATTGACAATGGACATGGGTATGCCCTTACTCTAGGAGAGTATTCTTACACCAGATATTGACAATGGACATGGGTATGCCCTTACTCTAGAGGTTGAGTCCTCTTTCTTACACCAGATATTGACAATGGACATGGGTATGCTTACCAGATATACAATGGACATGGGTAGGGAGAGTATTCTTACACCAGATATTGACAATGGACATGGGTATGCCCTTACACCAGATATTGACAGTGGACATGGGTATGCCCTTACTCTAGGAGAGTCCTCTTTACCAGATACTGACAATGGACATGGTATGCCTTACTCTAGGAGAGTATTCTTACACCAGATATTGACAATGGACATGGGTATGCCCTTACTCTAGTATTCTTACACCAGATATTGACAATGGACATGGGTATGCCCTTACTCTAGGAGAGTATTCTTACACCAGATATTGACAATGGACATGGGTATGCCCTTACTCTAGGAGAGATATTCTTGGGTATGCACCAGATATTGACAATGGACATGGGTATGCCCTTACTCTAGGATGGTGCATGCCCTAGTATTCTTACACCAGATATTGACAATGGACATGGGTATGCCCTTACTCTAGGAGAGATATTCTTACACTTACAGATATTGACAATGGACATGGGTATGCCCTTACTCTAGGAGAGTATTCTTACACCAGATATTGACAATGGACATGGGTATGCCCTTACTCTAGGTGAGTCCTCTTCACCAGATATTGACAATGGACATGGGTATGCCCTTACTCTAGAGAGTATTCTTATCCCAGATGAGTATGCCCCCTATTGACAATGGACATGGGTATGCCCTTACTGGACATGGGAGAGTATTCTTACACAGATATTGACAGTGGACATGGGTATGCCCTTACTCTGAGAGTATTCTTACACCAGATATTGACAATGGACATGGGTATGCCCTTACTCTAGGAGAGTCCAATGGACATTATGCCCTTCATTCTTACAACAGATACTGACAATGGACATGGGTATGCCCTTACTCTAGGAGAGTATTCTTACCCAGATATTGACAATGGACATGGGTATGCCCTTACTTACACCAGATATTGACAATGGAGATGTACTCTCTCTTACACCAGATATTGACAATGGACATGGGTATGCCCTTACTCTAGGAGAGTATTCTTACACCAGATATTGACAATGGACATGGGTATGCCCTTACTCTAAGAGTGAGTCCTCTTTCTCTTACCAGATAATGACAATGGACAATGCCCTTACTCTAGACATGGGACATGGCATGCCCTTACTCTAGGAGAGTATTCTTACACCAGATATTGACAATGGACATTTTTCTTATCCCAGGACATATGCCTTACTCTAGGAGAGTATTCTTACACCAGATATTGACAATGGACATGGGTATGCCCTTACTCTAGGAGAGTATTCTTACCAGGATATTGACAATGGACATGGGTATGCCCTCTAAGAGTATTCTTACACCAGATAGACAATGGACATGGGTATGCCCTTACTCTGGGAGAGTATTCTTACACCAGATATTGACAATGGACATGGGTATGCCCTATTGACAATGGACTCCCTTAGGAGAGTATTGGACATTACCCACTTACTCAGATATCCCAGATGACAATGGACATGGGTATGCCCTTACTCTAGAGTATTCTTATACAGATATTGACAATGGACATGTGTATGTATGACAATGGAGATGGTATGCCCTTACTCAAGAGATTCTTACACTCAGATATTGACAATGGACATGGGTATGCCCCTTACTCTAGGTGAGTCCTCTTTCACCCAGATATTGACAATGACACTGGTGTGCCCTTACTCTAGGGATATTGACAATGGACATGGGTATGCACTTACCTAGGAGAGTCCTCTTTCAGATACTGACAATGGACATGGGTATGCCCTTACTCTAGAGAGTATTCTTACACCAGATATTGACAATGGACATGGGTATGCCTAACTCTAGGAGAGTATTCTTACACAGATATTGACAATGGACATGGGTATGCCCTTACTCTAGAGAGTATTCTTGCACCAGATATTGACAATGGACATGGTATGCCCCCTTACTCTAGATTCTTATGAGATATTGACAATGGACATGGGTATGCCCTTACTCTAGGAAGAGTATTCACCAGATATTGACAATGGACCAGGTATGCCCTCACTCTGAGTATTCTTATCACTCAGATATTGACAATGGACATGGGTATGCCCTTGCTCTCAGGAAGTATTCTTACACAGATATTGACAATGGACATGGGTATGCCCTTACTCTGGAGAGTATTCTTACACCAGATATTGACAGTGGACATGGGTATGCCCTTACTCTGGGATAGTATTCTTACACCAGATATTGACAGTGGACATGGGTATGCCCTTACCTCTGGGAGTATTCTTATCACCAGATATTGACAATGGACATGAGTATGCCTAACTCTAGGAGAGTATTCTTACATCAGATATTGACAATGGACATGGGTATGCCCTTACTCTAGGTGAGTATTCTTTCACCAGATATTGACAATGGACATGGGGTATGCCCTTACTCTAGAGTGAGAGACAATGGACACTGGGTTCCCTTACTCTAGGAGAGTATTCTTACAGATATTGACAATGGACATGGGTATGCCCTTACTCTAGATACTGAGACATGGGTATGCCCTTACTCTAGGAGAGTATTCACCAGATATTGACAATGGACATGGGTATGCCCTTACTCTAGGAGAGTATTCTTACACCAGATATTGACAATGGACATGGGTATGCCCTTACTCTAAGAGAGTATTCTTTCACAGACCATTGACAATGGACATGGGTATGCCCTACTCTAGGAAAGTATTCTTATACAGATATTGACAATGGACATGGGTATGCCCTTACTCTATGCAGATATTGACAATGGGGGTATGCCTCTAGGAGAGTATTCTTTCAGGATACTGACAATTGTTTTCTTATTCTTACCAGATATTGACAATGGACATGGGTATGCCCTTACTCTAGAGAGTATTCTTACACCAGATATTGACAATGGACATGGGTATGCCCTTACTCTAGGAGTATTCTTACCAGATATTGACAGTGGACATGGGTATGCCCTTACTCTAAGAGAGTATTCTTATACCAGATATTGACAATGGACATGGGTATGCCCTTACTCTAGGAGAGTATTCTTACAACAGATATTGACAATTGGGTATGCCCTTACTCTGATATTCTTTCATCAGATACTGACAATGGACATGGGTATGCCCTTACTCTCAGAAGAGTATTCTTTCACCAGATAATGACAATGGATATGGGTATGCCCTTACTCTAGGAGTATTCTTATCACCAGATATTGACAACATGGATTGTGATTCTTACATCAGATATTGACAATGGACATGGGTATGCCCTTACTCTAGGAGAGTATTCTTTCACCAGATATTGACAGTGGACATGGGTATGCCCTCTCTGAGAGTATTCTTACCAGATATTGACAATGGACATGGTGTACCCATACTCCAAAGGTATTCCTTCAGATATTGACAATGGACATGGGTATGCCCCTTACTCTAGGGATATACTGACAATTGACATGGGTATACCACCTCTGAGTATTCTTTACCAGATATTGACAATGGACATGGGTGTGCCCTCTCTAGAAGTATTCTTTACCTATTGACCAATGGATATGGGTATGTCCTCTGGGAGAGTATTCTTGAGATATTGACAATGGACATGGGTATGCCCTTTACTCTAGGAAAGTATTCTTACCCAGATATTGACAATGGACATGGGTATGCCCTTACTCTAGGAGAGATTCTTACCAGATATTGACAATGGACATGGTATGCCCCTCACTCAAGGAGAGTTTCTTTACACTCAGATATTGACAATGGACATGGGCATGCCCCACTCTCGAGAGAGTCCTCTTTCACCAGATATTGACAGTGGAATGGACACCTCTAGGAAGTGTTCTTTATCAAGAGAGAGTGGACATTCTACACCAGAGATATTGACAGTGGACATGGGTATGCCCATGCTTACTCTAGGTGAGTCCTCTTACACCAGATACTGACAATTGACATGGTATACCCTTAATCTAGGAGAGTATTCTTATCAGATATTGACAATGGACATGGGTATGCCCTTACTCTAGGAGAGAGTATTCTTACCAGATATTGACAATGGACATGGGTATGCCCTTACCTCAAGATAAGCATTCTTTCATCAGATATTGACAATGGACGAGGTATGCCCTACTCTAGAAGTATTCTTATCTGAATATAATGACCAATTGAGGGAAAAAGAGAGTATTCTTACACCAGATATTGACAATGGACATGGGTATGCCCTTACTCTAGGTGAGTATTCTTACAGACAGATAGTGACATGAGTGACATGGGTATTCTTACCAGATATTGACAATGGACTTCCCTTACTCTGGGAGAGTATACTGACAATACTGACAATGGACATGGGTATACTGCCTCTGAAAGCATTCCCTTCACCAGATATTGACAATGGACATGGTGTGCCCTTACCTAGATATTGATATTGACAATGGACATGGGTATGCCCTTACTCTAGGAGAGTATTCTTACACCAGATATTGACAATGGACATGGGACAACTGGAGAGTATTCTTACACCAGATATTGACAGGTATGCCCTTACTCTAGGAAAGTATTCTTACACCAGATATTGACAATGGACATGGGTATGCCCTTACTCTAGGAGAGTAGTATTCTTTACACCAGATATTGACAATGGACATGGGTATGCCCTTACTCTAGGAGAGTATTCTTACACCAGATATTGACAATGGACATGGGTATGCCCTTACTCTAGGAGAGTATTCTTACACCAGATATTGACAATGGACATGGGTATGCCCTTACTCTAGGAGAGTATTCTTTCACCAGATATTGACAGTGGACATGGGTATGCCCTCTCTAATATATTGACAATGGACATGGGTATGCCCTTACTCTAGGAGAGTATTCTTTCAGTGGACATGGGTATGCCCTTACTCTAGGAGAGTATTCTTTTCCAGACAATGGACATGGGTATGCCCTTACTCTAGGAGAGTATTCTTACACCAGATATTGACAATGGACATGGGTATGCCCACTTACTCTTTTCACAGAGAGTCCCTTACTCTTTTCACCCAGATACTGACAATGGACATGGGTATGCCCTTACTCTAGGGAGAGTATCTTACACCAGATATTGACAGTGGACATGGGTATGCCCTTACTCTAGGAGAGTATTCTTACACCAGATATTGACAGTGGACATGGATATGCCCTTACTCTAGGAGAGTTGACAGTGGACATGGGTATGCCCTTACTCTAGGATAGTATTCTTACACCAGATATTGACAGTGGACATGGGTATATGCCCTTACTCTAGGAGAGTCCTTACAACAGATACTGACTGACATGGACATGGGTATGCCCTTACTCTAGGAGAGTATTCTTACACCAGATATTGACAATTGACATGGGTATGCCCTTACTCTAGGTGAGTCCTCTTCATCAGATATTGACAATGGATATGGGTATGCCCTCACTCTAGGAAATTCTTACACCAGATATTGACAAATGGATATGGGTATGCCCTACTCTAGAGAGCATTCTTTCATCAGATATTGACAATGGATGGGTATGTCTCTTTACTCACCAGAGAGTGATTAATTACACTCTAAGAGAGTATTCTTGATACAATGACGGGTATGCACTTACTCTAGGTGAGTCCTCTTTCACTAGATAATGACAATTGACATGGCATACCCTTACCTAAGAGAGTATTCTACACCAGATATTGACAATGGACATGGGTATGCCCTTTCAGGAGAGCTTCTTACACCAGATACTGACAATGGACATCCTCTATTCTTACACCAGATATTGACAACCTGACATGGGCACATACCCTTACTCTCTAGGAAAGTATTTTGACACTCAGATATTGACAATGGACATGGGCATGCCCTAACCTATTATTGCAACAGATACACAACATTTTACACTAGATATACTGACAAATGGACACCTGGAAAGTATTCTGCACCAGATATTGACAGGGACATGGGCTATGTCCTTCCTTCCAGGGAGAGACCTTACACCAGATATGGCTGACAGTGGACATGGATATGCCCTTACTCAGGAGAGTTGAGCATCCAGGATAGTATTTCTGTTAATTCAGATATTGACAATGGACATGGGCATGCCCTCACTAACTAGATATTGACAACGAGAGTATTTCTTAGGAGTATATTCAACAGATATTGACAATGGACATGGGTGCATGCCCTTACCTAGGTGAGTCCTTCTTCACAGATATTGAAATTGACATGGTATGCCCTTTACCTACTCTAGGAGAGTATTCTTATCCCAGATAATGGACATGGCATGCCCTTTACTCTAGGAGAGCATTCTTACATCAGATATGACAGTGGATATGGGTATGCCCTTGGTCTCCAGAGAGAGCTGACAGTGGCATGGCATGCCTCACTCAGGATAGCATTCTTTAAGGCACCAGATACTACAGTGGACATGGCATGCCTCACCTAGGAGACATCTTTGGCACCAGAGCATTGACAAATGGACATGAGCACGCCCTACCTAGAGAGCATTCTCACACCAGATATTGACAATGGACAGGTATGCCCTTTACCTAGGTGAGTCCTCTTCACCAGAAGAAACTGGCAATGGACACGGGCATGCCCTGGCCTCCAGGAGCGCTCATCTCAGACATTTGACAATGGACATGGTATGTCTCACTCTGGGGGAGAGCATTCTTACAATTACATACTGACAATGGATGGGGCATGCCTTTACTCAAGGAGAGTATCTCTACACCAGATTGACAATGGACATGGGTATGCTCATCGCAGTGTGAGTCCTCTTCATCAGATACTGACAATTGACATGGTGCATGCTCTCACTCTAGGAGTTTTCATCCAGACATTGACAAATGGATATAATGTATGCCTCACCTAGAGAGTATTCTACCCAGATATTGACACAATGACATGGGTATGCCTCACTGAGAGTATTCCTTTCTACCAGATATTGGATAATGGACGTGGGTGCAAGGCCTCACTCTAGGTGAGTCCTCTTCACCAGATAATGACAAATTGACACTGTGCGCCCTATGCCCTTACTCTAGGAGTGTATTCTTACACCAGATATTGACAATGGACATGGACATGGGTATGCTTACCTATACAATGGACATGGGTATGCTACTCTAGGAGAGTATTCTTACACCAGATATTGACAATGGACATGGGTATGCCCTTACTCTAGGAGAGTATTCTTACACCAGATATTGACAATGGACATGGGTATGCCCTCTAGGGAGAGTATTCTTACACCAGATATTGACAATGGACATGGGTATGCCCTTACTCTAGGTGAGTCCTCTTTCACCAGATACTGACAATGGACATGGGTATGCCCTTACTCTAGGAGAGTATTCTTACACCATATTGATGGACATGGGTATAATGGAGTATTCTTACACACAATGGACATGGGTATGCCCTTACTCTAGGAGAGTATTCTTACACCAGATATTGACAATGGACATGGGTATGCCCTTACTCTAGGAGAGTATTCTTACACCAGATATTGACAATGGACATGGGTATGCCTTACTCTAGAGTATTCTTACACCAGATATTGACAATGGACATGGGTATGCCCTTACTCTAGGAGAGTATTCTTACACCAGATATTGACAATGGACATGGGTATGCCCTACTACTCTGTGAGTATTCTTACACCAGATATTGACAATGGACATGGGTATGCCCTTACTCTAGGAGAGTATTCTTACACCAGATATTGACACTTATGCCCTTACTCCTAGGAGAGTATTCTTACACCAGATATTGACAATGGACATGGGTATGCCCTTACTCTAGGTAAGTCTTCTATTGACAATGGACATGGGTATGCCCTTACTCTAGGAGAGTATTCTTACACCAGATATTGACAATGGACATCTGTATGCCCTTACTCTGAAGAGTATTCTTACACCTGATAGTGACAGTGGAAATGGGTATGCCCTTACTCTAGGAGAGTATTCTTATACCAGATACTGACAATGGACATGGGTATGCCCTTACTCTACAGGAGTATTCTTACACCAGATATTGACAATGGACATGGGTATACCCTTACTCTAGGAAAGTATTCTTATACCAGATATTGACAATGGACATGGGTATGCCCTTACTCTAGGAGAGTATTATTACAACAGATATTGACAATGGACATGGGTATGCCCTTACTCTAGGAGAGTATTCTTTCACCAGATATTGACAATGGACATGGGTATGCCCTTACTCTAGGAGAGTATTCTTACACCAGATATTGACAATGGACATGGGTATGCCCTTACTCTAGGAGAGTATTCTTACACCAGATATTGACAGTGGACATGGGTATGCCCTTACTCTAGGAGAGTTGACAGTGGACATGGGTATGCCCTTACTCTAGGAGAGTATTCTTACACCAGATATTGACAGTGGACATGGGTATGCCCTTACTCTAGGAGAGTATTCTTACACCAGATATTGACAATGGACATGGGTATGCCCTTACTCTAGGAGAGTATTCTTACACCAGATATTGACAATGGACATGGGTATGCCCTTACTCTAGGTGAGTTGACCAGATACTGACAATGACATGGGTATGCCCATACTCTAGGATAGATATTGACAGTGGACATGGGTATGCCCTTACTCTGGGAGATATTGACACCAGATATTGACAATGGACATGGGTATGCCCTTACTCTAGGAGAGTATTCTTACACCAGATATTGACAATGGACATGGGTATGCCCTCTAGGTAGTCCTCTTTCAGATACTGACAATTGACATGGGTATGCCCTTACTCTAGGAAAGTATTCTTACCCAGATATTGACAATGGACATCTGCCTAACTCTAGGAGAGTATTCTTACACCAGATACTGACAATGGACATGGGTATGCCCTTACTCTATGAGTATATTCTTACACCAGATATTGACAATGGACATGGGTATGCCCTTAGTCTAGGAAAGTATTCTTACAACAGATATTGACAATGGACATGGGTTTGCCCGTACTCTAGGAGAGTATTCTTACACCAGATATTGACAATGGACATGGGTATGCCCTTACTCAGGGAGAGTATTCTTACACCAGATATTGACAATTGAATGGACATGGGTATGCCCCTTACTCTAGGAGAGTATTCTTACACCAGATATTGACAATGGACATGGGTATGCCCTACTCTAGGAGAGTATTCTTACACCAGATATTGACAATGGACATGGGTATGCCCTTACTCTAGGAGAGTATTCTTTCACCAGATATTGACAATGGACATGGTATGCCCTTACTCTAGGATAGTATTCTTACACCAGATATTGACAATGGACATGGGTATGCCCTTACTCTAGGTGAGTATTCTTTCACCAGATATTGACAATGGACATGGGTATGCCCTTACTCTAGGAGAGTATTCTTACAACAGATATTGACAATGGACATGGGTATGCCCACATTACTCTAGGAGAGTATTCTTTCACCAGATATTGACAATGGACATGGGTATGCCCTTACTCTAGAGAGTAGATATTGACAATGGACATGGGTATTTACTCTAGAGAGTATTCTTACCAGATATTGACAATGGATATGGGTATGCCCTTACTCTAGGAGAGTATTCTTACACCAGATATTGACAATGGACATGGGTATGCCCTTACTCCAGGAGAGTATTCTTTCACCAGATATTGACAATGGACATGGGTATGCCCTACTTACTCCAGGAGAGTATTCTTTCACCAGACAATGGACTGGGTATGCCACTTACAATGGATAATGACAATGGACATGGGTATACCCTTACTCTAGGAGAGTATTCTTTCCAGATATTGACAATGGACATGGGTATACTTCTGGAGTATTCTTACCAGATATTGACAATGGACATGGGTATGCCCTTACTCTAGGATAGTATTCTTACACCAGATATTGACAGTGGACATGGGTATGCCCTTACTCTGGGAGTATTCTTACACCAGATATTGACAATGGACATGGGTATGCCCTTACTCTAGGAGAGTATTCTTACACCAGATATTGACAATGGACATGGGTATGCCCCTTACTCTAGGAGAGTGATTCTTTCACAGATATGGCAATGGACATGGGTATGCCCTCACTCTAAGAGAGTATTCTTATCAGCAGATATTGACAATGGACATGGGTATGCCCTTACTCTGGGAAGTATTCTTACACACCAGATATTGACAGTGGACATGGGTATGCCTCTCAGGAGAGTATTCTTACACCAGATATTGACAATGGACATGGGTATGCCCCTTACTCTAGGTGATCCTCTTTCATGACAGTGGACATGGGTATGCCCTTACTCTAGGAGGTTTTCTTACAACAGATATTGACAATGGATATGGGTTATGCCTTACTCTAGGAGAGTATTCTTACACAGATATTGACAATGGACATGGGTATGCCCTTACTCAAGGAAAGGTTCTTTCATCAGATATTGACAATGGACATGGGTATGCCCCTTACTCTAGAGTGAGTCTCTTTCATCAGATAATGACAATTGACACTGGTATGCCCTTACTCTAGGAGTATTTGACCAGTCTTACACCAGATATTGACAATGGACATATGGGTATGCCGCTTACTCTAGGAGAGTCCTCTTTCAGATATTGACAATGGACATGGGTATACCCTTACTCTGGAGAGTATTCTTACACAGATATTGACAATGGACATGGGTATGCCCTTACCCAGGAGGTATTCTTACCAGTATTCTTTACAGATAATGACAATGGACATGGTATGCCGTTACTCTAAGAGAGTATTCTTACACAGATATTGACAATGGACATGGGTATGCACTTACTCTAGGAAAGTATTCTTATCACAGATATTGACAATGGACATGGGTATGCCTTACTCTAGGAGAGTATTATTACAGCAGATATTGACAATGGTCATGGGTATGCCCTTACTCTAGGAGAGTATTCTTTCACCAGATACTGACAATGGACATGGGTATGCCCTTACTCTCAAAAATATTCTTACACCAGATATTGACAGTGGACATGGTATGTCCTTCCTCTGGAAGTATTCTCTTACACCAGATATGACAACATGGATACCTTACTCTAGGAGAGTTGACAGTGGACATGGGTGTGCCTCTAGGATATATTCTTTACCAGATCATGACAATGGACATGGGTATGCCCTTACTCTAGGCGTATTCTTTCACCAGATATTGACAATGGACATTTGGTGTGCCCTTACCCTAGGAGTATTCTTACAGATATTGACAATGGACATGGGTATGCCCTTACTCTAGGAGAGTATTCTTTCAGATAATGACAATTGACATGGGTATGCCCTTACTCTAGGAAGTATTCTTATCCCAGATTGACAATGGACATGGAAATTATGCCTTACTAAAGGGATGAGTATTCTTACATCAGATATTGACAATGGACATGGGTATGCCCTTACTCTAGGAGAGTATTCTTGCACCAGATATTGACAATGGACATGGGTATGCCCTTACTCTGGAAGTATTCTTACACAGATATTGACAAACGGACATGGTGTATGTGTACCCAGGAGAGTATTCTTGACCCAGATACTGACAATGGACATGGGTATGCCCTCACTCTAGGAGTTTTCTTACACCAGATATTGACAATGGACATGGGTATGCCCTTACTCTAGGTGAGTCCTCTTCACCAGAAACTGGCAATGGACATGGGCATGCCCTCACTCAGGAGTTTTCACCAGAGACATTGACAATGGACATGGGTATGCCCTTACTCTGATGAGAGTATTCTTTCACCAGATATTGACAATGGACATGGGTATGCCTCAAGGAGAGTTCTTGCACCACATTGAATAATGGATATGGGTATGCCCATGCCTTACTCTAGGAGAGTCCTCTTTCATCAGATGTTTATTGACAATGACATGGTGGTATGCCCTTATTCCTAAGAAAGTATTCTTATCCAGATATTGACAATGGATATGGGTATGCCCATACTCTAGAGAGGTATTCTTACACAGATAATGACAATTGGACATGGTATGCCCTTACCTCATTCTTTCATCAGATATTGACAATGGACATTAGGGTATGTCTTTCACCCAGATAATGACAATTGACACTGGTATACTTTCACCAGAGAGTATTCTTACACCAGATATTGACAATGGACATGGGTATGCACCTCTAGGAGAGTATTCTTACATACCACATGGTATGCACCCTTACTCTAGGAGAGTATTCTTTCCAGATATTGACAATGGACAATGGACATGCCCTATACTCTGACTTATACCAATACTGACAATGGACATGGGTATACCCTCTCTGAGAGTATTCTTACACCAGATATTGACAATGGACATGGGTATGCCCCGCCTCTGGGAGAGTCATTCTTACACCAGATACTGACAATGGACATGGGTATGCCCTTACTCTCGGAGAGTATTCTTACACAGATATTGACAATGGTCATGGGTATGCCCTTACTCTAGGAAAGTATTCTCCCCACTCAGATATTGACAATGGACATGGGCATGCCCTTACTCTAGGAGTTGCCATATTATTGACAGTGGACAGATACCCTTACTCTGGATGAAGTGTTCTTACACCAGATATTGACCAGTGGACATGGATCCCACCAGATACTGACAAGATATTGACAATGGGTATGCCCTTACTCTGGAAAGTATTCTTACCCAGATATTGACAATGGACATGGGCATGTCCTTCCTCCAGGGAAAGTCCATTCTTACACCACAGATGGCTGACAGTGGACATGGATATGCCCTTACTCTAGGAGAGTTGACAGTGGACATGGTATGCCCTAGGATCTAGAAGTCCCCTTATCAGATATTGACAATGGACATGGCATGCCCTTGCTCTAGGAGGTATTCTTACACAGATATTGACAGTGGACATGGGTATGCCCTTACTCTGGAGAGTATTCTTACACCTCAGATATTGACAATGGATAACTGGGTATGCCTCACTCTAGGTGAGTCCTTCTTACACAGATATTGACAGTGGACATGGGTATGACCCTTGCTCTAGGAGAGTATTCTTATCCCAGATATTGATATGGACATGGGTATGCCCTTTACTCCAGGAAGTATTCATCAGATACTGATAATGGATATGGGTATGCCCTTACTCTGGAGAGTATTCTTACACCAGATATTCTGACAATGGACATGGTATGCCCTTACTGGACTAGGAGAGTATTCTTACACCAGATATTGACAATGGACATGGGTATGCCCTTACTCTAGGAGAGTATTCTTACACCAGATATTGACAATGGACATGGGTATGCCCTTACTCAATGGGTGAGTCCTGACAATGGACTTTCCCTTACCAGATATCACCAGATGACAATTGACATGGGTATGCCCTTACTCTAAGTATTCTTACCAGAGTATTCTTATCCCAGATATTCTTTCACAGATAATGACAATGGACATGGGTATGCCCTTACTCTAGGTGAGAGTATTCTTACTCTACTTACAGATATTGACAATGGACATGGGTATGCCCTTACTCTAGGAGAGTATTCTTACACCCAGATATTGACAATGGACATGGGTATACCCTTACTCTAGGAAGTATTCTTACACCAGATATTGACAATGGACATGGGTATGCCCTTACTCTAGGAGAGTATTCTTACACCAGATATTGACAATGGACATGGGTATGCCTTACTTACTCTAAGAGAGTATTCTTACAGATATTGACAATGGACATGTGTATGCCCTTACTCTAGAAAGTATTCTTACAGATATTGACAATGGACATGGGTATGCCCTTACTCTAGGAGAAAGTATTCTTACACCAGATATTGACAATGGACATGGGTATGCCCTTACTCTAGGAGAGTTGACAGTGGACTCTTTCACCAGATATTGACAATGGACATGGGTATGCCCTTGCTCTAGGAGAGTATTCTTCAGATATTGACAATGGACAGATATGCCCTTACTCAATGGACATGGGACAATGGACATGGTATGCCCTTACTCGGAGAGTATTCTTACACCAGATATTGACAATGGACATGGGTATACCCTTACTCTAGGAAAGTATTCTTATACCAGATATTGACAATGGACATGGGTATGCCCTTACTCTAGGAGAGTATTATTACAACAGATATTGACAGTGGACATGGGTATGCCCTTACTCTAGGAGAGTATTCTTGCACCAGATATTGACAATGGACATGGGTATGCCCTTACTCTAGGAGAGTATTCTTACACCAGATATTGACAATGGACATGGGTATGCCCTTACTCTAGGAGAGTATTCTTTCACCAGATATTGACAATGGACATGGGTATGCCCTTACTCTAGGAGAGCTCTTATCCCTCAGACATTGACAAGATATTGACAGTGGACATGGGTATGCCCTTACTCTAGGTGAGAGTATTCTTACACAGATATTGACAATGGACATGGGTATGCCCTTACTCTAGGAGAGTGTTCTTACACCACATATTGACAATGGACATGGGTATGCCCTTACTCTAGAAGAGTATTCTTGCACCAGATATTGACAATGGACATGGGTATGCCCCATTACTCTAGAGAGTATTCTTACACCAGATATTGACAATGGACATGGGTATGCCCTTACTCTAGAGAGTATTCTTTCACAGATATTGACAATGGACATGGGTATGCCCTTACTCCAGGAGAGTATTCTTTCACCAGATGATGGACATTTTCTTATATTGACAATGGACATGGGTATGCCCTTACTCTGGGAAGTATTCTTACTTTAGATTGACAATGGACTGGGTATGCACTCAGGAGAGTATTCTTACACCAGATAATGACAATGGACACTGGGTGGTATGCCCTTACCTCTACAATGGTGAGTCCTCTTTCAGGATAATCTTACAATATGACAATGGACATGGTATGCCTTACTCTGGAGTTTTCTTACCAGATATTGACAATGGACATGGGTATGCCTTACTCTAGGAGAGTATTCTTACACCAGATATTGACAATGGACATGGGTATGCCCTTACTCTAAGGAGTATTCTTTCATCAGATATTGACAATGGACATGGGTATGCCCTTACTCTAGAGTATTCTTATACCAGATAATGACAATGGACACTGGTATGCCCTTACTCTAGGAGTATTCTTACACCAGATATTGACAATGGACATGGGTATGCCCTTACTCTAGGAGAGTATTCTTTCACCAGATACTGACAATGGACATGGGTATACCCTTACTCTCAGAAGAGTATTCTTACAGATATTGACAATGGACATGGGTATGCCCATTAATCTGAGGTATTCTTTCATCAGATACTGACAATGGACATGGTATGCCTTTACTCTAAGAGAGTATTCTTACACCCAGATATTGACAATGGACATGGGTATACCTTACTCTAGGAGTATTCTTATCACAGATATGACAATGGACATGGGTATGCCTTACTCTAGGAGAGTATTCTTACACCAGATATTGACAATGGAATGAACACAGAAGAATATGCCCTATTTTGCCACTAGGGGTGATGCCCTTACCTAGGAGAGAGCATTAACTAGATATTGACAATGGACATAGGTATGCCCTTTACCTAGGTGAGTCCTCTTTCACCAGATACTGACAACTGATAAGGTGTCCCTACTCTAGAGAGAGTATTCTTGACAGACATAAAAGCCCCACCGAAGTGATACTGACAATCGATATGGCATGCCTCTTACTAGAAGAGTATTCTACACCAGATACTGACAATGACATGGGTATGCCTTCCAGGAGAGTATTCCACCCAGATACTGAGGAGTGTGCCTTACTCTAGGAGAGCTTTACTCTAGGAGTAAGTATTCTGCACTAGATATTGACAATGGACGGGTATGCCTTACTCTAGAGAGTATGCCCTCACATTGCACACAAAGACACCATGATATATTTATGCACCAGACATTGACAATGACATGGTAGTGTCCTACTTTTCTAGAGAGTATTCTTACAATTGGTGAGTACACCCACTTTAGAGAGCATTCCACCAGACAATGACAATGGACATGCGGTATGCCCTTACTCTAGGAGAGTATTCTTTCACCAGATATTGACAATGGACATGGGTATGCCCTTACTCTTGAAGATATTCTTACCTGAAATTGATGTGGACATGGTGTGCCCATACTCCAGGAGAGTATTCTTTCACAGATGACAATGGACATGGGTATGCCCTTACTCTAGGATTCTGAGATATTGACTGTGGACATGGTATGCCCCATACTCTAGATATATGACAGATGGACAGTGGGCATGGAAATTGTGCCTTACTCTGAGATATTCTTGCATCAGATATTGACAATGGACATGGGTATGCCCTTACTCTAGGAGTATTCTTCACCAGATATTGACAATGATACTGGTATCCCCGCCCTCTAAGAGAGTATTCTTACACAGATAATGACAATGATGGACATGGTATGCTGGCAATGGACTTACTCTAGGAGTTTTCTTATCAGACATTGACTTTCATTCTCTGGGAGATACTGACAATTGACATGGCATACCCTTACTCAAGAGTATTCTACACCAGATATTGACAATGACATGGGTATGCCCTTACTCTGGAGAGTCCTCTTACACCAGATACTGACAATGGACATGGGTATGCCGCTTACTCAAGAGATTATTCTTACACCAGATATTGAATAATGGATATGGGCACCTACCCTTATTCTTACAGATATTGACAATGGTTGTGAGGAAGAGTATTCTTTCATCAGATATTGACAATGGACATGGGCATGCCTCTCGATGGATCCTCTTTCAGGAGATAATGACAATTGCAACAGATACCTCTAAGAGTTTTGAATATTGACAATGGACATTAGGTATGCAGTCTAGGTGATCCTCTTTCACCCAGATACTGACAATTGTTCAGGTGGTATACCACTTACCTGGAAAGTATTCTTTACACCAGATATTGACAATGGACATGGGCATGTCCTCTCCTTTACCAGGGAAATGGAGGCCTAACCCTTACCTACAGATGGCTGACAATGGACATGGATATGCCCTGAGAAAATATTCTTAGGAGAGTTGACAATGGACATGGGTATACCCTACTCAGGATAGTGCAGATATTGACAATGTTCATGGTATACACTCTAGATATTGACAGTGGACATGGCATGCCCCCTTACTCTCGGATATTCTTACGCAGATATTGACAGTGGACATGAGTATGTCCTTCCTCTAGGAAGTGTTCTCCCCACTGAATGTTGACAGTGGACATGGATATACCTTACCTAGGAGACATTGACAGTGGAGAAGGTATGCCCTCACTCTAGGTGAGTCCTTACACCAGATATTGACCAATTGACATGGTATACCCACCCTACTCTAGGAGAGTATTGACAATGGACATGGGCACCCTTACTCCCAGGTGATATTGTGGACCTCTTCATCAGACACAGATAAGACAATGGACATGGGTATGCCCTTACTCTAGGAAAGTTTGGACGTATATGCCCTTACTCTAGATATTGATAATGGATATGGGTATGCACACTCTGGAGAGTATTCTTACACAGATATTGACAGTGGACATGGGTATGCCCTTACTCTGGAGAGTATTCTTACACTAGATATCATTGACAATGACATGGGTAGTCTTACCAAGGAGAGCATTCTTACATCAGATATTAGACAATGGATGGGTATACCTCCTTACTCTAGGTGAGTCCTCTTCACCAGATAATGAACACTATATTGTGTGCCTCATCATGAGAGAGTATTTCATACTCAGATACTGACAATGGACATGGGTGCCCTTACTCTCTAGGAGAGTATTCTACACCACATTGACAATGACATGGTCCTGCCAGCTTCACCAGAGTATTCTTTCACCAGATATTGACAATGGACATGGTGCCCTAAATCTAGGAGTCCAGATATTGACCAGATACTGACAAGTGACATGGGCATGCCCTCTACTTCTAGGAGAGTATTCTACACCAGATATTGACAATGGACATGGGAGAGTATGCCAATGGACTTACTCTAGGAGAAGAGGCCTCACACCCAGACATCGGCATGCCTCACTCTATGAGTATATTCTACACTAGATATTGAGTCCTCTTCACAACAGATATTGACAATGGACATGGGTACCTGTACTCTAGAGAGTATTCAACCAGATATTGACAATGGGCATGGCC
This sequence comes from Macrobrachium rosenbergii, assembly GCF_040412425.1. NCBI lineage: Eukaryota > Metazoa > Arthropoda > Malacostraca > Decapoda > Palaemonidae > Macrobrachium > Macrobrachium rosenbergii. The sequence goes on along the minus strand of NC_089744.1, from coordinate 70,486,876 downwards.
CTTTGGATATTGACAATGACACGGTATGCCCTTTTACACCAGATATTGACAATGGACATGGGTAAGTGCCCTCTACTAGGAGACTTTATTGACCAGGAGACCACAAACTGCATTACCCTAAGAGAGCATTCTTACACCAGATATTGACAATAGACATCGTGCCCTACTTCAGGGTGAGTCCTCTTCACCACATACCGACAACTGACATGGGCATGCCCTAGGAGAGTATTCTTTACACCATGCCATCAGGAGAGTATTCTACACCAGATACTGACAATGGACGGCATTCACCACCCTTAATGAAGGAGGTTTACCAGATACTGACAATGGACGGGCATGCCCTTACTCTAGGAGCACTTTACCCAGATACTGACATTGGGACATGGTATGCCTCTACCCTGTTGAGAGCATTCTCACACCACATACTGACAATGGACATGATTATGCCCTTACTCTAGGTGAGTCCTTCACCAGATACTGACAATGGACAGGAAAAATGTCCTTTACCTAGGAGAGAGATTCCCACACCAGATATTGACAATGGACATGTGGGTATGGCCCCTTACTATTCTAGGAGAGTATTCATCCACCAGATATTGAGTATTCAATGACATGGGTATGGGTATTCTAGAAGAGTATTCCTTATACCAGATGCTGACAATGGACATGGGTATGCCCTTACTCTATGAGAGATATTCTTACACCAGATATTGACAATGGACATGGGTATGCCCTTTTTCCTCTAGGAAAGTATTCTTACAACAGATATTGACAATGGACATGGGCATGCCCTTACTCTCTAGGAGAGTATTTCTTACACCAAGATATTGACAATGGACATGGTATGCTCTACCAGGGAGAGTATTCTTACACCAGATATTGACAATGGGTATGCCCTCAATCAAGGAGAGTGGACGGGAACATGGCCTACCTAGAAGGAGTCCTCTTCACCAGATACTGACAATGGACATGGGCATGCCCTTACTCTAGAGAGTATTCTTACACCAGATATTGACAATGGACATGGGTATGCCCTTACCTTTCACCAGATACTGAGATGGGTATGCCCTCTTTCTAAGAGTTTTTCATCCCAGATATTGACAATGGACATGGGTATGCCCTTACTCTAGGAGAGTCCCCTTCACCAGATATTGACAATTGACATGGGTATGCCCTTACTCAGGAGAGTATTCTTACACCAGATTTGACAATGGACATGGTGCACAACAGATATTGACAATACTGACAATGGACATGGGTATGCCTCATTACTTCTAAGGAGAGTATCTTACACCAGATATTGACAATGGACATGGGTATGCCCTTACTCAGGAGAGAGTTCACCAGATAGAGATGATGACATGGGGTATGGTGTGCCCTTTACCTAAGAGAGTTTTTACACCACATATTGACAATGGACATGGGTATGCACTACTCTAGGTGAGTCCCTACTATAAGGTGAGTCCTCTTTCACACAGATATTGACAATGGTCATGGGTATGCCCTTACTTCCAGGAGAGTATTCTTCACCAGATATTGACAATGGATATGGGTATGCCCTCTACTCTAGGAGAGTATTCTTTATACCAGATATTGACAATGGACATGTAAGTATGCTCTATTCTAGGGGAGTATTATTACAACAGATATTGACAGGGAAATGGGTATGTCCTACTCTAGAGAGCATTCTTTCACCAGATATTGACAATGGACATGGATATGCCCTATTGACTCTAGAGAGTTATTCTTACAACAGATATTGACAATGGACATGGGTATGCCCTTACTCTAGGAGAGTATTCTACACCAGATGCTGACAATGGACATGGTATGCCTCACTTCAGGAGAGTACATGAGTAGATATTGACAATGGGACATGGTATGCCCTACTCTAGAAGAATATTATTACACCAGATATTGACAATGGACATGGGTATGCCCTACTTAGGAGAGTATTCTTAGACAGATATTGACAATGGACATGGGTATGCCCCTGATAGTGACAGGTGGGCAGTCCTTCTTCACCAGATACTGACAACTGACATGGGTATGCCCTTACTCTAGGAGAGCATTTTTACACCAGATATTGACAACATGGACATGGGTATGCCCTTACCTAGGTGAGTCCTCTTTCACCACATATTGACAATGGACATGGGTATGCCAGGAGAGCATTATTACAGGTGAGTATTCTTACACCAGATACTGACAATGGACATGGGTATGCCCTTACTCTAGGAGAGTTTTCTACACCAGATATTGACAATGGATACTCTAGGTATTCTTAGCACCACCTTTACTCTAGGAGAGTATATTCTACACCAGATATTGACAATGGACATGGGTATGCCCTTACTCTAGGAGAGCATTCTACACCAGATACTGACATTGGACATGGGTATGCCCTTACTCTAGGAGAGTCCTTACACCACATATTGACAATGGACATGGGTATGCCCTTACTCAAGGAAAGTTTTCACCAGATTCCCAGATACTTGACAATGGACATGGGTATGCCCTTACTTTAGAGAGGACATGGGTATTTTACTTACACCAGATATTGACAATGGACATGGGTATGCCCTACTCAAGGAGAGCATTCTTACACCAGATATTGACAATGGACATGGGTATGCCTTACTCTAGGAGAGTATTCTACACCAGATATTGACAATGGAAATGGGTATGCCCTCTAGGAAAGTATTCTTATACCAGATATTGACAATGGACATGGGTATGCTGACTCATGGGCATGCCCTTCAGAGACTATTCTTTCACCAGATATTGACAATGGACATGGGTATGCCCTTACCTGGGAGTATTCTTACACCAGATATTGACAATGGACATGGGTATGCCCTTACCTAGGAGAGCATTCTTACAACAGATATTGACAGTGGACATGGGTATGCCCTTACTCTAGGAGAGTTTTCTTCCCAGATATTGACAATGGACATGGGTATTGACTCTGGACATATTGGTATGCCCTAAGAGTATTCTTACACTGATATTGACAGTGAACATGGGTATGCCCTGACTCTAGGGAGTATTTTACACCAGATATTGACAATGGACATGGGTATGCCCTAAATCTAGGAGATTATTCCTTCACCAGATATTGACAATGGACATGGGTATGCCTTACTCAGGTGAGTATCTCTTCATCAGATATTGACAATGGACATGGGTATGCCTCTTACTCTAAGTGAGTCCTCTTTCACCAGATATTGACAATGGACATGGGTATGCCCTCTTCTAGGAGAATATTCTTATCCCAGATATTGACAATGGAAATGGGTATGCCCTTACTCTAGGAGAGCATTATACACCAGATATTGACAATGGACATGGCATGCCCTTACTCTAGGAGAGTATTCTTCACCAGATATTGACAAATGACATGGGTATGTCCTCGAAAGCCCTATTGACCTAAGAGAGTAGTCTTATGCACTCAGATACTGACAACTGGACATGGGTAGCATTCCTCCTTTACTCTAGGTGAGTCCCTCTTATCACCAGATATTGACAATGGACATGGGTATGCCCTAAATCTAGGAGAGAGTATTCTTACACCAGATATTGACAATGGACATGGGTATGCCCTTACCTAGGAGAGAGTATGCCCTCTTACACCAGATATTGACAATGGACATGGGTATGCATTACTCTAGAGAGTCCTCTTACACCAGATATTGACAACAGACATGGTGTGCCCTACTCTAAGAGAGTATTCTATACCAGATATTGACAATGGACATGGTGTATGCCCTTACTCTAGGAGAGCATTCTTACACCAGATATTGACAATGGACATGGGTATGCCCTTACTCTAGGAGAGTATTCTTTCACCAGATATTGACAATGGACATGGGTATGCCCAGATATTAATCTAGGGAGGTGTGAGCTTCTTACACCAGATATTGACAATGGACATGGGTATGCCCTTACTCTAGAGGTGGACATAGGTATGCCCTCTACACCAGATTGACACTGAACATGGGTATGCACTCTACTCTGAGGAGAATTCTTATACCAGATACTGACAATGGACATGGGTATGCCCTTACTCTAGGAGAGCATTATGACACCAGTTATTGACAACATATATTGACATGGAATGCATCTAGGAGAGTATTCTTATATTTGACCTCATAAATAATAGGAGAGTATTCTTTCATATTGACAGATATTGACAATGGACATGGCATGTATGCCCTGACTCTAGGTGAGTCCTCTGCACCAGATATTGACAATGGACATGGGTGGCGCCTTACCTAGGAGAGTCCTCTACACCAGATACTGACAATGTGACATGGGGTATGCCCTTACTCTAGGAGAGTTTCTTACACCAGATATTGACAATGGACATGGGTATGCCCTTACTCTAGGAGAGTATTCTTACACCAGATATTGACAATGGACATGGGTATGCCCCTTACCTAGATGTGAGTCCTCTTTTCACCAGATATTGTCAATGGACATGGTATGCCCTTACTCTAGGAGAGTATTTTATTACACAGATATTGACAATGGCATGGGTATTAGGAGAGTATTCTACACCAGATATTGACAATGGACATGGGTATGCCCTTACTCTAGGAGAGTCCCCTTTTCACAGATAGAGATAATGGGCATGGATAATGATATGCACTCCTAATCTAAGAGTATTCTTACACCAGATAGTGACAGTGAACATGGGCATGCACCATACTATAATTGAGTCCTTTTCACCAGATACTGACAATGGACATGGGTATGCCCTTACTTAGAGAGTATTCTTACACCAGATATTGACAATGACATGGTATGCCCTTACCTAGGAGAGTATTCTTACACCAGATATTGACAATGGACATGGGTGCTCTTACCTAGAAGAGCATTTTACACCAGATACTTGACAATGGACATGGGTATGCCTACACTCTAGGAGATATTCTACACCAGATATTGACAATGGACATGGGTATGCCCTTAGTCCTAAAAGTATTCTTACAACAGATATTGACATGGACATGGTTGCCCTTACCTAGGAGAGTATTCTACACCAGATATTGACAGTGACATGGATACTTTACTCTAGGAGAGCATTCTTAGCCAGATATTGACAATGGACACGGGCATGCCCTTACTCTAGGAGAGTATTCTACACCAGATATTGACAATGGACATGGGTATGCCTTACTAGGTGAGTATCTACACCAGATACTGACAATGGACATGGGTATGCCCTACTCTAGGTGAGTTTTCTTCACCACATATTGACAATGGACATGGGTATGCCCTTACCTGGGAGAGTATTCTTACACCAGATATTGACAATGGACATCGGTATGCCCTTACTCAAGGAGAGTCCTCTACACCAGATATTGACAATGGACATGGGTATGCCCTTACTCTAGAAGAGTCCTCTTACATCAAATACTGACAATTGACATGGGTATGCCATTACTTCCAGGAAAGTTTTCTTATCCCAGATACTGACAATGGACATGGGTATTCTTACACCACCTTTACTAGAGAGGTATTCTCACACCAGATATTGACAAATGGACATGGGTATGCCTACCAAGGAGAGTATTCTTACACCAGATATTGACATTGACATGGGTATGCCCTACTCTAAGAGAGAGCCCTTACACCAGATATTGACAATGGACATGGGCATACCCTTACCTAGGAAAGTCCTTTATACCAGATATTGACAATGGACATGAGTATGTCCTTACTCTAGAGACTATTCTTTCTCACCAGATATTGGCGACAATGGACATGGGTATGGCCTTACCTAGAAAGTATCTAACCAGATATTGACAGTGGACATCTGTATGCCCTTACTCTAGGGGAGTATTCTTTACACCAGATATTGACAGTAAATGGGTATGTCCTTACTAGGAGAGTCTAGGAGAGATACTGACAGTGGACATGGATATGCCCTTACTCTAGGAGAGTATTCTACACCAGATATTGACAGGACATGGGTATGCCCTTACTCTGGGAGAGCATTCTACACCAGATATTGACAATGGACATGGGCATGCCCTGGAGTATTCTTTACAACAGATATTGACAGTGGACATGGGTATGCTCTTACTCTAGGTAGTTCTACATCAGATACTGACAGTGGACATGGGTATGCCCTAATCAAGGAAGTTTTCTTACCCAGATACAATGGACATGGGTGATGCCCTTACCTAGGAGAGTATTCTACACCAGATATTGACAATGGACATGGGTATGCCCTTACTCTAGGAGAGTATTTTTCCACCAGATATTGACAATGGACATGGGTATGCCCTTACTCTAGAAGAGTATTCTACACCAGATATTGACAATGGACATGGGTATGTCCTTACTCTAGTGAGTCCTCTTTCACCAGATACTGACAAATGGACATGGGTATGCCCTTTACTCTAGGAGAGTATTCTTATCCCAGATATTGACAATGGACATGGGTATGCCCTCTACCTAGATAATCGACAATGGACTGGGTACACCAGATATTGACAGTGACATGACATGTATGCCCTTACTCTAGGAGAGTATTCTTACACCAGATATTGACAATGGACATGGGTATGCCCTTACCAAGTGAGTCCTCTTATAAGATATTGACAATGGACATGGGCCCTACTTGGGATAGTAGAGATAATGGACATTATCACCAGATATTTGACAATGGACATGGGCATGCCCTCTTACTCTAGGAGAGTATTCTTACACCAGATATTGACAATGGACATGGGTATGCCCTTACCAAGGAGAGTATTCTTACATCAGATATTGACAATGGACGTGGGTATGCCCTTACAGACTTGACAAGGATGAGTATGCCCTTACTCTACACCAGATAATGACACTGACACTGGTGTGCCCTTACTCTAAGAGAGTATTCTTACACCAGATACTGACAATGGATTGACATCTAGGTATCCTCTTACACTAGATACTCAATATGGGTATTTACTCAGGGAGTGAGTATTCTTACACCAGATATTGACAATGGACATGGGTATGCCCTTTACTCTAGGAGAGAGTTTCTTACACCAGATATTGACAATGACATAGGTCTGCTGCCTAAGAGAGTCCTCTTACACCAGATATTGACAATGGACATGGTATTCTTACACCAGATATTGCCCTACCTAGGAGAGTAGTCCTCTTTCACCAGATACTGACAATGACATGGGTATGCCCTTACTCTAAGAGAGTATTCTTACACCAGATATTGACAATGGACATGGGGTATGCCATTACTCTAGGAGAGCATTCTTATACCAGATATTGACAATGGACATGGGTATGCCTTATGCCCCTTTACTCTGGAGAGTATTATTACACCAGATATTGACAATGGACATGGGTATGCCCTTACTCTAGGAGAGTATTCTTACACCAGATATTGACAGTGGACATGGGTATGCCCTTACTCTAGGAGAGTATTCTTACACCAGATATTGACAGTGGACATGGGTATGCCCTTACTCTAGGAGAGTATTCTTAGACCAGATATTGACAATGGACATGGTATGCCTACTCTAGGAGAGTATTCTACACCAGATATTGACAATGGACATGGGTATGCCCTTACTCTAGGAGAGTATTCTTACACCAGATATTGACAGTGGACATGGGTATGCCTACTCTAGAAGAGTATTCTACACCAGATATTGACAATGGACATGAGTATGCCCTTACTCTAGGAGAGTATTCTTACACCAGATGTTGACAATGGACATGGGTATGCCTCTACTCTAGAAGAGTATTCTTACACCTGATATTCTTACACCCAGACATTGACAGTGGACATGGGTATGCCCTTAATCTAGGAGAGTTGAGAGAACATGGTATGCCCCTATCTTATTCACACAGATATTGACAATGGACATGGGTATGCCCTTACTTACTCTAGGCCCTTAGGAGTATTCTTACACCAGATATTGACAATGGACATGGGTATGCCCTTTCACTCTAGGAGATGCCCTTATTATTACACCAGATATTGACAATGGACATGGTATGCCCATGCCTAGAGAGTATTATTACTATTGACAATGGACATGGGTAGTATTCTTACACCAGATATTGACAATGGACATGGGTATGCCCCTTACTCTAGCTGAGTTGATCAAATGACAATTGACATGGGTATGCCCTTACTCTAGAAAGTTTCTTACACCAGATATTGACAGGACATGGGTATGCCCTTACTCTAGAGAGTATTCTTACAGCAGATATTGACAATGGACATGGGTATGCCTCCTCAGGAGAGTATTCTTTACACCAGATATTGACAATGGACATGGGTATGCCCTTTACTCTAGGTGAGTATTCTTCACCAGATATTGACAATGGACATGGGTATGCCCTTACTCTAGGAGAGTATTCTTTCACCAGATATTGACAATGGACATGGGTATGCCTCTTACTCTAGGGAGAGTAATCTACACCAGATATTGACAATGGACATGGATATGCCCTTACTCTAGGAGAGTGGATTCTTACACCAGATATTGACAATGGACATGGGTATGCCCTTACTCTACTTACTAGGAGAGTACTCACACTTAGATATTGACAATTGACATGGGTATGCCATTACTCTAGGAGAGTCCTCTTTCATCAGATACTGACAATGGACATGGGCATGCCTCACCTTAGGAAAGTTTTCTTATCCCAGATATTGACAATGGACATGGGTATGCCCTTATTCTAGAGTATTCTTACACCAGATATTGACAATGGACATGGGTATGCCCTTTACTCTAGGAGAGTATTCTTACACCAGATATTGACAATGGACATGGGTATGCCCTTACTCTAGGAGGAGTGTTTATTCTTACACCAGATATTGACAATGGACATGGGTATGCACTTACTCTAGAGACTATTCTTTCACACAATTGACAGATATTGACAATGGACATGGGTATGCCCTTACTCTAGGAAAACCAGATATTGACAATGGACATGGGTATGCACCAGATATTCTGACACCAGATGACATGGACATATGCCCTACTCTAGGAGAGTATTCTTGCACCAGATATTGACAATGGACATGGGTATGCCTCTTGGGAGTACTCTTAGGAGATACTGACAATGGACATGGGTATGCCCTTACTCTGGGAGAGTATTCTTACACCAGATATTGACAATGGACATGGGTATGCCTTACTCTAGGAGAGTCTTTCACCAGATACTGATAATGGACATCACTTCAGATTACTGACAATGGACATGGGTATGCCCTTACTCTAGGAGAGTATTCTTACACCAGATATTGACAATGGGCATGGGTATGACCTTACTCTAAGAGAGTATTCTTACACCAGATATTGACAATGGACATGGGTATGCCCTTACTCTAGGTGAGTCCCCTTTCACCAGATAGAGATAATGGACATGGGTATGCTCCCTTACTCTAGAAGAGTATTCTTTCACCAGATATTGACAATGGACATGGGTATGCCTTACTCTAGGTGAGTCCTCTTTCACCAGATACTGATCAACTCTAGGAGTATTCTTAGATATTGACAATGGACATGGTATGCCCTTCTAGGAGAGTTTCTTACACCAGGTGGAGTATTCTTACATCTTACACCAGATATTGACAATGGTACATGGGTATGCCCTTACAATGGACATGGGCCCTTAGTCTGTCCTCTTTCACCAGATAATGACAATGGACATGGGTATGCCCTTACTCTAGGAGAGTATTCTTACACCAGATATTGACAATGGACATGGGTATGCCCTTACTCTAAGGTGAGTATTCAGATATTGACAATGGACATGGGTATGCCCTTACTCTAGGTGAGTCCTCTTTACCAGATATTGACAATGGACATGGGTATGCCCTTACTCTAGAAGAGTTCTTGCACCAGATATTGACAATGGACATGGGTATGCCCCATTACTATAGGAGAGTCCTCTTACACCAGATATTGACAATGGACATGGGTATGCCCTTACTCTAGGAGAGTATTCTTACACCAGATATTGACAATGGACATGGGTATGCCCTTACTCTAGAGTGATTCTTACACCAGATACTGACAATGGACATGGGTATGCCCTTACTCTAGGTATGATTCTTACCAGATATTGACAATGGACATGGGTATGCCCTTACTCTAGGAGAGTATTCTTACACCAGATATTGACAATGGACATGGGTATGCCTTACTCTGACCTTACACCAGAGAGTTCTTACACCAGATATTGACAATGGACATGGGTATGCCCCTGGAACTACTCCTAGCCCTTACCAGATACTGACAATGGACATGGGTAGCCCTTACTCTAGGAGAGTATTCTTACACCAGATATTGACAATGGACATGGGTATGCCCTTACTCTAGGAGAGTATTCTTACACCAGATATTGACAATGGACATGGGTATGTACTACCCACTTACACCAGATATTGACAATGGACATGGGTATGCCTTATTCTAGATATTCTTACACCAGATGTTGACAATGGACATGGGTATGCCTTACTCTATGAGTATATTCTTACACCCAGATAGTGACAACTCTAAATGGTTTTCTTGTCCCTTTGACTCTGGAGGGAGAGTATTCTTACAACAGATATTGACAATGGACATGGGTATGCCCTTACTCTAGGAGAGTATTCTTACACCAGATATTGACAATGGACATGGGTATGCCCTTACTCTAGGGAGAGTATTCTTTTCACCAGATATTGACAATGGACATGGGTATGCCCTACTCTAGGAGAATATTCTTACAACAGATATTGACAATGGACATGGGTATGCTCTTACTCTAGGAGAGTATTCTTACAGATATTGACAATGGACATGGGTATGCCCTTAATCTAGGTGAGTTGACACCAGATACTGACAACTGATGCCTTACTCTAAGAGAGTATTCTTACACCAGATATTGACAATGGACATGGGTATGCCCTTACTCTAGGAGAGTATTCTTACACCAGATATTGACAATGGACATGGGTATGCCCTTACTCTAGGAGAGTATTCTTACACCAGATATTGACAATGGACATGGGTATGCCCTTACTCTGGAGGAGAGAGTATTCTTACACCAGATATACAATGGACATGAGGTATGCCCTTACCTAGGAGAGTATACTCTATGGACACCCTTCTCTCTAGGAGAGTATTTCTTACCAGATATTGACAATGGACGTGGTATGCCCTTACTCTAGGAGAGTATTCTACACCAGATATTGACAATGGACATGGGTATGCCCCTTACTCTAGAAGAGATTCTTACACCAGATAATGACAATGGACATGGGTATGCCTTACTCTAGGAGAGTCCTCTTCACCAGATACTGACAATGACATGGGTATGCCCCTTACTCTAGGAGAGTCCTCTTACACCAGATATTGACAATGGACATGGTATGCCCTTACCTAGAGAGTTTCTTACTAGATATTGACAATGGACATCTGTATGCCCACTACTCTAGGAGAGTATTCTTACACCAGATAGTGACAGGGAAATGGGTATTCTTTCTTACACCAGATATTGACAATGGACATGGGTATGCCCTTACTCTAGGTGAGTCCCCTTTCACCAGATATTGACAATGGGACATGGTATGCCCTTACCTAGGAGAGTATTCTTACACCAGATAATGACAATGATATTGACTCTAGAGTATTCTTACACAGATATTGACAATGGACATGGGTATGCCCTTACTCTAGGAGAGTCCTCTTTCTAGGACAATGAGGGTATGCCCTTACTCTAGGAGAGTATTCTTACAGATATTGACAATGGACATGGTATGCCAGATATTGACAATGGACCTAAGAGAGTATTCTTTCACCAGATATTGACAATGGACATGGGTATGCCCTTAGGAGAGTATCTAGACAATGGACATAGTATTCTTATTCACCCAGATATTGACAATGGACATGGTATGCCCTTACTCAAGGAGAGTATTCTTATACCCAGATATTGACAATGGACATGGGTATGCCCTTACTCTAGGAGAGTATTCTTACAACAGATATTGACAATGGACATGGGTATGCCCTTACTTACTCTAGAGTCCTCTTTCACCAGATACTGACAATGGACATGGGTATGCCCTTACTCTAGGAGAGTTTTCTTATCCCAGATATTGACAATGGACATGGGTATGCCCTTACTCTAGGAGAGTCTCTTACACCAGATATTGACAATGGACATGGGTATGCCCTCAGGAGACTTTATCTAGATATTGACAATGGACATGGGTATGCCCTTACTCTAGGAGAGTCCTCTTACACCAGATATTGACAATGGACATGGGTATGCCCTTACTCTAGGAGAGTATTCTTACACCAGATATTGACAATGGACATGGAGTATGCCCTTACTCTAGGGTGAGTCCTTCAGGGAGAGTTTCACACCAGATACTGACAATGGACATGGTATGCCCTTACTCTAGGAGAGTATTCTTACACCAGATATTGACAATGGACATGGGTATGCCCTCACTCTAGGAGAGTATTCTTACACCAGATATTGACAATGGACATGGGTATGCCCTTACTCTAAGGAGAGTATTCTTACACCAGATATTGACAATGGACATGGGTATGCCTCTACTCTAGAGAGTATTCTTACACAGATACTGACAATGTTCCTTACTCTAGAGACACTTACAGATATTGACAATGGACATGGGTATGCCCTTACTCTAGGATATTGACACCAGATATTGACAATGGACATGGTATGCCCTTACTCTAGGAGAGTATTCTTACACCAGATATTGACAATGGATATGGGTATGCCCTTACTCTAGGAGAGTATTCTTACACCAGATATTGACAGTGGACATGGGTATGCCCTTACTCTAGGAGAGTATTCTTACACCAGATATTGATAACGGACATGGGTATGCCCTTACTCCAGGAGAGTATTCTTACACCAGATACTGACAATGGACATGGGTATGCCTGGGTATTCTTTCAACAGCCCTTGACAATGGACATGGGTATGCCCTTACTCTAGGAGAGAGTATTCTTACACCAGATATTGACAATGGACATGGGGTATGCCCTTACTCTAGGAGAGTCCTCTTTCACCAGATATTGACAGTGGACATGGGTATGCCCTTACTCTAGGAGAGTTTTCTTACCAGATATTGACAATGGACATGGGTATGCCCTTACTCTATTGACAATGGACCCACTCTTCTTACACCAGATATTGACAATGGACATGGGTATGCCCTTACTCTAGGAGAGTATTCTTACACCAGATATTGACAATGGACATGGGTATGCCCTTACCTTACACCAGATATTGACAGTGGACATGGGTATGCCCTTAGATAATGAGCATTCTTACACCAGATATTGACAAATGGACATGGGTATGCCTTCATGGATACTCAAGGAGAGTATTCTTACACCAGATATTGACAATGGACATGGGTATGCCCTTACTCTAGGTGAGTCCTCTTTCACCAGATACTGACAATGGACATGGGTATGCCCTTACTCTAGGAGAGTATTCTTACACCAGATATTGACAATGGACATGGGTATGCCCTTACTCTAGGAGAGTATTCTTACACCAGATATTGACAATGGACATGGGTATGCCCTTACTCTAGGAGAGTATTCTTACACCAGATATTGACAATGGACATGGGTATGCCCTTACTCTAGGAGAGTATTCTTACACCAGATATTGACAATGGACATGGGTATGCCCTTACCAGATATAATGGAGAGTATTCTTACCAGATATTGACAATGGACATGGGTATGCCCTTACTCTAAGAGTATTCTTACACCAGATATTGACAATGGACATGGGTATTCTTCTTTTCACCAGATATGCCCTTACTCTAGGGAGTATTCTTACACCAGATATTGACAGTGGACATGGGTATGCCCTTACTCTGGGAGAGTATTCTTTCTCTATTGACAATGGACATGTATGCCCTTACTCAGGAGAGTATTCTTACACCAGATATTGACAATGGACATGGTATGCCCTTACTTACTCTAGGATAGTCCTTGACAAGATGGACATGGGGGTATGCCCTTACTCTAGGAGAGTATTCTTACACCAGATATTGACAATGGACATGGGTATGCCCTTACTCTAGGAGAGTATTCTTACACCAGATATTGACAATGGACATGGGTATGCCCTTACTCTAGGAGTATTCTTACACCAGATATTGACAATGGACATGGTATGCCCTTACTCTAGGAGTAGTTTCTTACACCAGATATTGACAATGGACATGGGTATGCCCTTACTCTAGGAGTATTCTTATACCAGATATTGACAATGGACATGGGTATGCCCTCTAGGAGAGTATTCTTCAGATATTGACATGGGCATGCCTCTACTCTAGAGGAGTTTTACACCACATATTGACAATGGACATGGCATGCCCTCTTACCTGGGAGAGCATTCTTACACCAGATATTGACAATGGATATGGGTATGCCTCTACCAAGGAGATTTAGACTAGATATTGACAATGGACATGGGTATGCCTTCACCTAGCTTGAGTCCTTTCATCAAATATTGACAACTGACATGGGCAGTATGCCTCATCAGGAAAGCTTTCATCCCAGATACTGACAATGGATATATGCCTTTACTCTAGGAGAGTATCTCTACACCAGATATTGACAATGGACGTGGGCATGCCTCATTCAAGGAGAGTATTCTTACACCAGATACTGACAACGGACATGGGTATGCCCTTACCTAAGAGAGTATTCTTACACCAGATATTATGAATGATATAGATGACTTTTATTTAGAAAGTATCTTTATACCAGATATTGACAATGGACATGTGGGTATGTAATTTACTCTAGAGACTATTCTTTTCAATTATAGCTGACAATGGACACAAGTACACCCTTACCTTAAAGTATTCACACCAGATATTGACAGTGACATGGTATGCTCCTTACCTAGGAGAGGCTCACCAGATATTGACAGTGGACATGGAGGTGCCTACCAGGAGAGCTGACAGTGACATGGGCATGCCTCACTTGGGACAGTATTCTTACACCAGATACTGACAGCGGACATGGCATGCCTCACCTGGGAGTATTCTTATACTCAGATATTGATGGAATGCCGATATGGTATGCCTCACCTCAAGGAGAGCATTCCACACCAGATATTGGACAATGGACATGGTATGCCATTACTCTAGGTGGAGTCCTCTTACTCTGATAACTGATATGTGAGTCCTTTTTCATCCAGATACTGACAATGGACATGGGCATGCCTCTATTCTAGGAGAGTATTCTTGCACTAGATATTGACAATGGACATGGGGTATGCCCTACTCTGTGGAGAGTATTCTTACACCACATATTGACAATGGACATGGGTATGCCCTACTCTGCCCTTACTCTAGGTGCACCAGATATTGACAATGTACACCGGTATGCCTCATTTAAGTTGAGTCCTCTTCACCAGATATTGACAAGTGACATGGGTATGCCCTTACTCTAGTGAGTCCTTCACCAGATATTGATAAATGACATGGGTATACTCCTTAATCTAGAGATATTCTTACACCAGATATTGACAATGGACATGGGTATGCCCTTACTCTAGATGAGTCCTCTTTCACTCAGATACTGACAATGGATATGGGTATGCCTTCTTTACTTAGGAGAGATATTCTTACACCAGATATTGACAATGGCAGGGTATACCTCACTCTAAGAAAGTATTTTACACCAGATATTGACAATGGATACATGTATGCCTTCTTACCCAGGTGAGTCCCTTTCAACAGATAGATAATGACATGGGTATGCCCTTACCTAGGAGCATATTCTTCACCGGATACTGACAATGAACATGGGTAAGCCTTACTATAATCGGGGTGAGTCCTCTTCACCAGATACTGACAATGGTCGTGGGTATGCTCTCACTTCTAGGAGAGCCTTCTTTACCAGATACGGACACTGAACATGGGTATGCCCTTACCTAGGAGAGTCCTCTACACCAGATATTGACAATGGACAAGGGCATGCTCTTATTCTAGAAGAGTATTCTACACAGATGTTGACAATGGACATGGGAATGCCCTCACTCTAGGAGAGTATTCATTACACCAGATATTGACAACGGACATGGTATGTTCCAGTCTTAGAAGAGTATTCTTGCAACAGATATTGACAATGGACATGGGTATGCCCATAGTGTAGGAGAGTCCTCTTTTCCAGATACTGACAATGGACATGGGCATGCCTTTACCTAGGGAGAGTATTCTTACACCTAGATATTGACAATGGACATGGGCATGCCTTACTCTAGAGAGAATATTATTACACCAGATATTGACAATGGACATGGGTATGCCCTTACTTTAGATGGTCTTTCTTCACCAGATACTGACAATGGACATGGGTATGCCCTTATTTAGGTGAGTCCTTCACCAGATACTGACAACTGACATGGCCTGACTCTAAGAGAGTATTCTACACCAGATATTGACAATAGACATGGGTATGCCCTACTATGCAGAGTCCTCTTCACTAGATACTGACAATTGACATGGGTATGCCCTCTATCCCAGAGTATTCTTACACCGATATTGACAATGGACATGGGTATGCCTTACATCTAGGAGAGAGTATTCTTACACCAGATACTGACAATGGGGCATGCCTTATTCTAGAAGAGTATTCCTTACAATGGACATAGGAGTAGAGTATTTCTACACCAGATATTGACAATGACGTGGGTATGCCTCTACTCTCAGGAGAGTATTCTTACACCAGATATTGACAATGGACATGGGCACTCTAGCCAATGGACATGATTATGCCTTACTCTAGGAGAGTATTCTTACACCAGATATTGACAATGGACATGGGTATGCCCTTACTCTAGGAGAGTATTCTTACACCAGATATTGACAATGGACATGGGTATGCCCTTACTCTAGAAAGTATTCTTACACCCAGATATTGACAATGGACATGGGTATGCCTTACTCTAGGAGAGTATTCTTACCAGATATGACAATGGACATGGTATGCCTTACTCTAGGAGTATTCTTCACAGATACTGACAATGGACATGGGTATGCCCTTACTCTAGAGTATTCTTACACCAGATATTGACAATGGGCATGGGTATGCCCTTACTCTGAAGAGAGTATTCTTACACCAGATATGTTGACAATGGACATGGTATGCCCTTACTCTAGGAGAGTATTCCCTTTCACCAGATATTGACAATGGACATGGGTATGCTCCCTTACCCTAGGAGTATTCTTTCACAGATATTGACAATGGACATGCATTAGCCACACCTCTTTCACCATACTGACAATGGACGCCGGTATGCCCTTACCTAGGAGATATTCTTGCACCAGATATTGACAATGGACATGGGTATGCCCTTACTCTAGGAGAGTATTCTTACACCAGATATTGACAATGGACATGTGTGCCTTACTTCTTATTCACCAGATATTGACAATGGACATGGGTATGTCCCATACTCTAGGAGAGTCCTCTTACACCAGATATTGGACATGGGTATGCCCTTAGTCTAGGAGAATATTCTTACACCAGATATTGACAATGGACATGGGTATGCCCATACTCTGGGAGAGTATTCTTGCACCAGATATTGACAATGGACATGGGTATGCCCTTACTCTGGGATAGTCCTTCTTTCACACAGATATTGACAATGACATGGGTATGTCCTTACTCTAGGAGAGTATTCTTACACCAGATATTGACAATGATATTGCCCTTAATGGAGATAATGACAATTGACATGGTATGCCCTTACTCTAGAGTATTCTTACACCAGATATTGACAATGGACATGGGTATGCCCCTTACTCTAGGTGAGTCCTCTTTCATCAGATAGTGACAATTGACATGGGTATGCCTTACTCTAGGAGGAGAGTATTTCACTCTAGAGAGTATTCTTACACCAGATATTGACAATGACATGGGTATGCCCTTACTCTAAGTGAGTTCTTACACCACATATTGACAATGGACATGGGTATGCCCTTACTCTAGAAAGTATTCTTACACCAGATATTGACAATGGACATGGGTATGCCCCTTACTCTAGGAGAGTATTCTTACACCAGATATTGACAATGGACATGGGTATGCCTTACTCTAATGCTTACACCACCTTTGACTGGACAGAGTATTCTTACACCAGATATTGACAATGGACATGGGTGGGAGAGTATTCTTACACCAGATATTGACAGTGGACATGGGTATGCCCTTACTCTAGGAGGAGTATTCTTACACCAGATATTGACAATGGACATGGGTAACCCTTACTCTAGGAGAGTATTCTTCACCAGATATTGACAATGGACATGGTATGCCCTACTCTAGGAGAGTATTCTTACACACAGATATTGACAATGGACATGGGTATGCCCTTACTCTAGGAGAGTATTCTTACACCAGATATTGACAGTGGACATGGGTATGCCTTACTCTAGGAGGTATTCTTACACCAGATATTGACAGTGGACATGGGTATGCCCTTCTACTCTAGGAGAGTATTCTTATACCAGATACTGACAGTGGACATGGGTATGCCCCTTACTCTAGATATTTTACACAGATGACAATGACATGGGTATGCTCTGGATATTGACAATGGACATGATATGCCCATACTCTAGGAGAGTATTATTACAACAGATATTGACAGTGGACATGGGTATGCCTTACTCTAGAGTATTCTTACACCAGACATTGACAGTGGACATGGGTATGCCCTTAATCTAGGAGTAAATGGGCTATGCCCCTGCTCTAGGACAGTATTCTTACACCAGATATTGACAATGGACATGGTATGCCCTTACTCTAGGAGAGCATTCTTTTGCCAGATATTGACAATGGACATGGGTATGCCCTTACTCTAGGAGGAGTATTCTTACACCAGATATTGACAATGGACATGGGTATGCCTTACTTATAGGTGAGTCCTCTTTCACCAGATACTGACAATGGACATGGGTATGCCCTTACTCTAAGAGAGTTTTCTTACCCAGATATTGACAATGGACATGGTATGCCCTTACTCTAGGAGAGTCCTCTTTCACCAGATACTGACAATGGACATGGGTATGCCCCTTACTCTAGGAGAGTATTCTTACACCAGATATTGACAATGGACATGGGTATGCCCTTACTCTAGGAGAGTATTCTTTCACCAGATATTGACAATGGACATGGGTATGCCCTTACTTACTTTCTTAAGATATTGAGAGTATTCTTACACCAGATATTGACAATGGACATGGGTATGCCCTTACTCAAGGGAGAGTATTCTTACACAGATATTGACAATGGACATGGGTATGCCCTTACTCTAGGAGAGTATTCTTACAACAGATATTGACAATGGACATGGTATGCCCTTACTAGAGAGTATTCTTACACAGATATTGACAATGGACATGGGTATGCCCTTACTCTAGGTGAGTCCTCTTTCATCAGATATTGACAATGGACATGGGTATGCCCTTACTCTAGGAAAGTATTCTTACACCAGATATTGACAATGGACATGGGTATGCCCAGATACTCTACTTACACCAGATATTGACAATGGACATGGGTATGCCCTTACTCTGGAGAGTATTCTTACATGTTGACAATGGACATGGGTATGCCCTTACTCTAGGAGAGTATTCTTACACCAGATATTGACAATGGACATGGGTATGCCCTTACTCTAGGAGAGTATTCTTACACCAGATATTGACAATGGACATGGGTATGCCCATACTCTAGGAGAGTATTCTTACACACACCAGATATT
Source organism: Macrobrachium rosenbergii (assembly GCF_040412425.1). Lineage (NCBI taxonomy): Eukaryota > Metazoa > Arthropoda > Malacostraca > Decapoda > Palaemonidae > Macrobrachium > Macrobrachium rosenbergii. Next base: position 70,467,058 of record NC_089744.1, on the reverse strand, counting down.
GACAATGGACATGGGTATGGACACCAGATATTGACAATGGACATGGAAGAGTATTCTTACACCAGATATTGACAATGGACATGGGTATGCCCTTACTCTAGGAGAGTATTCTTACACCAGATATTGACAATGGACATGGGTATGCCCTTACTCTAGGAGAGTATTCTTACACAGATATTGACAATGGACATGGTATGCCCTTACTCTAGGAGAGTATTCTTACACCAGATATTGACAATGGACATGGATATGCCCTAGAGTATTCTTACAACAGATATTGACAATGGACATGGGTATGCCCTTACTCTAGGAGAGTATTCTTACACCAGATAGATACATGGGTATGACTCTAGGAGAGTATTCTTACACCAGATATTGACAATGGGTATGGGTATGCCCTTACTCTAGAGTATTCTTACACCAGATATTGACAATGGACATGGGTATGCCCTTACTCTAGAGAGTACTCTTTAGCAGATATTGACAATGGACATGGGTATGCCTTACTCTAGAGTATTCTTATACCAGATATTGACAATGGACATGGTATGCCCTTACTAGGAGAGTATTCTTTCACCAGATATTGACAATGGACATGGTATGCCCTTACTCTAGGAGAGTATTCACACAACAGATATTGACAATGGACATGGGTATGCCCCTTACTCTAGGAGAAGTATTCTTACACCAGATATTGACAATGGACATGGGTATGCCTCTAGGAGAGTATTCTAGGAGAGATATTGACAATGGACATGGGTATGCCCTTACTCTAGGAGTATTTTCATAGATATTGACAATGGACATGGGTATGCCACTCTAGGGTATTCTTTACACCAGACTATTGACAATGGACATGGGTATGCCCTTACTCTGGGAGAGTATTCTTACACCAGATATTGACAATGGACATGGGTATGCCCTTACTCTAGGAGAGTATCTTTCACCAGATATTGACAATGGACATGGGTATGCCCTTACTCTAGGAGTATTCTTACACCAGATATTGACAATGGACATGGGTATGCCCTTTACAGGGAGATTCTTACACAGATATTGGACAATGGACATGGGTATGCCCTTACTCTAGGAGAGTATTCTTACACCAGATATTGACAATGGACATGGGTATGCCCTTACTCTAGGAGAGTATTCTTACCCAGATATTGACAATGGACATGGGTATGCCCTTACTCTAGGACCAGATATTGACAATGGACATGGGTATGCCCTTACTCAAGGAGAGTATTCTTACACCAGATATTGACAATGGACATGGGTATGCCCTTACTCTAAGAGAGTATTCTTACACCAGATATTGACAATGGACATGGGTATACCCTTACTCTAGGAAAGTATTCTTATACCAGATATTGACAATGGACATGGGTATGCCCTTACTCTAGGAGACTATTCTTTCACCAGATATTGACAATGGACATGGGTATACCCTTACTCTCGGAAAGTATTCTTACACCAGATATTGACAGTGGACATGTGTATGCCCTTACTCTCTATTCTTACCAGATATTGACAATGGACATGGGTATGCCCTTACTCTAGAGAGACAGTGGACATGTATTCTTATCTTACACCAGATATTGACAATGGACATGGGTATGCCCTTACTCTAGGAGAGTATTCTTACACCAGATATTGACAATGGACATGGTATGCCCTTACTCTAGGAGAGTATTCTTACACCAGATATTGACAATGGACATGGGTATGCCCCTACTCTAGGAGAGTCCTCTTTACAGATATTGACAATGGACAATGGGTATGCCCTTACTCTAGGAAAGTTTTCTTATACCAGATATTGAGGACATGGGTATGCCCTTACTCTTATTCTTACACCAGATATTGACAATGGACATGGGTATGCCCTTACTCTAGGAGAGTATTCTTACACCAGATATTGACAATGGACATGGGTATGCCCTTACTCTAGGAGAGTATTCTTACACCAGATATTGACAATGGACATGGGTATGCCCTTACTCTGGGAGAGTATTCTTACACCAGATATTGACAATGGACATGGGTATGCCCTTACTCAAGGAGAGTATTCTTACACCAGATATTGACAATGGACATGGGTATGCCCTTACTCTAGGAAAGTTCTTTCATCAGATATTGACAATGGACATGGGTATGCCCTTAATTGACAGTGGACATGGATCCCAGGATATAGTGACATGGGTATGCCCTTACTCTAGGATGCCCTTACCAGATATTGACAATGGACATGGGTAGTATTCTTACACCAGATATTGACAATGGACATGGGTATGCCCTTACTCAAGGAGAGTATTCTTACATCAGATATTGACAATGGACGTGGGTATGCCCTTACTCTAGGTGAGTCCTCTTTCACCAGATAATGACAATTGACACTGGTGTGCCCTTACTCTAAGAGAGTATTCTTACACCAGATATTGACAATGGACATGGGTATGCACTTACTCTAGGTGAGTCCTCTTTCACCAGATACTGACAATTGAGGGTATTCTCTAGAGAGTATTCTTACACCAGATATTGACAATGGACATGGGTATGCCCTTACTCTAGGAGAGTATTCTTACACCAGATATTGACAATGGACATAGGTGAGTCCTCTTTCATCAGATACTGACAATTGACATGGGTATGCCCTTACTCTAGGAAAGTTTTCTTATCCCAGATATTGACAATGGACATGGGTATGCCCTTACTCTAGGAGAGTATTCTTACACCAGATATTGACAATGGACATGGGTATGCCCCTTACTCTGGAGAGTATTCTTTCACCAGATATTGACAATGGACATGGGTATGCCCTTACTCTAGGAGAGTATTCTTCTATTGACAGTGGACAGGGTATGCCCTTACTCTTGACAATGGACAGGGTATGCCAGTACATAGGATTATTGACAATGGACATGGGTATGCCCTTACTCTAGGATAGTATTTTACATACCAGATATTGACAATGGACATGGGTATGCCCTTACTCTAGGAGAGTATTCTTACAACAGATAGTGGACATGGGTATCTTACACCAGATATTGACATGGACATGCCCTTACCCTCAGGTATGCAATCTTACACAATGGGGGTATGCCCTTACTATTCTTACACCAGATATTGACAATGGAGTACACCAGATACCATGACAGTGGACATGGGTATGCCCTTACTCTAGGAGAGTATTCTTTACACCAGATATTGACAATGGACATGGGTATGCACCAGATATTGACAGTGGACTGGGTATGCCCTTACTCTAGGAGAGATTCTTTCACCAGATATTGACAATGGACATGGGTATGCCCTTACTCTAGGAGTATTGACTTAATATTGACAATGGACATGGGTATGCCCTTACTCTAAGAGAGTATTCTTACACCAGATATTGACAATGGACATGGGTATGCCCTTACTCTCAAAGTGGATTCTTATAGATATTGACAATGGACATGGGTATGCCCTTACTCTAGGAGAGTATTCTTACACCAGATATTGACAATGGACATGGGTATGCCCTTACTCTAGGAGAGTATTCTTACACCAGATATTGACAATGGACATGGGTATGCCCTTACTCTACTTACACCAGATATTGACAATGGACATGGGTATGCCCTTACTCTAGGAGAGTATTCTTACACCAGATATTGACAGTGGACATGGGTATGCCCTTAATCTAGGAGAGTTGACAGTGGACATTGGTATGTCCTTACACCAGATATTGACAATGGACATGGGTATGCCCTTACTCTAGGAGAGTATTCTTACACCAGATATTGACAATGGACATGGGTATGCCCTTACTCTAGGTGAGTCCTCTTTCACCAGATACTGACAATTGACATGGGTATGCCCTTACTCTAGGAGAGTATTCTTACACCAGATATTGACAATGGACATGGGTATGCCCTTACTCTAGGAGAGTATTCTTACATCAGATATTGACAATGGACATGGCCCTTACTATGAGTCCTCTTTCATTACTTTAGGAGAGTATTCTTACCCAGATAGACAATGGACATGCGAGTATTAATGACATGGGTATTCTTACACCAGATATTGACAATGGACATGGGTATGCCTTACTCTACTCTTCTTTGAGTATTCTCAGGACAATTGAGTATTCTTAAGAGAGTATTCTTACACCAGATATTGACAATGGACATGGGTATGCCCTTACTCTAGGAGTCCCTCTTACACCAGATAATGACAATGGACATGGGTATTCCCAGATATTGACAATGGACTGGGTATGGAGAGTATTCTTACACCAGATATTGACAATGGACATGGGTATGCCCTTACTCTAGGATATTGACAATGGACATGGGTATGCCCTTACTCTAGATATTGACAGTGGACATGGGTATGCCCTTACTCTAGGAGTATTCTTACACCAGATATTGACAGTGGACATGGGTATGCACTTACTCTAGATATTGATACACATGGAGATATTGACAATGGACATGGGTATGCCCTTACTCTAGGATAGTATTCTTACACAGATATTGACAATGGACATGGGTATGCCCTCTAGGTGAGTCCTTTTCACAGATATTGACAATTGACATGGGTATGCCCTTACTCTAGGAGAGTATTCTTATCACCAGATATTGACAATGGACATGGGTATGCCCTTACTCTAATGAGTCCTCTTTCACATGGGACAATGGATATGGGTATGCCCTTACTCTAGGAGATGTTCTTATCCCAGATAAATGGACATTGTTTCCCTTACTAAACTTACACCAGATATTGAAATGGACATGGGTATCTACTCTAGAGTATTCTTACACCAGATACAATGACAATGGACATGGGTATGCCTTAAGGACATGTTGGGGAAATGTTTTTTTCATAAACAATTTCTTACATGGGTTCTCCCTTACTTTTTGTCCACGATATTGAAAATGTAATCCTTAGGTGATGTATTCTTTCTCAGAGGGTTTTCATCAATATTGACAATGGACTGGATAAATAATCGTTCAACCAGTCTCAGATACTGACAATGGACATTCTCTCTCTCTCTCTCTCTCTCTCTCTCTCTCTCTCTCTCTCTCTCTCTCTCTCTCTCCTCTCTCTCCTCTCTTTCTTACACTCTATCCTCTCTCCTTTCTCACCAGATAATGACAATTGACTCTCTCTCTCTCTCTCCCAGATCTCTGGACTCTCTCTCTATATATATATATATATATATATATATATATATAGAGATATAAAGAAAATATATGAATATATAGAGGTAAATAGATATGATATTTAACTCTGATAAATTTAAATTAATAAATTATGGTGAGAGAAGAGATGAGAAATAATCTAAACAAATATATAGGGAGACCTTGGTGTGATGCTGAATAAATATGATCAAATAGCAATACTATTAAAAATGCAAAAAATATATGAATAGGCAAAAATGGGAATGTTGTTATGGTGCTAAAGAAGGGATGCTATATGCATATAAGACAACAACGAAATCACAAATAAGGAAGCAGTTAAAGACCTTGGTGTGATGCTGAATAGGAGTATGATCAAATTTATAAAAAATGCAAAGTAAAAATGGGAATGTTGTCCACTTCAAAGCAAGAAAAAGTTACAACACATGATTATGGTATAAAACACACCACTTGAATGTTGCAAATGATATGGTACCCACACAGCTAAAAGGATATTGCACAAATAGAGAGTGTACAAAGGTCCTTTACAGCTAAAATAGGAGAAGTTAAGGACCTTGACTACTGGGAAAGACTACAATTCTTAAAATTATATAGTTTCGAATGGAGGAGAGAACGCTACATGATAATGCAGGCAGGGAAACAGATAGAAGGAATTACCGAAAACATCATGGAGCTAAAAATATCAGAAAGAGCAAGCAGAGGCAGATTAATAGTGCCCAGAACTATACCAGGAAAACTAAGGAAAGTACACAGGACATTAATCCATTACGCACCAGCATCGATAATGCAGCATCTATTCAATGCGTTACCAGCTCATCTGAGGAACATATCAGGAGTGAGCGTAGATGTGTTTAAGAATAAGCTCGACAAATATCTAAGCTGTATCCCAGACCATCCAAGATTGGAAGATGCAAAATATACCGGAAGATGCATTAGCAATTCTCTGGTAGACATCAGAGGTGCCTCACAATGAGGGACCTGGGGCAACCCGAACGAACAGTAAGGTCTGTAAGGTCTCTCTCTCTCTCTCTCTTTCCTCCTCCTCCTTCGCCCCCTCCTCTCACTCTCACCCCTCCTCCTCCTCCTCCCCTTCCCCACCTCTCTCTCTCTCTCTCTCTCTCTCTCTCTCTCTCTCTCTCTCTCTAACACAAAACTATTATTACTTTTTCTCCACTAATTTATGCATCAATCTTACGAAACATTTTTCTTGCGTTACTTTGATAATTATTATCATCATTTTTGCTGCTCCCCATCTCTGTACATGATTTGATCTACTTTGTTACTATTTCCAACTTTCGGAAACAAGCTAAAACTATCCTTGCCTATGACCTACTTCTGTTCCTAAAACTGTCAATGGCCAGTACTTGGTCTACGAAAAAATAGCTAAATCAATACCACGTTATTCATAGATCTTAGCATAGGTGGCATAAAAAAAATCAGGGAAACAAACAGACAGATAACGTATACTTCACCGCTGGAAGTTATTGAAGGGGAACAGGCCTACCGATGAGAATCAAAGTAAATATGATGAAAATGGGTCTGGTGATGAATAGATGATGATAGTGAAAATGGAGTTAATAAAAATGAGCCGTTTATAGGGATAAGTGTTTGTGTTATGAAAGGGTAACCATAACGGTTACACGAAAATAAAAAAAAATATCTATCTATCTATCTATCTATCTATCTATCTATCTATCTATACTATCTATATATATATATATATATATATATATATATATATATATATATATATATATATATAAATTTAAAATAATGACATTTAATAATCTGTGATAATAGGTCTTGGTACAGACGGCGATTATTACACGAATGACTGCGTATGATAACGATAAATTCCACGGAAATGGAAGTGTAAAGTGATAAATGCAAAAGCAACAACGTCAACAATTAACATCGGTTAAAATACCGATGGTATCAGCAGCTGTTGTAAAAGTTGCAACAACCTGCTAAGAAACAAAAATAATTCTAATCATGGAAAACGTAATGATAATAATAACGATAAAGAAAATAGTATCTTCCATATGGTCTAGAACAAAAAATTTAAAATCACTTTGATATTTAATGATGTTTCTTATTTTTGCAATTTTTCCAAGAAAAAAAACATATTTTCCGCGAGATTTTCCGTCAAATACATGTATAACTATTAGACCGAGGCAACTGTGAGACACACAATAGTCCCAGGCTATCGTGAGCCCAGAAGTATCGAGCTTCCATTCGTAGCGCAGGCTGTGTCAAAGTGAAGCTGAGATTGTTTAGATCCAAAATGTCTCCCCTTGCGACAATCAAGTGGATAGTGCTGAGCGCCCTCGTCTTCACGGGCCTACACCACAACTGGGACTCCATCTCCTCAATGAAACCCGGTTTGGAGTGGCAGTACACCAGCTACCCCGCCACGCTGGAGCCTGGCGAGAGAGGCTTCTTTGGTGAGCCTCTGCTTCAGCTTAAAAAGGAAGCGGGCAAAATAAGTGAAGCAAAGAGGAACTCGGCAGTCATCCAGGAAGCCAAGCTGAAGTTCAAGCTGAAGTCGTTTGATGCTGGTATTGGTTTGCTGCTGGCTGACGCTGCAGCTGCAGAGGATGAGCCTCAGCTTGGATTTGGCCAGCTTGAGACAACAGAAATCCCGCCCAGCGATTACTTCGGAGCTAATGGGATTTCCACCGTCGTCTGGAAAATCGTCTTCATCGTTCTGGAACTGATCATCGGATACATCATAGGGATGATTTTGAAGACTATTTATTGTAAAGTAAAGGCGAGATCCCAGGGTTAGGAATGTGTGAATGACTTTGTAAATATTTTATTTCTTTAAGTACAGGAGCTGAATTGTAAAATAACTTATCTTTTAGTTGAAGCTTACTGAAGGAGCTTCTTTGAGTATCTCTCTCTCTCTCTCTCTCTCTCTCTCTCTCTCTCTCTCTCTCTCTCTCTCTCTCCCATAAAAATAAGCTCTCTCTCTCTCTCTCTCTCTCTCTCTCTCTCTCTCTCTCTCTCTCATAGGAAGGTAATTAACATAGGCAATGGAACAAATGTTAAAGTTTTGAAATAAAAGGAAGAACTTTTTATTTGAGTTTTATTATCCTTAATAATAAACCTTTAGAAAAGCTCCATTGCTGAGATAAACAATTTTGTCTAAATGCTCTTTTTTAATAAATGTGACAACACAGCTAAATGGAAGGCATTGGGAGAATGAAGTATAGAGGGCAGGTAAGCAAATATATGTTCTCTAGAAGAGAGAAAAAGGCAAAAACCTGTTAAAAACAGAAAAAGTATCATTTACATTTTCCTTTAATGTAATTAAAATGTGTGATGGGGTAGATGAAACCGTACACATGTGCACGCACATATACACACGTGTATATGTGCTACACGTGTGTGACATGTGAGACAGGAAGTTAATATGGAAAAATATTTTTAGCTTTAGATTTGACTTAATAATTCAAGCAAAAAACGCGGTTGGTTTTAAATTAACTCTGCAATATGATTTGCATTTACATTTGGTAAAACATTTCAGTTTAATTACCACCCATTTCGTTGAAAGTTAAATTCTCTATAGAGATAAGTACGTTTTAATTTTGTTCCCTATAATGCTTTAATGGAATTTAAAGTCCATCGGAAAACGTTATCCACTTTTATTTCCCGAACTAAGTGTTCACAATGCAATCAGTCATCAAATGTCTTCTTACATCTACAATTAAACAATCTCAAAACAGAAAGAGTGAGGGAGTATAGGCTGACAGTTTAGTAAGCAAAGTATTTCATCAGAAAGATTCTACACAATAGCTCAAAAACATCAGAAATAAGGAATGTTCACTATTTCTGAGCAGACTCAAAAGTTTTATTGTATGCACAATAGGCAACTTTCCAAGAGTTAATGGCTAAATAATTATTACATAGGAACCTAATCCCAACTAATAGATTTGTACTGAGAATAGTCTTAGGAACATAATGTATCTTCTCCTAGATTTATACACAGAGGTTTTTAAAAGCATTATATCTCAAAGGTATATTAAAATGTAATTGTAATCACCACAATGCCCTTTTACTTCTCTGGCATTGTGGCTTTTACAATAACATATGTATCTGGTAAAAAATGACCAGTAGACATTAAAATACTTGTAGCATGGTTTTCGGATGTAGATGACATTTACGCTATTACACCTAAAGACGTAATTACAATTATGTGAAATTTAAATGATAATTTCCATTTTTTCAGATTCTTGCCTTTAATTAGCTTTCTTTGCACACTTACAGAAATTAGAGTGTAGTTCCATTTTAAAATAAGTGTAATATAACCGACACTCTCTCTCTCTCTCTCTCTCTCTCTCTCTCTCTCTCTCTCTCTACTATAAACTGAAAACATGGCTTAGCAAACTCGAACCAAATGTAGCCAGTAGACATAAAGGCTAAATAGGTCGAGCGGAAAGTGAAAATGCAAGAATATTGTATTTCCTAACGGCCATCAGTTTCCAACTTCTTCCCTTCTGTCATGGGAATATGAAAGAGGAAGTAATCTTTCTGCGAGAAAAAGAAGGCAGAAAATCCTTGCAAGGGGGAATATTTCCATAACACAGAAGGAGGTGATGGAAAGGCCAATCAATCAAACTTGTTTTCTAGTTTCGAGTCAACGAAACTGATTCATTGAAAGTTGTGCGCGACGGTTCCTTGTGAGAGAGAGAGAGAGAGAGAGAGAGAGAGAGAGAGAGAGAGAGAGAGAGAGAGAGAGAGAGAGAACCAGCAATCGTCAGCCATGACATACAATGAAGAAAGGAGATATATAACACGAAGAATGTACAATGTAAACTACTGAAATTAATGTAACACGTTTCTTCTGTGCATACTGTTGCAATCCGCTGTAATTTGATTTGAATTCCGTACCTGTCTGTATGTGCTCATTCGAAGTTGAAAATCAGAAAGATATCCAGTCCAGTGTTAAAGAAAAAAATATTTTGACATGGATATCATCTTTGCTGAAGTAAAAAAAAAAAAAGTCTCGTAAACTGAGAAAATTCGAGACTTTAATAACAAAAGTGGAAGTTGGGAGATCCAGAGTCAATTGGATTAAGAATAAGAAATGACCCAAAAATCTGGCTTTTGAAATACCAGTTTCCATGAAGAATTTCTACATGAATAAGCACTGTGGGGGGGGAGTGAATAAGGGAAAATATGGCACATAAAAGGAATTCAAGGCAAATGGTGAAATGCATTCATGAATGCCTGAGGTATCCTTTCGTGAAAGGTGGCTTATGCATGCAGTAAAGTTCCTTCACATCAGTGCTGAATAAACATTTTACTTACTTCAACGTTTTATGAGTACAATAATAGTTAAAAATAAATTTGAAAGTTTCATTGAAAAGTGGAAAAACAGAAAAGTGAATTTAAGATTCAAAAGCTATGATAGTTTCAATATTCAAAACCCACGATAAAGATACTCATAAGTCAATCATCAAATCACTAACAGAGAAATATGGTTTCGATCCCAGTTTAATGTGTCCTAATACCAAAAGAGAATGAATGATTTAACTCTCTCTCTCTCTCTCTCTCTCTCTCTCTCTCTCTCTCTCTCTCTCTCTCTCTCTCTATATATATATATATATATATATATATATATATATATATATATATATATATATATATATATATATATATATATATATATATATGTGTGTGTGTGTGTGTGTTTGTGTGTGTGTGTAAATGTGTGTGTGTGTAATTCCTATGTGTTGATGTGTTATAAACACTAATTCCAATACCTGCCGTCTTGTCCTACACCAATTCAATTAGTGGTCGCCGAAAAAATAACCTCTTCTCATTTCATACAGTTTAATACCATAATAAAAGAGGAAACGAGACGAATATTTGAGAAACACCACTAAATCTCTAAGAAACACTACTAAATCTACAGTACAAGAAACACTACTGCATCTAACCGAAGTCCAGTTAAGCGCTAAATTACTCCGGCGCGCTCTGATGCTTGGCTTCCCAATACTCTCTAAACAGAGCGCAATATCAAACCTCTCATTTAGGAGCAGTAATGCGGCCATATCTCAGCCGCAGCCTGCAACTTGAGGCGATTCATTCCGAGGGGCATCTTGTAATTAGAGTCTCCAAGGAGATTGTTATTCGGCGCTCGTCTGTTTCTCTGCATAAAGTCATAGCATGTTACTGTTAACAATTGTCTTGGCATTTAATTCTGTGGAGTTCGTTTGTGCGTGTGTGTGTGTGTGTGTGTGTGTGTGTGTGTGTGTGTGTGTTTCTAACAAGGACTGCTGACTAATCTGTTCCTCAAAATTGTCGCCATGCGATTTTAGAAATCTGTTTTTCATATATGTATATCTAATCAATCTGTTTAATAGTTAATATTTAATAAATCTGTTTGTCATATATGTATATTTAATTCATATCTTGATTTAATAGTTAACGTATCCGTTTTGTGTAGATGTGTGTGGTTATATGCAAATCCTGGTAACATAAATGCTCATTTTGTTATAAACATGACAAAGATTACAAGGCAGCGTCTGCCTAGTATTTCTTTCACAATTTTATCTAGCATTGACCATCCGCTTCATCAGGGCCGTCCAACCCCATGCAAGTGGGCCAAAAGTGGCCTATTTGATTTTGAAAGTGGCCCGCTATAGAAAAATAAGTAAAAGTATATTTCTCTTTTTTTCATCATAAAATTTAGATTTACCGCTTTTCCTGAATAAAAGAAAAATTCCTTGCAAAATCAATAACTACGAAAAGTTTCATTGACGTTTGTTGTGAGTTGCATTACATGTTCAAACGATGCGATTTATTACATAAATACATACATACATACACACAAGTGGCCCGTATGAATTTTTGATTTTTCAAGAGTGGCCCTCAGACTAAACAACTTGGACGGCCCTGCTCTACATGAAATGTCCAAATTGTTCAGTGATGATTTCTTTGGCTGTATTCAGTCAAACACTTAAATGTCTATTCAATATACATATATATATATATATATATATATATATATTGTATATATATATATATATATATATATATATATATATATATATATATATATACATTGTATATATATATATATATATATATATATATATATATATATATATATATATATATATATATATATAAACACATATATCTTATCTGAATTTCATCCTGACGTAAAACATTGTGTGCGAGCATTAGAAGCTCTGGCCAGCTTTCTTCCTAACGGATGTTACTCAACCTTCTGTACGGCGAGGACAGCGAACTGCAAACGACTCGTTATTCGACGAATTTCCCTGTGGTTAATTAGATTTCCTTCCAGTGCTCGGCGAGGCTTCGTAATGGCACATTGGCAGTTTCATTTTACGTCATTACCGGACTTTTACCTCTAAACTCATTAGGGTTTGGCTCTGCCGATAGGATCGAGGTGGCTTTCAACTTCACATTGGGTATAACGCAGTATTTCAGTCGCTAATTGCGTGTATGATCACAGTTTCATTGCCATTGGTAAGTCACCACAAAATCATTTCTCGTGAATTCATGAAATATGATGTGAACTTGCAACCTTAATTAGCACTTACGAAAACCATCTTTAGAAACAGATTCTTTGGTGAGCAAAATAATTTTCAAAGTTCTCCTTCTGACGCGGCGTCTACAATCTTTGATGTTGTCACGACAGATTATAAAATAGCCAATCCATCTTGCTGACACGTATAGCAAACATATAACGTCATCGAAAAGATTAAGCGACAAGAAATTACCTTCAGAGTGTTTTACCTCTTTTCACAAACTAAAATGTTCAAGAATGATTTATCGAAATAGCTTTGTACCCTGTCTTCCCAAGATTTTTACTTCTTTCTGGATGAGATCTCTCCCTTGCATTTGTATTTGTTACCTTTAATAACAGTACTGTTAACGTTGCGTGGAAAAAGGAATAACAATTTCCATCCAACAATATTCAAGATAAGTAAAAGCACGCAGTCTTCTGTGGTCCTTAAAACTAAATTTACCTCTCTTTCACCCCATCTTTTTACATGCGCGCGCGCGTGTGTGTGTACTGCAGGCTCAATAAATGTCAACGCTTTCGTTGTTATCTTTTATTGCCATTTTTACGGTTATGGGGTTTTCCTTTCCTTAACAATGAAATGCTAAAATCTTCACACACACTGGAATGATCCCATTATCTCCCTTATGCTGGCTCTATGGTGCTTTCGAATGGCGCAGTGCATAAGCTTTAAAATCTTTTATTGCAAATACTCATGAAAGTCAATTGTTTGCAGCATGCAATATTCTCAAGAAAGTAATGGAACCCTAAACGCTTCCATTGTGTCTAATTGACATTTTATGGCCTCTCTGAGTATACAGAGCCGAGTCAAAATAATGGATTTTTCTTTTTCGGCAGGCTCTAAAATGAAAGCAAAAATATACAGCTCACTTGGCGTTAGGTTTTCTTCGGCTATGGCAGAAAAAGACTGATTATCACTAACACAGATTTCATATGTTATCTTCACTGAACTGGTTTATGATGCCTATTTGGAACAGTGCAAATACTGGCTGCAGAACGTGTGTAAACGCATACGCAGGTAGGCTTATGTATGTACACACACGCACACACACACAACACACACACACACATATATATATATATATATATATATATATATATATATATATATATATATATATATATATATACTATATATATATATCAACGTTAAGCCCCTTCCCTGATAGGATGTGGTTCCTGAGACAGAATAACATTTCTGCCACATTCATACTTAAGTTTCTGACACGTGGGTCGATTCTCTGTGCCGTTAAACCTCCACGGCATTAGCTGCTTCATGCACTTATACCAAAATCTCATCAGCACGTGTCAAACCACCATCAGACACTGCTGCTAACTCCTGTCTAGTTCACACTCTCTCCTTTCCCAGAGCTTTTATGCTGTGTATCTAACCAGTTCTAGGTCTTCCTGTACTGAAGTTTCTTTTGAAATCTAAGCTTTTTTTATTTATCTATCGTCATCTATACTGTCCACGTCATCGAACCATCTCTAATTACTCTTTTAGTCTCCTGTACAAGAAAACTATTGCGCCAGCTTTGTCTGCCCGTCCGCCCACAGATCTTAAAAACTAATGAGGCTAGAATGCTGCAAATTGGTATGTTAATCATCCACCCTCCAATCATCAAACATACAAAATTGCAGCCCTCTAGCCTCAGTAGTTTTTACCTTATTTAAGGTTAAAGTCAACCATAATCGTGCATCTGGCAACGGCCGCGGTTAAAGATTCATGGGCCGCGGCTCATACCGAGACCACCGAAAGATAGATCTATTTTCGGTGGCCTTGATTATGCGCTGTACAGAAAACTCGATTGCACTGAAGAAACTTCTGCACATTTGTTACTTGTTTTATGTTCTCTCCGTATTTCTCACCGTGTCTACTCACAGGAGAATAAGCTCATCATTTCTTTCGCACATTCTTACTTTAGCTTCCGTAGATAATTAAAGTCTCTCACCAATCTTTTGCATATATATATATATTCCTCTAACTTCTTGTACCAAATTTAGTTTTCGCACAAATCAAGGTTAACACCTTGTCTGCTAGGGCCAACATTACTGAAATTAAAATAATGTACAATCTGACCTACGAAATATTAAGGAAGAGAGAAACTGAAATACTACTAATTACTCGAGAACTGGTTATCGTGTGATCAGTTTCTGAGGAAGATATGAAAACAAGGCTTGGTTTAAGTACGTTTTACTTTTAACTACAAGGAAATAAACACTAATACTGTTACTTATTATGCAATAAATATGTGTAGGTGTATGTAGGTAAGACTGAAGCATGAAGTTTATATCTTTTTTTTATATCGGGGATGCAGGAATCTCCCTTCTTTTATGGTTGGAGTTTATTCCCACGTGTACAGTTATTACACTTTTTATTTATTCACAATAATTTCGGCATTTTCCCACATTATCCTTAAACTACTCATATAAAACAAGACAAAAAAAGCCACCAACTTACACAGCGGGCATCCAAGGCATATAATCATAAAAAGATAACAACATGCATTATTAATACGTAAACGACAGTTAAGAATGTCACCAAGAGTTAAGGAAACAAAGCACGGCATTGTGACTTCCTTTTACCCCGAGAGCATCAACATCCTTAACACTGCCACAGTTCCGCGCCTCTGCAGTAAGTGGGGAATAAAAGACCCGTGGAATAAGGTTTTGCCAATTAAACTTCGCGCAAAACCACTTTCTGTGTTTTCAGGTAAACCGAATTCCGAAGGAAACCAGATCGCCCTGTTTCGTTATCGAATTGCAATGGGATTAGGTCAGGTTTGACTTTCAGATGTAAATAGACTCAGTTTTTTGCGGGAATGTTTTGTGGAAATACAGTAACGTGTCGCGAGAGTAAAAATAGATAAAATTCATTGCAATATTTCTCTAGTCCGAAACTGATATTTGGCTTCAACAAAAGTTTTATTGTAGTATGCAAACTCTCACAAACACATTGGTTTATTTTAAGTCCGAAAATAGCATAAAGTTTATGATTGTAGTTTTGGCCTAAATTTGGGTAATTAAATCAGTCTACAACAAAAGCATTTACTGAAAATCACACTGAGTAGTAATTTTTTATATGAAAACAAAATCTGCAACCAAAGACACACTCACTTGCTTCTATCTCAAATATATATATATATATATATATATATATATATATATATATATATACATATATATATTTATATATGTATATATATAAGTTCAGTATACATTAGTTTTACCAGTACCAGACCACTAAGCTGATTAACAGCTCTCCTAGGGCTGGCCTGAAGGATTAGACTTATTTAACGTGGCTAAGAACAAATACTATATATATATATATATATATATATATATATATATATATATATATATATATATATATATATATATATATATATATATATATATATATATATATATATATATGAGGTAATGAAAAGGTCGAGATTAACGGCAGTAATAGCCAGATTTGTCGCTCAGTCGTTTTTGGCTTGTCACGGTCAATAGGTGAAGGAAGACCCCCATTGTCGTTTTCAGCAATGTAGTGAGTTTGTGTGAGGTTACTCTTATAATGAGTCTAACAAATGAGTAATAATAACAAAGACTTGAGGGAAAACTTTAGCCGGTGGAAGAGTAAAAGGGGCTGACAGATTCTCTCACTGCCGCAAACCTTGACCTTTTCATGACCTCATATCACTCAAACTTCCCTCACATGGACGCAATGCATTTCTACCCTAAACAATTCACCTTGCACTTGTGTATTTTTCTTTTTTTTATTTCCTATTATATTTTGTAATTTCTTTCAAATGAACACCATATTCTTTGGAAGCCTGAATTTCCTGTCAATGTTCCCTGTAGGCTTGTTCCAAAGGAATAAAGTTTATTTTTCTATGAATAATAATAATAATAATAATAATAATAATAATAATAATAATAATAATAATAATAATAATAATAATAATAATAGTAACGAAAAACTTCTCTCTTCAGTTCTTCACACCACCCTTACATTTCTGTAATCTCTAGCTCCACTTCTCATACTTTTCCTCAAGTGCAGCACGTCTTTGATATATAGTTCCTTCTGGGCTGGCATTTGAACTCATTTCATTGATTTTCGATGGAGAATTTGTTGCCTTAAGCATTAACAGGGATGCTTGCATTGACGTCACACCTTCGGTGACTGAGAAATATACACCCTTTTTTGTTCACATATTTTCTCCTAATTCTTAGTCTGACGGCTCCTAACCTCAGAAAACCCGAGTGAGAGAGCAAATCGATCGGTAATTGCTGGCGCCTCCTAAAAAGAGGAAAACGTTTTATGGTATAAACGTGGTACTCACTTGTTTCGATTGCATATTTCTGCAGCGTAGTAGAAGAGAGAGAGAGAGAGAGAGAGAGAGAGAGAGAGAGAGAGAGAGAGAGAGAGAGAGAGAGAGAGATTAACTTCTCAAAAAACATATTATGCAGCGAAATAGAAGAGAGAGAGAGAGAGAGAGAGAGAGAGAGAGAGAGAGAGAGAGAGAGAGAGAGAGAGAGAGAGTTTTATTAACGTCTCAAAAATCATAACATGCACCAAATATACACGGGAAAAAGTAGTCTCAAACACTTACCTACCCTTGCCTAATTACGTCAAATCCTCTGCACCGCTAACTAAAAGAGAAAGGGTTAACACGAAAGTAGGACAAAATGGGATTAATGCTGTTTGAAAATTAAATTTCCCCATTTAGGCGTTATAAAGAAATACGCACTAACCAACGAAGGCCACTAACCTACATACGATTTTATAGCACTTAGGTAAGTGGTAAATAGTTTTCATCATAGCTGAAAAAGATAAACTGGTCCTAAATTAAAGCATGTAAAACTTCGGCGCAATCGAGTTTTCTGTACAGCGTATAATGCTGTGAGAAACTCTCGATGTGCTGCAGTATGAAACTCTCAGCCACGACCGGGCAGCGCTCAGTTCCTCCTCAGATGCGATCGATCAAGTGAAGATGTGTCAGCGGCTGGCACCTCTAGCGGTGCCAGACGCACGATCCATGGCTAACCTTAACCATAAATAAAATAAAAACTACTGAGGGCAGAGAGCTAAAATTTGGTATGTTTGATGACTGGAGGGTGGATGGTCAATATACCAATTTGCAGCCCTCTAGCCTCAGTAGTTTTTAAGATCTGGAGGCAGACAGAAAAAGTGCGGATGGACAAAGTCATCTCATAAAAAACGAGTAAAAAATGCGCCGAAGTTTCTTCGGCGCAATCGAGTTTTCTGTACAGTGTATAATGTATGAAACTCTCAGCCACGGGTCATGAAACTCTCAGCCGAGGCCCATAAAACTTTCAGTCACGGCCCGGTGGTGACCTGTGTTGTTGGCACCTATAGCAGTGCTAAATGCAAGATCATGGCTAACTTTAACCTTAAATAAAAAAAAAAACTCCTGAGACCTCAGGGCGCTGCAACTTGCTATGTTTGATGATTGGAGGGTGAATGATCAACATACCAATTTGCAGCCCTCTAGCCTTAGCAGTTGTTAAGATCTGAGGGCGCATAGAAAAAGTGCGGACGGACAGACAAAGCCATCTCAATAGTTTTCTTTTACAGAAAACTAAAATAGCATTATATCATCAGGAACATTCACACCAGTCTGTATCGTTTCAAATCAAAGACTGTGTTTATACTGAAAAGTGCTTCATCCTCATCCAAAACATCTTTTTCTAAATCTAACTCAAAATCCCTAAATATTGGGCAGCCCAACTGCAGTCCTGCTACATGCTTACTTCTCGTGCTGTAGGTTACGAACTTCAAAGCTAAGCAATTTTGATTATGATTATGATCAAAGAATGTTTATCAAAAGAATGTTTAGCTTTCAACTTCAGATTATAGATATAACCATAATTATCGCTATTATTTTCATCATTACTACCACTACACAACGTGATGACACATTCATATGGAAAAAGATAAAATGGCTGTTAATTACCTAAGCAAGCTTCTTGAATGACCGAACGACCATGATGTAGAAAAGCAAAAACATATGAAAGAAAAATCGAACAGTAATTGAAAATAAAGAAAGCAAATAAAGCCTGAAACATAAAATTAATATAAGCAGAATCTGAGCAAAGAAAATGAAGGGAATGGTGCACGGCATTTTAAAGTATAATTCCAGCTTCCCATAAAACTGCGAGCTTCAGCATTTGTGATATCAGCATGAAGACTGTTTTGCAGTTGTAGTAAAATCAACAAAATGCCTTTGGTCGTGGGTACTGTGACAGGCAATGAGGCTCGTCAACAGAATTGGAGGAGAGAGAGAGAGAGAGAGAGAGAGAGAGAGAGAGAGAGAGAGAGAGAGAGAGAGAGAGAATGCTGCTGACTATCTACAACAACTTGTATTCGCTAATTTCAGACTTACTGTACGTAAACTAAATGGAATAGAATATAAAATTTGGGCCAAAGGCCAAGCGTTGGGACCTGTGAGGTCATTCAGCGCTGAAAGAGAAATTGTGAGTGAAAAAGATAAGTATACCTTAGTTTTACCAGACCACTGAGCTGATTAACAGCTCTCCTAGGGCTGGCCCGAAGGATTAGACTTATTTTACGTGGCTAAGAACCAATTGGTTATTTAGCAACGGGACCTACAGCTTATTGTGGAATCCGAACCACATTATAGCGAGGAATGAATTTCTAAGGTTTTAAAGGTGTAACAGGAGGAAACCTCGTAGCTGCACTATGAAACACCTGTTAGAAAGGGTGGAAAGTAAAAAGGAAGGAAGAGAATAAGAACGGAGGTACACAAGGAATGAAAAGGGTTGCACCTACTGGTCGAAGGGACGCTGCAAAAAAATCCTAAGTAATGTCTACAGTGCACCGAGTGAAATGCACTGACGGCACTACTTCCCTACGGGATGACGGGAACTACAGGTGAAGAAAAGTGTAAATTCTTATAAAATATGATCATACATCTTCTAACGCTCTTTCTTCAGTCTTGCCGTCCAACCTCTCTAACTTACTTCTTAGTGCAAATGTAAGGTTTCTTCCAAGTCCCACCCTCAGGTCCTCGCATTTTGTCTCCATTTGTTCCTGGATCTCTTGACCTTGTCATCCCAACACTCCAACTCCCTCTTTTCACTCTCTCAAGAGCTGAAAGCCCGAAAGTGGCCCAGCGCTTGGCTTGACAGCCTAAATTCACAACTCAGTATATCAGCTTCGGACGATGAAATAAAAGTAAACCATAATTACAGATGCTGGTGAAAAGGAAGCCACCATTTTGAACAACACTATTCAAAAGACATGTATCACAGTAGCTTAAAGTCACCCAAACAGATAAACAACATTCCATTAAAGGTAAAACAACAGAGCATGAAAAATGTGGCAATAATGTTAACATCTCGGTCAATAAAAGACGTCTCATGAATAATGCGAAGTTATCTAACCGTATAAGCCGTCATATCTTGAGGAGCTACAAATAAAAAGAATCTGGGTCGGCAGCATCGCCAAGTATCTTTAGACGTTCAGAATCATCAAGTACCATGGAGTGGGAGCGCAGTGCCAGATCAGCAAATCGATAAAGTTTAAGTTTTGCTGGAGCTGAGCCTCATCCCAGACTGACTGCCCCACTAACAGCAGATTTAAATTTGCTTATTTTAGCATTACAACAAAGCGCATAACTACTGTATAATGAGAGTTACGCCAAACATAACTAGTAGATTTAATACAGGGAAAATTCCAATAGCCCATGAAACTAGGGTTCATTGATATCACTATCAACATACGAGCCTCTGCTGTCAGTCGCTTTGAAACAAATTTTCAATGAAATCGAAGTGCATTGACTCCAACGCCAGAATGATTGATCAGTTCTTCAATGAATCGTATTTTAAAACAAATTGCTGTTCTACATTATCGAGGGTAAGCGAAAAGGTTATTAAACCCACCTCGCTCAAAAAAAAAAAAAAAAAAAAAATTAAAATCGAGTGCGAATTTATTCCTTTATTCAGATATAGCATTTTTTGTCACTTCTTTTACGGTGATGAAAAACTTTAGTCAAAATAGCTTCTATTCCTCTATACTAACAGAACGCTGAAATTACATATTTCTTTGTAAGGTTATACGAGAGAGAGAGAGAGAGAGAGAGAGAGAGAAGGGATAGTAAACTAATATTTTTCGAAATGCGCCATCGTTAGTACACACTACAAGTAGATGTATTAAAGAATTTAAAATAAATATTGTTGAGGATGTTTGTCATCTAATAAAGATTTGTCTTCACCTGACTCTTTAGAATAGAATATATAATGTAGGCTGAAGGCCAAGTACTGGGACCTATGAGGTCATTCAGCGCTGAAAGGAAAACTGAGAGTAAAAGATTACAAAGGTGTAACAGGAGGAAAACCTCGCAGTTGCACTATGAAACAACTGTTAGGAGAGGGTGAAAAGTTAGATGGAAGAAAGAATACTAAAGGAGGTACAGTAAAAGGAATGAAAGGGGCTGCAACTAGGGGCTGAAGGGACGCTGCAAAGAACCTTAAGTAATGCCTACAGTGTGCCACGCCACGCATGAGGTGCACTAACGGCATTACCCCCTACCTAGCTACGGGGACCTGAGCCTTTAGCTTTAAGTAGTAAATTGAAACTTTTCGGAATATACGGTTTCAGTCATGGAAGGAAATAATTGTTTAATTCAACTTCCAGAAACAGTGCATATAAGGAAAGTTTATTTGCTGCCTGAACGTTAATGCTCAGACAAAAACAAACATTTCTATTTGTCGATAAGACAACCTCAATGATATTTATTATAGATCTTTAAATATATCTCGTATGTATTACGCGATTTTCCTTTCTCAGTTCACAAATTTCTTTGTGGATAGCCTGACTTTATATATAAACATGAATTCGAAGACAATAGTTAACGATTTCTCCAAATTCTGAAATAACAGGTGCACGAAAGAACAAGACGTTTTCCGTAAACAAAAACACAACTTGTAAACATCGTTTCAAAATTATGAGTATAGATATTAATGAAAACATTATTATTATGGAAAATAATAAAACCCCAATTTTCACTTGCATTCATACTCATATAATCGATATAACTAAACATCGGGATTATGAGAAAAAAAATTTCCAATCATGAAAAAAAATGACGAGGTCGAAATAACATCAAAGGCTAAAAACTCATGTAGCCATATCATACAAAATGCAAATGACTCCAATATTTCACCTGCCATATGGTAATGGAGGTAGCATGTTAAATCAATGAAAACCAACCGCTCTGCTCCACAAGCCGAACACACCAATTACTCATATTACTTTTCATTTGTTTACTTTTTTTCACAATATCAAAATGCGCTTTGTACAATCCCGGAACGGCTGTTCATCAGTGAGTTATACTGCGAGCATCACACGGGCAAAAATTACAAATATTACCCTATAAAATAATCATCAAAATAAAAAAGAAATACATTTTTTTAAGCGCTAATGTTTTGCGTTCTTTCTGGAAAACCACAGCACTGAACTTTCGCGAGCGAAAAAAGCTTGTCTAGCCTTCAAATGGTGAACTTTCAAAGGCCAGCAACAGCACAAAAAATTAATTTATTCTTTAAGAAAAGGGCAATATACCTAAGGTAGTTGGCATTTTCAGGAAAGTTGTAATTCAACAGATATCAGTAGTCTAAAGACGTTCTACAGTGCATTATGTCAAGTATTGACTTTTCTTTTTTGTGTTTTTGAACGTAGTCTACTGCCATCAAAAACACGCTTACCAGCGCTATCTGTCAGTGTAACGTCACTGCAGGGCATTATACAGAATAAACAATGCAGGTAATATGGATTCTCGCGAAGGCTCATTACCAACGGGAGACAAGTTCATTGTTAGATTCCAGAGACAAGATCGTTATTTTAGGGGAAAATCGAGATTACTCGGAATTCAGAGTAGCCTGTGACTCCATTTGAGAATTTACTTTAGATTGCCAAAGCAAAGTTCTTTCATCCTATACAATTTGGGCTTATTTTCTACAAATTTTTACACACTGCATATCTTTTCAATTCCTTTACACCTATAGTAGTAAATTCCTACCATTCAGCACATGGGTTACCCTATCAATAACTCCATAGGATGTGTAAACGTTACTATTCGTTCACGGAATTACTTGACTACGTATGGATTCTTTTTTAGAATTTACAATCTTTTTATTGCAACCCTTCTTTGTACCTCCTCTATACAGAAGGCTTTCTTAACACTTTACTATTCAACTGTTGAAATGCATTCTTGCGCAATCATTTCAAAATAATTTTTATTGTACTTTTAATGTTTTTCTTTCAACTTGTTACCTAAGTATTTTCGAGAAAGAGTTTCTATTTTGGGGAGAAAAGACCCTTTTGATCGAGAGAGAGAGAGAGAGAGAGAGAGAGAGAGAGAGAGAGAGAGAGAGAGAGAGATTCCTCCTTTGATTATGATATGCATTTGAACACGATATCGAAAAAACGATCTGGGCTACATAAATATTTTCTTCGGTTCCTTAAATAAAACAATTTTTTTCAGTCGTTGGTGCGGTTGATAATAAATACGGTAGAAGCTCTCAAACATCGAAAAACCACTAAAATATTTAAATCATCTTTAGCATCATGAGCTGACGTCGTCAATTCCCGGATGTGTCTGAAGGCACAGTGGCAGCAGATCACTAACAGGGTAAGGAATTCTATACAATTTGCCTTTAATAAAGTCCCACCTACACTCACTTTTATCTTTGATCTTTTGGTTAAGGAAATGAAATCCCCGGTTTCTAAAATAATGTTTAACTCTGATCTAGGCCCATTCCAAAGCTACATGATTTTGTAACAAAATATGGAAATGTAATGGAATCTCAAAGTGATATCTAAAAATGTGTGGGAGGGTTTGCTATCATATTTTAATTCTGATGAGCGTGACGTATTTAAGAAAGTCTGGGAAGCGTTGGATGTCTCTTTTTAAACTGGAATTTTTCAGACCGGTGTACTTTTAGGAGCCTTGCCTGTCTAGCAGAAAACGTACCAACTTAGCTGCACTCCTTTGCAGAAACTGAGATGGACTTCTCTGTACAAGTTAAGTATATCTTAGTTTAACCAGACCACTGAGCTGATTAACAGCTCTCCTAGGGCTGGCCTAGAGGATTGCATTTATTTTACGTGGCTAAGAACCAACTGGTCACCTAGCAACGGGACCTACAGCTTATTGTGGAATCCGAACCACATTATGACGAGAAATGAATTTCTATCACCAGAAATAAATTCCTCTAAATCTTCACTGGCCGGTCGGAGAGTCGAACGCTAGGCCAACAGCGTGCTAGCCGAGAGCTCTAACCACGGCCCCCCCAACCCCCACACACACACACTGAAGAACTCTGTAATATCAGTTCCAAAGACAAGAAAGAGAAATATGATGGGCCCTTAGCTAATTCATTCCTTGTTATTTAACCCTTCTTATATGAAATTAAAAGATCAATAGTGACTTGATTTTGCTAAGGGCATTAATAAGAGGTACATGTCACTTCATAACTAATAGTTGTATAATCCAAAATAATTTTATCATACTGGAAAATGATATTTGTTGCTTACACACATCATGATATCGTAACTTCCATCTAAGTATAATGCGGTGATAATGAAAGAATATTGAATGAAATTTTGGAAGTGCTTTGTTACTTTCCTCAAAGGTTTAATGTGCGCTGATTCTGGATGAACCATATCAATATAATCCGAGTAATGATCGCAATTCT
>NC_089744.1:70405081-70437581 GCF_040412425.1 Macrobrachium rosenbergii | reverse complement strand
GATCTACCTCAACGGTACCATCAGCAATCCTCAAAAGTATATCTAACCACCTTTCAGAGATTACGGATTACTTTCATCGGAAGGTCAAGCGGTCAGACATTTTCCTACTAGACTAAAAGCCTTTGGCATTTCTTTCTCTCTGGAGTTCATTTAACCATTTCTAAACATCCGCCTACAGCAACGAGGGTCTACGCGCCGTAAGAAAACGCGTGGAAGCAGATAACAAACGTCGAATGTTGAAACCGGTGCAGAATTTCATTTCATTAAGACTGACAAAAGCTTTTGTTACTTCGGGACGTATTGTTAAGGTTACGGGAGGGAGGGGTTGGGGGGAAGCATGGCATGTGCAATCAGCGTGTGCTCAAGCCTAGGTTATCCTTTTAGAATAGAATAGCTTATGTGTTTGTCTGCAATGCGCTACCCTCCTCCTATTCACGAGGCTGGGGATACATTCCGGGTTGTAAAGCCCCGACAAGACAGAGCTGTTTAATTCCTACCCTCTCTCTCTCTCTCTCTCTCTCTCTCTCTCTCTCTCTCTCTCTCTCTCTTTGCTTGTCTATCTGTATAGGTGACCCATATAGGCGAACACAAGAACATGTAAAGACGTAAAAATTAGTATCTCTCTCTCTCTCACACACACAGTTTAAACATAACAAGCTCTAGTTAGATTACAGCTGCTTGATGTTTCTTGATCCCCCTCTCTCTCTCTCTCTCTCTCTCTCTCTCTCTCTCTCTCTCTCTCTCTCTCTCTCTCTCTCTCCTTCTTTGCTTTTCTGTCTGTACAGGTGACCCATATAGGCGAACACAAAAACATGTAAAGACGTAAAAATTAGTATCTCTCTCTCATACACACACACACAAACACACACACACACAGTTTAAACATAACAAGCTCTAGTTAGATTACAGCTGCTTGATGTTTCTTGATCCCCCCACCTCTCTCTCTCTCTCTCTCTCTCTCTCTCTCCATCTTTGCTTTTCTGTCTGTATAGGTGACCCATATAGGCGAACACAAAAACATGTCAAGACGCAGAATAAAAATTTCTCTCTCTCTCTCTCTCTCTCTCTCTCTCTCTCTCTCTCTCTCTCTCTCTCTCTCTCTCTCTCTCTTTCTCTCTTCTCAGTTAGAGCATAACAAGCTCTGTTAGATTAGAGCTGCTTGATGTTTCTTGATCTCACCCTCTCTCTCTCTCTCTCTCTCTCTCTCTCTCTCTCTCTCTCTCTCTCTCTCTCTCTCTCTCTCTCACACACACACACACACACACACAGTTTGAGCATCATATGTATGTTTATGTGAATTACAGATGGAACTTGGTCATACCATTACAGCCAACTGCTTTCCCAAAAAGTAAAAGTATTACAACTAGTGTCCTATAATAATACCTTTTAATGCCCTACCATCGACGCCACCACCTGCGTAGGATTTGAAATCAAACTAGACATCCTCCAAGTCCTTCGACACGGCCGCCATTTTCTGTACCGTGCCAATTGAAGAGGTTAGAACTATCTTCTTGTTATTACTGCTGATATCCCTGACACCCCACTCTGTTTGCATCCTGGAATGGTGTTCCTTCGAGCCACTTTACGCCAAGACTCATGGGCCATGAGACTGCTTCGTATTACGGTAGTAATCTCCAACCCTTGGCAAAGTGCCCGGGTCGGACTGGGACCCTCATCATGCGCCATTTCCCCAGTGGGCAGCCGTTTCTCAGTCCTTGCGACCTGGTTCTCACGACAGTCAAAGTTGCAGTCTTTAAGAAAAAAAAAAATAGATGCAGTCTTCTAAGCTTTGCAGCCTGTCATACAATAGATAAACTCTTTTGTCTCCATTTACTGAGATTTTTTGCATCAAATAACTGACAAAGTTTCAAGCAACCCAAAGAGAAAGGTTTTGCCGACTTCTGTATGTATGTATGTATGTATGTATGTATGTATGCATATACATATACACAGTTCTATCTATCTATCTATATATATACATGTATAAAATCAGGAATTATAATTATTATATACTACAGAACTGCTGTAGAATAGGAAACAGAATGCAATAATGTGTGGCCTAACTGTTCATGAATACGATTCAAGGAACGCACTGTACAAAAAACAATGTACAGTAATTAGGAGGACAATAGAACAGCACAACATCATTTTATCTCTTACACCCACTCAGATATTCATTACCCAGACTTACAAAAAATTCGATAAAATAAATATATTACTAATAAAAAACGTCATATTTCTATAAATTTACGCATACATACAAAACGATTACGTCATAATTCCAAAATAACTGACCAGTGAGAATGTATATCCAGTGTTGATGGTGTCACCATCACCTAGGAATTACAGCATCTCGAGACACCGAAGTTTAAGTGTATACAACGCCTCCGTACCCGAGTCTGATTTCTGACTTTCAAAAGCTTTACTTTTCTTCTATACTGACCTCGAGGAGTGCGAATTTTCCTCTTTATATCATGGTTATACTTGCAATGTACTGCTGCATTATTCCCGGAATTTTCTTGAAGGCACAGCCCTTCATATTTCTAACTTTATAGTCGTCCGTTTTGTTCATAATCATGGGTATGAACAGTTGGTTGGACTCCATTACTAGAAGTTAAGCTGTCAGATTTCTCGTTTGTTTAAAGAGATTCTCTCCACAAGGCACTATAAAGAAAAAAAATTATCATGGAAAAAAATATTTTAATAAAAACAACTGCAGATTTGTACTGAAAACGTCGTAAAAGAAAAAAAAGACCAATATAAAGAACAGAATATCATCCTACAGAATAATCTCAGAATCAGTAATAATTTGGCAACAAACTCTGTAATTCAGAGATGCACACACTTAATAGTTCCATTATGCAATGCAAGCACTTAAGATGCACCCCAGTCTCATCTTAGGCACAAATCTATTTGAGAATGCATTAAAAATGCTGGTGGAGTTAACTTATCTTTACTGTCCTCTATCAATCATTTTATCTTATAGGTTGAACTGAACTGAATATAGAATTTAGACCAAAGGCCAAGCACTGGGACCTCTGAGGTCATTCAGCGCTGAAACGGAAATTGACAGCAAAAGTCTGAAAGGTGTAACAGGAGGAAAACCACGCAGTTGCACTATGAGTCAATTGTTAGGAGAGGGTGGAGTTAGATGGAAGAAAGAGAATATGAAAGGAGGTACAGTAAAAGGAACGGAACGGGTTGTAGCTAGGGACCGAAGGCGCGCTGCAAAGAGCCTTAAGTAATGCCTACAGTGCACCGCATGAGGTGCACTGACGGCACTAACCCCTACGGGAATTTTATCTATGGAGTAATTAAATTACCTGAGTTACGATTGTTTGTCACAAAATCAGAAAGATTAGAATTTGCTTAATCATTATCCGACGTTGTATAAAAGTGGGTAAGTTATTCATAGGTGGAAATCTAAAATTCGCATTCACGCGACGCGTTGTGGAGGTCCTTTTTTCTAGAATGTTAAATCATTGTTCTGTTTTTTTTTTTTTTTTTTTTTTTAAAAAAATCCTCGTTCCCAGAAAATAGACCGAAATTTGGGAATATATTAAGCCGTCGCGGACTTTTTCAAAATACAGCGAGTCCGATTTATCAGAAAAACGAGTTCGCCTTAGCAGGAAAAGAGATTTCCTGTCCGAGGTTGTAAATTCGAACCCATTATGCTCGAACGTGCCAGACTGCTTGCATATTTCATGAAAATAACTGCTGCTCGTTTGGACTCTTCCTCTCCTTCTTCTTCTTCTTCCTCTCGCATTTCATTTACGCTTTTTCTAATTCACTTCAGAGAGGAGAGCTTTTAATTTGCAGGATTGCCGGGCTTTAGCTTTTAATTTTTTTTTTTTTTGTATTCCATGGCAAAACTAGATTATTTCCCAGCACTGATAAATTTCTTTAGCGATTCATAACTATTTAATAATTAACTAATTATATCTGTCCCATATATAGATACAGAAAAATTTCTTGATTTACATAATAGGAAATTAGTATGTCACTAAGTTGTTTCATCCATTTAACAAGTTCATAACAATCCCAGAGAGAGAGAGAGAGAGAGAGAGAGAGAGAGAGAGAGAGAGAGAGAGAGATTTGGGACTTGTAGTAATGAACCAGGTGTTGGGGATGTCTTTACACAGTGGTGTCCTAAATTCATATGATTGCCTTTATTATTTCAATTAACACTGGGACAGAATACTTATGTTTTGATCTTCTTTTGTCGGAACAGATATCTATTTATCCTCTTGTCCACGAACAAGGTTATTCTAAAATTCTGCTCTTAGTTTAATAATGTTTTCCGTAATGGCTGTCCAGTAGGCAGTTAGTTGTCCATTTTATTTACGTGTTGATCAATTTTTAGTTTTCTGTAAAAGAAAACTATTGTGACGGCTTTGTCTGTCTGTCCACACTTTTTCTGTCCGCCCTCAGACCTTAAAAACTACTGAGGCTAGAGGGCTGCAAATTGGTATGTTGATCTTCCACCCTCTAATCATCAAACATACCAAACAGCAGCCCTCTAGCCTCAGTAGTTTTTCTTTTATATAAGGTTAAAGTTAGCCATAATCGTGCGTCCGCCAACGATATGGGACAGGCCACCACCGGGCCGTGGTTAAAGTTTCATGGGCCGCGGCTCAAACAGCATTATACCGAGACCACCGAAAGATAGATCTATTTTCGGTGGCCTTGATTATACGCTGTAAAGAAAACTTTCCTTCGGCGCACTTTTTACTTGGTCCTTTATGATTTGTACTTACCGAAGCTGACGTGATTCCCCTGGCTGACAGTGCTCAAGATTTTGCATATACGAAAAATTAGCCTAAATCATTTAGGCCGCCGGCTTATAAACTCGAATTTGCTTCTTCCATCACTCTGACGTTATATTTCATATGCTGTACTTTTCAGATGCTCGTCAGACTTAGGCTTAGTTTCCAACATTCCTGCTCGTTTGCGGTACTTGGTTGATTTGACTGATTTAGGAAGCTTAGACTGTCAAGTCAAGCACTGAAGGGCCACTTTCCGCAGTTCAGCACTTCAGAAAGTGAACAGACGGAGCTGGAGTGGTTGGATCCAGAAAATAACCGAGATGAAGTGCACTGATCTAAAGGTGGAACTAAGAGAAAACCCCACAGCTACACCAAGAATTAAGTTGGAGAAGTTGGACAACTAGATTAAACGAAGGAAGCAGGAGTGGAGCTAAAGTAAGAAACTAAAAAGTGGATGCGGCTTGGCTGTCTGAGGGACGCCGCAAACACCCTTTAGTAATGCCTACAGTGCACCACGTGAAGTGCAGTGACGGCACTGCCCCCACTCAGGGACCAAGGTTTTACTAAAGTGCAGTCTGTAGTGTTGTGATCATAATGCTCAAACATTAAAGACAAGTTATATCTTGAATCCCATCTCTATATGCTATGTGTCTGGTGACTAATTTTGTTCCACTTTTAAGTTTTCTGTGTATTTAGGGCGATATTTCATCTTTATGCGATTACCTATTGATGTAGATAACTTCATCAAGTGTAGATGAATGTAGTATTTAAAATACGTATAATGAATTATTGTCAATTTTCACTAATAACAATGAACTTATTTCTAATTACTCCAGCTACAGGATACTAAGTGTTCTTCCCATCAGATTAATCTTCGAGCGCGTGTTTTATGACCCAATAAGCCTTTCATTACTTTCGGCGCAGTTTGCTTCCCCCATAACTAATATTTACCTCAGTGCAACGTATTTAACAGTTTGCAAAAACTCTCTCTCTCTCTCTCTCTCTCTCTCTCTCTCTCTCTCTCTCTCTCTGTACGATCCTAGTTTTCATCTCCCTCGTGATATGGCATTAGAACCACAGCCTTGAGATTGTTATATATAAAACTTAAAACTTTAATAATTATCTCCCAACGAAGTTCAGCTCTTTATCCTCACAAATCGGTGTTTTATGTCCCAAGGAATTTGCCTTTTTTAGCACAGGCGAGAGATCACAGAGGATATTGGAAAATACATTATCTTTTTTATAGTCGTCTTCACTTTTCAGTCTCGGAGATCCCCTAGATGCTGGAACTTTCATAGAAGTTTAATGAGTTTCTTTCTACGTCGGTCGTTGTAACTTGGAACTTCAGAGTTTTCGGAGGCCTGGTCCACGCCTGCCATTCTCCTATAATCCCTTCGCTCCCTTCAGTGCAAGATTTCGGTTATCAGCCTCTACCCTGAGTTGTTCTCAGTCCGAATGTTGCCGACTGAGGAAGTCATTTTTATAGTGAATTTTACGTTTCTAAGTCGTAAAATTCTTGATAGCTACGTATTCAGTGTTTGAATACAATTACAGAAAGAAAAATTTACCAAACTTTTCACATAGTGACAAAAAATCATTTTGCCACCTCGTTCAATTCAGTCATTTAAGGCTATAGTTGCTGCAATACCAGTTAATGGCGTTAAATCAATCAGCAATGATCAGTAGCCAATAAAGCTTTCTCTTCCACTTAAAAATCTTTAATATTTCAAAAGGACCATGATTTGCACGCTTAAGTTTTAATGTAATATTATTTTTCCCGATTTCAGGTGGAGAATTGTGTTGTTGAAACTGTCGAACTGTCCATCTTCCCCAGTATACCTTGTCATTCACCGTTACAGAGGCAAACGTCATTATGATTAGCTTACAGTTAATATTATGTAGTGCGGGAAATCTTGTTATCTTAACCAGCAAAATGTACTGGATTCTAGATTATCCAGTCATAGATATTAATGTTTGTCTTTTTTTTCCAGCCTGCAAGGTGGAAAAAAGAAACGCTTTTCACCGGCTCACCTTCGATCATACTGTGTTCCCATTGATTTTAATTACACTTGCCTAGCGAATTCGTACCCTGATTGACGCACTCTGAATCACACACGAAGCTTTTCAAGTTTTAGGCTTTACCTTAACCCCGCTGAGTGAAAAACCATCATATATTGTACTGCTTCTGCTTTCCTTGAGATCCTGGCACTTTCCATTTCCAGGAAAGATCGCAAGAAGATTTATGCTATTTGTTAATATGGATCTGATCTAGTAATCAGTATTATCAACGAATGTGTACACAGAATATGTTTAAGTGATTCTATTCACAGACCTCCATAAAATACTGGGTGTTAAAAATATGCAAATTCAAATTTAATTTTAAGATTTAATTTGACTGATTATATAAAATTAGGGTGCCAAGTCAAACTAGCCTAATAATATTTTATTAACTACAATTGTAATAAGCGAATCGTTAAATACCATCAAAAATCGTTATAAATACGAGACTGGATAATATATAAGGCGTTTGCGCATACAGAACAAATACGCCATTATTTCGTAGCATTATTAAGAAAACACTGTAAGTCTTGATAATAATGGAATTACTACGTATGTCTCTGAACTGTCATACCAGACTGATATATATATTCTCTCTCTCTCTCTCTCTCTCTCTCTCTCTCTGTGTGTGTGTGTGTGTGTGTGTGTGTGTGTGTGTGTGTGTGTGTGTGTTCAAAGTAGCTTTTTAGTTTTCTGTAACATAACACTACTGTCAAGACTTTGCCGGTCCGTCAGCACTTTTTCTGTCCGCCGTCAGATCTTAAAAACTACTGAGGCTAGAGGGCTGCAAATTGGTATTTTGATCATCCATCCTCCAATCATCAAACATACCAGATTGCAGACCTCACTACTTTTATTTTATTTGAGGTTAAAGTTAGTCATAATCGTACGCCTGGCAACGATATAAGACAGGTCACCACCGGGCCGTGGTTAAAGTTTCATCGGCCGCGGCTCATACAGTATTATCCCGAGACCATCGAAAGGAAGATCTTTTTTCGGTGGCCTTTGTTATACGGTGTACAGAAAACTCGATTGCGCCGAAGACACTTCGGCACATTTTTTACTTGTTTTTCGTTGCTGTTTTTGTCCCTGAATATGTAACCGAGATGAAGCTCGAAGGATTTTCATTAATAAATCTTTCAACCAGTCTCTCTCTCTCTCTCTCTCTCTCTCTCTCTCTCTCTCTCTCTCTCTCTCTCTCTAAAAGATAAGACTCATAAACATGCATCCACACGTTCTTTCTCCAACTCGCCCGGAGCCTGACTGCGTTGTTATCTGCCTTCATTTCAGGAGACAGGTCAGAATCTCGTGAAAGCTTTATCTTTCCCTTATCTCGTGGCAATGGTTACCATGGCACCACTGCGCTTATCATTCTCCTTTTGTTTTCTTTTTCCCCCTTCTGCTTTTATAGGCCATTACGGAGTGGGGGTCACTGGCGGTGAGCGTGTGAAGAGATAAAACTTTCTTGTGAATGTGAGTAAATATTAATTTGCTGATTATTCTTTTATGTGTTCAGGTTTGTTTTATATTAGCAACGCTTAGGTATAAGTTGAAGGTCTGTTGGAAGGCAGCACTGAAATAAGTGCTTGTTTTTTACTTTATCATTCACAAAGAGGAAATTTTTCAAAAATAGCTTTCTTTGTTCTTTATCTATACGTCAAATCATTTAATACTCTTATGTTACGGCAGATGACGCGACCAAGGGTTTTATATTAAGTACCCTTCCACATTTCTTGGACAAAAAGGTTCCAAAAACTCTGAGGGACGATTTAGGTTTAAAAGTTACGGATGTTAGCAATACTTGATTCAATCGTTTTCAGTCTAAAATAATGAAATCGAGTTCAGTGTCATTCCAGCTAGAAATTTATCAGCAATGTTATAGGAAGACTGAATTTTTATTCGAGACGTAACATGTAACTAATGCGCTTGAATGACAGGCTAATACTGTAAAATCCGAGTCAGATTTTAAGAATGCTGACTTATTTTCTGAGGTACAAGGGACCGAACAAGGTTTATCAGTTATGAATTGTGCGCAAATAACGAGGAATTAAAAGAAACAAGATCTAACCAGTTGATAATATCGACTATCGTGTAAGAATTTCAAAAAACGCTCAGGAAGACGAATTCTTTACCACAACAGAGAGAACATACTTTCAGTAAATGAGTGATCCTTATGAGGAACAAATAACTAACCAGAAAGAAAAGCTACGAAACTGCAGTTTGTTCAAGTTACGACGGAGACAATGAACGTTTCGCTTGAAAAATTTGTTCTTCAAGACTGGCTCACTAATTAGGCTGCAGTGTTTGCTCATACTCTCCGGGTCACAGGCGGCAAAGCTATTTTTTGCTGACTCCCTGAAGCCTTACAAAATAAAAAACAGTTATTTATATCTTTCAGTTTGCTTTCGGAATCAAGATAATGATTTTGCAACAAAGCTCGAGTTAATGGTGTAGTGTTTGACACTGTGTATTCTGCAGAAAGTAGAAATGGATTCAGCAAACAAATACATGAGTTTGGCTGCTGCTAAAAGCGACTGTCATTTATTACTCAGGAATAGTTTGAATCAGTGCCATGAACTCTGCAATATAGCGTTTATATACTGTAATCTATCTTTTTTTAGATATGTGTAGAAAATTAACGTCCCAACCAAATGCATGAATTTAGTTTCCTACTAAAAGTGAATATTTTTTGTTAAGAAAGAATAAATGTTTGATTCCATGCCATGAACTCTGCAATATGGGTTCTCTCTAATTTAACCTTTTCCTTTTAAATATAAGTAATGCACACGCGCAGACTTAAGTGCAATCTGTGAAACAAATGAATTTTGAGAAGTGGAAATGACTTTCTTTTCTTCCCCGCACTTGGGTACCAAAAACATAAGTAGATTTAAAGGAGAAAATAATCTCTCCTCTTTCCTTCGTAATTATCTTCCCATTAAATTGAATTAAGTAAGTGAGAATACAGAATGTGAGAAGCGTCCCCAATCCTAAACGGTTTATATGCTCTTCTGATAATTAGATTATTGAGCCCAGGGAATGCGTCGCCTTGCTTCACGATTTCTGCAACATAATTTTCGTAACGTTTGCAGTAGGAAATTCTTTATTGTGCGTTAACATTATTGGGATTTATTTCATCCTTTAAGTTTCAGTTTTCTTGGAGCTACTGTAATATCATTATAAAAATGTAATCAGTTATCTGTCAAATATTTTGAAAGGAGAAAGCAAGTGATGATTTTGTTTCCTTTCTACTGGCATAGTGAAAAAGTTCATACAAAAAGACATATTCTTTGTGGTAAATCTGACTTTTGACATTTATATTAATAAATATTCTGATGCCATCAAGTAGAAGCTTAGACACTGCAAAAGTAAGTCACCGTCGAAATTAAAAGAGGTTGTTTGTAAATGAGTATTCTTTAAATTCATCAAGTCTCTTCACGTTTGGGAACAGTACTTAAAAGTTATAGCTATGAAGCTCTGCCAACAACACCCGAATCTGCCAGGGAAAATATTGCTGAAGCCTTACAGCACCCCTGAAAACAAAGATATAGTCCTAATCAACTTTGCAAGGTTTTTTAAAGGATTGTTAGAATTTTATACTCTGCTGGACTGCATGTAAAACGATTCTAACTTTATTTTCAAGGATTACAATTGATCTCGGGGGCTGTCAGGTGGAGAAAGAACAAGGAAATGTAATAGCAGCATGCACAGTAAAAACAAGGGCTCCCTTCCACGATTTCTTTGAAATTCTGTTTTGTAGAACGTCTACAATTGCCAAGAAGGGAAAATGAAGGGAATAGGGAAATATCTTATAAACGTTTGTATGCTCATCTGAGGAAAACGAACTATCAAGTTTGCCTCAGTACTCTGTATCATAGAAGAAAAAAAATCAATTTAAATTCTCCCTTATACGCTACAGGCAATAGAAATGCTGATGAAAAAATTAAGATGGCATTTTTTTAAATTCTGGCACTTAATGTTGAAACCCCTCAGTTATTTATCACTGCCTTTACAAGAGTACACTCTTACTTGAGCAGACTGAGCCCCTTCAGGCTTGTTTGTTATTGAAATATCTTCTACAAAATACGCCAGTAAAAAAACATACTCGTATTTAGGAAACACTATAAATTTCCTAGACCTAATGGCCGGTTAGCAAGACCTCGCATTATTTTTTTCCAGCCAGGTCGCGTTTGTATGGAACGGGGAAAACTTAATGGACTGGAACGTAATCCGAATTGACATAATGTTTACTTCAAGATGATCTTCATTTATTTGCTGCTACTGAAGAATATCCTCTCTCTCTTTTTTATCTATCTGCTGCTTTTGTAAACATGTTGCCCAAGGTTTTTTTGTTGTTACTTCTTTGCAATATCATCTAAGAAGTGTTTTATAAAGTACATCGTACATTTTTAGGCTATCACAGCAGCACCATAATCACGAGCCATTCTTATTAAGCATATTTACGTTCAGGAATTGTTTAAAGAAATTACTTTTACAAGTTACAGGTCACTGAATTTCTGCCTTTGGGAAAGCAGTATTTAAAGTTTACAATCCAGCTGGCTTTTATAAAGTTCCAATTGTCATTTGTATTTGTAAGATTTCACTGACAATAAATACTAACTTCTATGTAGAGGCTTCCATTATATTGCTTTGAGCATTCATTTCGTAACTCTGACATCGCGTCTGATATTGTTTGTGGTAATAGGTTTAATGGGACCTACGTTAAGTTCAAAGCGATTCTCTTTTGGTTGGATTAAATGCTGAACGCTTACATTGTATGGAGTTGGAAGAGGTGGCGCAAGGAGGCAGTTATTCAAGTTAACAGGTGCCCATTTACAGCTGGGTAGAATGGAGGACGGTAGGCAGGGAACGAATCCCAGATATAGCAAACGTGAGCTCCCAATGACCCATCCCTTTGCTCGTAGGGCAGTGAATGTCTATCAGGCCTTGATGGCATAATTTTGATCCCGTGCCGCTACCACCTTGTGAATATATATTTTTGTGATATATATCAGTATATATATATGTGTGTGTGTGTGTGTAGACATATATATTGCATATACATACATATATATATATATATATATATATATATATATATATATATATATATATATATATATATATATATATATATACTATATATATATATATTATATCATATATATATATATATATATATATATATATATATATATATATATATATATATATACTGTATATATATATATTATATCATATATAATATATATATATATATATATATATATATATATATATATATATATATATATATATATATATATATATATATATATATAAATAATATATATATGTATATATATATATATACATGTGTCTGTAATGGCATTTTGAATGCTGGTACAATTAATGAATGAAATGGCAAAGCTGCAATACCAAAGGAAAAAGTGAGATAAGAAGATAGAGAAAAACTTTGAAAAGTTGTCGTCTCGAAGTGTTGAAAAACGTAAACATTTTAATGTATGTGGCTACCTTGTGGGTTCCATTAAATTAAAAGACAGTCGCTGCTTAGCATCAAGGGAAAGGGTAGCACCTGATACACTTCAATTACTGAAAATTAGAAACTTTGGGAATGATGATACATCACTGTTATAGTTCAAGGTCAATCCACTAGCTCTGCAAGACAGAGAACAGACGAAAAATAAGAGTGTGTTGTTATGCAAATTTCAGACATATCTTGTTGAGCAGTAAGGGTCACGTTAAACGTGCCAAGAAGAGGAACCGAAATGATTACCAGGCACTATTGCACACCAAAGAGAATATCATTGGCCGTCATGTGGAAAGAAGGTCTCTACAGTTTATGCTGCTTCTTGTAAGCTGAGAGAGCTGTCAAGTATGTACAGCTCGTTTTCTGTGACACCTGAAGGATGAAGGGACTGGTAAACATGGTCAATTTTTTCGAAAGTGATCTATTGAGAATAAAATCTGTTTTCATGGGGAACTATATGCTGCAGCATAATCATTCCGTGAGGTTACTGAATTTTTTAGTGCATATAAAATTACATAGACATGTACGGAGAGAACAAGAGACTGGATGAACCCAAAGTATTACATTCTCTCTCTCTCTCTCTCTCTCTCTCTCTCTCTCTCTCTCCAACAAACACCCTCTAAGAGCTCTAAGAGCCGGCAGGCTCTTGCAATTACCAACTGCCGCTGCTGCCGACAGAAGAAGAAGAAGACGATGATGATAACGACGAAGGCGAAAACGAGGAGGAACGAGATCCGAGCGGCCTGAAGACAGCGCCAACTAATTTGGAGGCAAACACCAAAGGCCGCCAAATGAAGTCAACCGCCGGCGAAAGCAAACATGAAAACATATGATGAACATTCGCTTCGTTACGCGAGAAACAAAGCAGGAGAAAGTTGAGTTTGATGATGATGATGATATGATGATGATGCAGCTGCTGGTGAAGCTGCTCTGTTAGGAATTAGCATGGCTTGCTGCAACAGTTTCAGGATGGAGGAAAGTCATTATGAAGTTATAGTGAGGCGTGGTGGTGTGAATTTTCCTTGTAATGGTGGGTTCTGGGTAAGTTAATATTCTTTTAAGTTCCACTGAAAGCAGTTATTGTATGTAATTTTAGTGTCACGTGGGTCAACAGCTGGGTGAGTGACCGCCGAGAAATAAAGCCCTTTCAACATCAATATCCTTGGGAGAGCAACTCCACCCTAGAAACTCTGTTGATAACTAACACCTTCTGTTGCTACCTTTTATCTCTTAATAGGATTTTTGACTATGGAAAACAAAATAGGATTTTTCTCATTAAAATTACTGAAAATTATTAAAAATTAAAAATTATTCCGAAATAAAACATCAATATTTAAACGCCTTTCTTTGTGTCACTACGTTTTAAAATGCTTTAAGAAAAATAATGCTATTCTTGCATATAATGAAAATTAAAGTTAAAATATCATCAAAGGATTTTGAAAATGATTCTCATAAAACTGGAAACCGTTTTATTAACTTACTAATGGGAAAACCGATCGGATATGGCTTACGGCAGTATGATATTGATATGTATTTCTTTCAGTTAAACTGACACCACGATCTGGGATTTCATACAAGAAACAGATTTATTCCCTCTCGCTTCCCAAAGGAACGTTTCCATTGTTCTTTTTAGCAAATGGATATAACTTGCTCTAAAGCATTTGAGAGAGAGAGAGAGAGAGAGAGAGAGAGAGAGAGAGAGAGAGAGAGAGAGAGAGAGAGAGAGAGAGAGAGAGAATTATGGGAGTGAAAGAGAAATATCAGTACCGTGCCTGGTGGTCATGGGAAAATAGTCACTCACTCCTACACGGCCTGAACATGTGTGTATAATTATGTGCGTGTATAAACACCAGCGATTAAGATTCCTATCTCTCTCTCTCTCTCTCTCTCTCTCTCTCTCTCTCTCTCTCTCTCTCTCTCTCTCTCTCTCGAAGACTGAATGTTAAGTTCCAGCACACACAATGCATTACCATAAAAGATATTAGTTATTCCACAGTGTGATAACAAACACTGACATTTCCAAGTTTTCTACTCCAAATTGTTCGTGTAATCCAAGATGGTGCTTTGTTTTAGATTAGCTTAAAGTAAGAATTTGCATCCTGGTAAACTTCTGGACCAGCAACACGTATTAACAAACGTTTGAATTATTCATTGCCATTATTATTAAAGCTAACAGGAATGACAAACAAAAAAATAAGTGAAGTCAAACACCTGGATAAATCGAAAGCGCTAGAATGTAGCGCCCAAGGTCTGAAGACTGGTAGCGCCGAAGAGTCTCGGCAAGTAAGCGATTATCAGAATGAGGCAAACTCGCCCAGGAGAGCGCGAAGTGTTGACAAGCTATACCCGAGTTGCATATCTTTTCAGGTGTAGCTTGAAGACATGTTTGCATAATTTTTTTTTTCTTGCTCTCACGGAATGTGGGATGATCAAGTCACCTTCCATTAGCCTGGCTAGGAGGTGACTCGAGGTTATATTCGCGTCTTGACTAGATTAGGAAATCAGGATGTTGTGAGCTTGAGTTTGTATAATGAATGGCTTCGTCAATATGTTCCTTGCGTTCACTGCTTGTTATCCGTGTCTTTATGTGATTAACCCTTTTTGCCTTTAAAATGCAACATGGCGATATTACACGTGGTCGGTAAATATTAATAATGATTCTTTTTACTCGTGGAAATAAAGCTAATAGACATTAAGTGGATCAGTATCAAATTCTTCATTCCTAATGCTTAAAGATTTGAGCAGATTTTTCTTATTCTTGCTGACACCTTCATATAAATGAAACTTGGATTCTCTTGAAATATTTTTATCTGTAACACCTATTATGATATGCCAATTAATGAGAAGTGCCTATTTACATTTCAATTTGTCTACAGGTATTTAAAATTACCATCTTTCTTCAACATCATACAGATTTTTCAGCTATCTGGTCATCTCCCATGGTGAAATTCCTCCAAGTTACCTACTTTTTAATGTGAGGCTCTTAAGTGCCAGTTTTGATCCACTTCTTATTTTGAGCCTCTAAGCTCCAGTTTTGACCTACCTCTTATTTTGAGGCTCTAAGTGCCAGTTTTGAATTACTTCTTATTTTGAGGCTCCAAGTGCCAGTTTTGTATTACTTCTTATTTTGAGGCTCTAAGTGCCAGTTTTGATCCACTTCTTATTTTGAGGCTCTAAGTGCCAGTTTTGTATTACTTCTTATTGAGGCTCTAAGTGCCAGTTTTGTATTACTTCTTATTTTGAGGCTCTTAAGTGCCAATTTTGTATCATCTGAACAACAATTTGTATGAAATGATTGGATAACGAACCTTAAAAATATCACAGCTTTCAGAATTGTTCAAGTTTCACCCAGTATAACCTTCAAACTCGTTGACGTCTGTTCTGTCTTTCAGGTATGAGAGTTTAGTCATTTTCCTTTGCTGAGTACAGTATCTTATTACGAGGGTTTGTACAACGTAACTATTCCATTTTTAACCATCTCTGTCATTGCAGTGTCTGTATATTGTTTACGGAAAACTGCACGGGTTAATATATGGACCCATGGGAGCTGTTCTTAAATGGGGATTTTCAAGTTATATCAGTTGGTTGATTATTTGAATTTTCTCTAAATTCCCTCAACATATTTGTAAGTCAAAATAAGTTTATAAAACCTCCAATGGTAGAAGATTGAAGTGTTGTACTTTTATAGCTAATTTATTATCTTCACCTTTACAATTCTGCTGCCGCACTGTTAAGAACTGATTTGAACTTAAAACACAAAATTTCTGTCAACATTCATTTCTATTTCCCGAGTCCGAAAATACTGGTTTAACTGGTTTTACTGATGGTCTTTTTGTATAATATAAAACATTTAAACTTATTGGAGTTTGGGACCAAGAAGTCGAAGTTCTCGAAATCACACCATCCATACGCTCTCCTAAATGATGAGGGGTTCAAATCAAGACGCCATTCACACTCATCATAGGAACCATAACTTTACTTTTCCTCTTAATTATTGTTACTGTGTAAGTCCTTGACTGACGACGAGAGAGAGAGAGAGAGAGAGAGAGAGAGAGAGAGAGAGAGAGAGAGAGAGAGAGAGAGTGTGTGTATTAAGGTAACGGTGACAGAAGTAACTATAAGTATCCCTGATGCACACCATTAATTGATACGCAAGGGGGTGAATGGTAGGATTTTAACTGAGAAAGCAAGACAGGATTCTTTAAGGTTTGGATGACGCAGAGGGTGTACAAATTCAAGGGTCTTAAGAGACAGTTACGCAAGAATTTTAACAGATAAAAAGCTGTGTGGCACAAACAGACCTAAAAAAAATCATAATCGAACTGATAGAGTTACAGAAGGAAGAGTGTCGATAGCAAATAAAATTTTTTTTTGTATAAAAACTGGTCCGACACCAGACTGTCACTGATCTATGGCTGTTTAATATTTGCATGGGTAGCGATGAGTGACATCAGAAGTACAGTACATGCAGGTGCAAAGTTATGACATGAAATAAGTGTCGAATTTTGGATGGAATAGCTGTGTTTGCAAATAACA
This sequence comes from Macrobrachium rosenbergii, assembly GCF_040412425.1. NCBI lineage: Eukaryota > Metazoa > Arthropoda > Malacostraca > Decapoda > Palaemonidae > Macrobrachium > Macrobrachium rosenbergii. The sequence continues at coordinate 70,420,694 of NC_089744.1, read as the reverse complement.
GAGTACTAATTGAGGATAGCGAGGAAAAACTGCTGAAACTATGGAGAGTTTACAAGTGTTTGGAAGAGGAGAAATTTGAGATGAAATGTGAGCGTGAGTGAACATAGCCATGAAAATGGAGAAATTAATGTTAACATTCCAGGTGGAAAAATGGACGCGATTAACTCATAAAGGTATTTGGGAGAAAATAATACGGATGATGGCAGGATGAATGAATATGTGAGTCACAAAATAGGTGAAGCAAAAGAGGCAGAAGCTTGTGCGCAAAAGACTGGGAAGAGAGTTGGATTGTTTGAGGAATCCAAGTTGAGAATGCTTAAAGTGACTGTTGAGCCAACTTTCCTTCCAGGAATTAAAGTGAGGATATTAAAGGTGGATAACACAAAAATGCTAAAACTTTGGGATGAATAGATTGTGTAATATAGTGAGTAATAAAAACAGCAAAGGCGAGATATATGGCAAGACATCAAAGAAATTACAAAAATGTTAAGGTAGGTGAAAGGAAGAATCTGAGTATTTTATGATAGACTGGTCATACAGACAGAAAGAAAGGGCGATAGGTTGATGAAATAAGTGTATAATTCGGAAATGTTTGGAGGGAGGCGAGGAAGACCTAGAAAGAACTTGAGAAAGTTTTCTGTTCAGGGGTCCATCTACTATTCGACAAGTAAAGAATAAATGCGTCAGTGAGTGCTGCATTTCTTCTGAAGCCACCTCAAAGTGGAAGAAACGAGATTATATATATATATATATATATATATATATATATATATATATATATATATATATATATATATATATATATATATATATATATATATATATATATATATATATATATATATATATATATATATATATATATATATATATATATATATATATATATATATATATATATATATATATATATATATATATATATATATATAATATATATGTGTGTGTGTGTGTGTGTGTATGTATGCATATATATATATATATATATATATATATATATATATATATATATATATATATATATATATGTATGTATATATATATATATGTATATATATATATATATATATATGTATATATATATATATATATATATATATATATATATATATATATATATATATATATATGTAGAATCTACTGGTCACTTTTACAAATACATATATACTTGTAATAGCCACAATGCCCTCTTAACTTCTCGAATTCTTCGCGCTTTTTTGGATATGCTTGTCACTACAAAGCCGTAAGATCCAGGCGCAGGTGGGCAACGTGACCTCCTTGTGATTATGGTGACGCGGGTTCGTTTCCCGCGACCGGGCATCGCAGTCTCTTCAATTTCTTGCACTTAGATCTTACGGCTTTGTAGTGACCAGCATATCCAAAAAAGCGCGAAGAATTCGAGAAGTTAAGAGGGCATTGTGGCTATTACAATTACACACACACACACACACACACACACACACACACACACACACATATATATATATATATATATATATATATATATATATATATATATATATATATATATATATATATATATATATATATACATATAATTGTATTGCTGTGGAGATTAGGAGCTAAAAAAATACACATTAGGGGATACAAAAAAATTCACTGAAGGCTCAGTCGTGCTGATAAAAAAGCCATTCGAGTTGTATTCATCTCGCCGCTTTGGACTTCATTTTGCTCGCAATGTTCAGATCGAGATTAAAGAACTGCCTCTTACAAGAGTTAAATTGAAGCGACATTCACAGAAGATACCAGTCTTTTTCTGTGAATGGAAAGGGCCTTTTTTGGGGGGGCACGTTTCGAAAGCTCCCACAGAAAGGTGAGTTTGTTTATTTATAAGGACAGAAAAGGTTAAATGTTTTAAGGGGAGAGACCACGGTTGTAGGATGTCAAGACCTATGAAATTATTGTTCCATTGTTAACGAAGCCTGCTAATTTCATTACTGCCATGACGTTCATCGTATCGGCATAGCAAACAGCTGCGTTCTATCTGCAGAATATACCAGTTTATGAAATGGACGTAATAATAGTGGATTTATGTCTCATCCTGAATTCATTATTCAAGTACAAAATTATATCCACGGCGATGACTGTGATTACATGAGTATTTCTCTGAACTGGAGCAATAGTGATGTTAAGAATTTCTATTCTGAAGTATCCTCTTTTCAAATACAGATCTGTATCCACGGCGATTATTAAGATTTTGTGAATAATTTCCCCAATTAAAGCAATATTAGTGTTTAGATTTTCTTTCGAGGATTATAACATGTACTACTTAAGAATATTAACCTGATCCCATACTATCGTCTTAAAAAACGTATTAAGACCTGCTGTCTGTAAAGCTATATCCAAAATTACGTGCCGAAATGAAGATATCATTCGCGGTGTTTGGTAAAACAGAAAGTTGAGGGAGAAGCGAAATTATTTACAGGAAACTCCAGCTGTCGAAACTTAATTCTTATTGAATTGAATTGAATCTAAAATTTAGGCCAAAGGCCAGGCACTGGGACCTATGAGGTCATTCAGCGATGAAACGGAAATTGACAGTAAAAGGTTTGAAAGGTGGAACAGGAGGAAAACCTCGCAGTTGCACTATGAATCAATTGTTAGAAGAGGCTGGAAAGTAAGATGGAAGAAAGAGAATATGAAAGGAGGTACAGTAAAACGAACGAAAGGACTTGCAGATAGGGGCGAAATGCATGCAGCACAGAATCTTAAGTAATAATGCCTACAGTGCATCGTATGAGGTGCAGTGACGGCACTAGCCCCCCTACGGGAGTTGATTCTAATTAAACAAGGTTTTTAAGCATGAAATTATCCCCCTTTACATTATTCCTATTCACTGCATTCAGGAACATTACGATGACGAAAAATCGAATCCAGGTCAGCATCTGGGTAAGTAGACATGCTAGCTACTAGATGCTGTTTTAGTTTTCTGTAAAAGAAAACTATTGAGGTGGCTTTGTCTGTCCGTCCGCACTTTTTCTGTCCGCTCTCAGATCTTAAAAACTACTGAGACTAGAGGGCTGCAAATTGGTATGTTGATCATCCACTCTCCAATCATCAAACATACCAGATTGCAGCCCTCTAAGCATCAATAGCTTTTTATTTTGATTAAGTTTAAAGTTAGCCATGATCGTGCTTGGTGCCAACAACACAGGCCACCACCGGGCCGTGGCTGAAAGTTTCATGGGCCGCGGCTGAGAGTTTCATGGACCGTGGCTGAGAGTTTCATACAGCATTATACATTGTACGGAAAACTAAATTGCGCCGAAGAAACTTCGGTGCATTTTTTACTTGTTTTTTTTTTCAAGATACGGATTTGGTTCAAGAGGCCGTCCAGTTGAACCTATAGGGTAAAACGTGAATCTTTCTGGTTTTATATGTGTTCGTCGGACTCTTTTAAAACACTGATTTCCTTTAAATTTTAAAACTTTAAATCAGATTTAATCCTAAAAGTTTTACTAATTAGCTAAATGAGAATTATCCAGACTTTACGTGATTTTTGACAGTCCCCTTTAAAACATTAATTTCCATTAAATCATGACTATTTAAACCAGATTTACTTCAAAACGTTTTGCTGAATCACCAACGTTCCGTAGGAATAATAATGATAGTGATGATGATACAAATTTCATCACTGAATTGAACCGCTGACCAATGGAAATACCCGGCCAACACTATACCTACTCGACCGCAAAGGGAATAAAATTTTCCCCCCTTAAAGGATCTGAGATGAAGGACATTACAAGCACGGTAGATACTTCGTTGGTCTGTTATCTCACTGGTCAGCAGTTCACATCCCAAAAGAGGAGCTTTGTCTCCTCATCAATATACAGAAGAAATTGCCTCCTTATAAAACAATACCGATAGTTTAACTATTTCTTAAGCAACCGATGGTTGCTTTATCTTGATGGGCGCTTTACACTAATAGTAAGGAAAGAGATTACAGAGATGGTAGAGAAAAGGACGCACGACTGTGGGAAAAATAAACAGAGCGAAAAGAAATGTGATAATGCTAAAGATATACTCTTGCATATAATTAGACAAAACATGGAAAATTGCTACATACCTTTTTTTTATCCTACTATTTTTGGAAATTCTTAGATAAAAGATTTTAGAGTTACTGAGCTCATACCGGAATTATCGTCCTTAACATGATTTCTTAAACCACGGACGTTTCCTTGAATCCAGACTGAAGACCAAAAAATTTTACTTACTTTTATTAAGCCAATATCACTATGGATGTAAATCCAAGTTCGATTTTGAATTTAGGTAAAGACATAAGTATTAGCTTTTCATCCGTTGATTTTATAGCCGTTGCTAGTCTGTTTAATCTGTTTGCATTTATTACTTTTTCCTCATATATATATATACTGTATATATATATACAGTATATATATATATTATATATATATATATTGTATATATATAAATATACATGTATTGATAGCTGGGAGAATATTAGTTGGAAATAACGTAAATATAAGAGAGAGATAGAGAAAGAGAATGAATAATAATGAAACGAGAGAGAGAGAGAGAGAGAGAGAGAGAGAGAGAGAGAGAGAGAGTAATGACACTTCCTGTGCCGTGATTAATTAGTCAAAACATTGGCGTGAGTTTAATCTAAGCACAATCATTAAAGAATGTTTAACCGTCCTACCTGTGACCTGACCTTTCAACTTTCGCTGGAACCTAAAGACTTCCAGTGACGTCATTAGTCCCACCTATGAGGGCAGGGTTAAGTCATCTAATCACACCCAAAGGGACGTCATTAGATAATCTCTGACCACTTAGGACGTCAACAAGGTGGGACAGAAGCTATTGTCCGCCTATTGATGGGATGGACTTTTTCCTTTCAAGAACCTTCAAAAATGAAGTTTGAAGGGAGAGAGAAGCAGATAGAAAAGAAGCAGACAGATAGCAGATAGAAGATCAGAGAGCCTTAGAGGAGTGAGGTTGTGAGCCTCACCAGTTGTGGGTTAAGAAGAAAGGAAGGCTCATACTTCGATTCATATTAATACTACTTAACTTGTATATACTGTATATTTAACTTGTATATGTACAGTGTTATTTTATTAGTGTGATAATGAAGTAAGAAAACTACACTGCGTCTTCCTATGCCTCCTGGGACTCAAATGTTACTATATGTTTTACCTCCATTAAATGTTGTGATGTTCTTTTCTTTATTGTTTTTGGAGCTGTTCATTTTTAAAGAAGTTTATTATTTCCTTTATAGTTGCTGTATTGTTTCTGGCTTTGTCGTTACAGTAACATTTGAGTCCCAGGAGGCTTAGGAAGACACAGTGCAGTTTTCTTACTTCATTATCACACTAGTAAAATAACACTGTACATATACAAGTTATATATATATACAAGTTAAATATATATACAAGTTAAGTAGTATGAATATGAATCGAAGTATTAGCCTTGCTTTCTTCTCAACCCACAACTGCAATCTATTTGCTTCTTTTCTATCTGCTTCTCTCTCCCTTCAAACTTGCTTTTTGAAGGTTCTTGAAAGGAAAAAATCCATCCCATCAATAGGCAGGCAATAGCTTCATTACATCATTACATTGGTGACAGCGGTATTGGATCTGAGGAAGACGTAAAAAAGTGCAGTGTACACATGCAAGAATTCCATAACGAATCGACAAGCAAAACTCAAGAATTTAAGAAAAACATTCCCGCTACAAAATGTCAACGGCTGAAACAGAACGAAGGAAATAACAGATGACGAAGTGAATCATAACATCAGCAAACACATTACCTCTTAGAGAACCCAAACTAAGAAATATTTTTCCCCGAAGATAAAACAACAAGAACAAAGCAACATACCAGTCAACGTGAAACGACGCCTGTGTGTTGGTGACTATCAAAACACACCCAAACAGATTCTATACGCAGTCTGTTAAAACGGATGAGTGCATTTCACATGTGCAACAAAACATTCCCATTAGAGCTATCGAACACATATACAAAACAGATTTCTATATACAATCTGTTAAAACGCATGAGTTCATTTCACATGTACAACAAACGTTCACATTAAAAATCAACATTATTGGTGAAATCTAAGAAGAAGACAAATCCCTGATGGTTGGTGAAGCAAGAAAAGGACAGTTTTAGTCAAGACACGCAGGATACAGCATGCCTACAGCGAACTACAGTGTTGGTCACGCAAGGAAAGGTGAAAAAGTTCCAGAGAAACAGTGGTAACAAACAACAGTTAAACAGAACAACAACAGAAATAAGTAAGTCGCGATTGGAAAGTTATTTTATTCTCTTTCTATGAGTGTATGAAAAAAAATTTTTTTGTAGTTCTCTCTCTTAGAAGGTATAAAACTTTTATCATTCTCTCTCAAAAATTTTTAATGTTTGATAGATAGGAATTTTTATTAACATAACATTCTTTTGATGAAATATTTTTTGAATACTGTTGTGTATTTGTGCATAATTTTTTTTTTTATGATTTTTAGCATACTGGTAACATGCAAGATTCATTTGACATGTTGTTGAATGCTAAACACGACAATTTAAGACCGACAACAGTTAGACATAGTCGAGTTCCAGTGCCAAGTTCATGAATATCATTAACTCAAGAAAATACTAACACTAATAACACAAATAGCTATAACAATAATAATAATAATAATAATAATAATAATAATAATAATAATAATAATAATAATAATAATACTAACACATTTCAATTTAGAACAATGGCACAAGCAGCGATCATTACGCAAGCCACACGATTCTGTGGAAGAGTTGAAAGTTCAAATCCTGACAAAAACAGGCTAGAATCATATTCTGTGAACCAGACAGTCGCATATCTACAGGGAGAATAACAAATGAAAGAACTAAATTAACGAACCCTTGCTTCTCATTAGTTCAGAAAGTGGTGATGCACATAGAACTTTGAATTCAGTTAGATTCAACACAATAAACACATACACTGAATTTAAACGCATTTGTTTATCAATCTGGGGAACCAGTAAGCCAGAGTGATGCATTATATAATATCAATAAATTTCTTACCCAGCATTATGATGGAGAATCCAAAGCAAATCTTCATACAGATGTTGAAGAATCGACACACAAAGTGATAGAAGACTTATGGAAAACAAACATCACCATAGGAAATAAGAATGATTTTGGTGATGAAGAAAATTATTTAGTTAGTTTAAGATATGTTTTGAATTATTTGTCATTTGGAACGATGTATAATGCACTCGGAGAAAAAGAAAAAAAAGCTTTCAAGATAGTTAAAATTAATCCTAAAAGTGATAGCCTTACAGTTTTAATATCAATGAGGCAAGAAATCCAGAAGAAAGGGAGAGATTTTTCTAAGGAATTTGTAGGGGTAACAGAAACACAAAATGAAAGGAAAGGCAGAAATACCCATGATTTATATAAAAGAAATAACAAGTATAATGATAATTCCAGACAAGTAAGGAATAGACAAACTTCCTTTCAAAGGAAATATACACAAAATACTAGGAAAAAATGGAATCCAAACCAGAAAGGAAGATAGAATCAATCGAGGAATGAACCATTCCTCGGTCCACCCATATCATAATGGTCAATATTCAAACACAATTAATTCAAAACCAGAGAATAATTCAGCTCAAGAAGCTATATCAAAAATAACATGTGAAAACTGCGGGTATACCAATCATTCCACTAATGAATGCAGAAAGCCTAGAATCTGTGCAGTTTGCAAAAAGACCGGGCATTTAACTAAAAACCGTTGGTTCAATAATAATGAAGCCAACAGAGATGTTATAGAGATAAGTAACAGTCGCTCAAATATAAATAAATCATCCAGTCAGTGACAATTAACCCCTTTACAGAGAACAGAAAGTAAATCCCTTCAAGGTGATGAAAGAGAAAAAGGAGAAACAGTTACAATGGGAAATAACGGTTCATCCGCATTTTCCTATTTCACAGAAAAGAAATAGTATTTTCCATGAAAGAGGAAGAAATAAACAGAAAGGATCTGCCTATTGTAAAGATTCCAATAAATGGAAAGACATCAACTGTACTCATTGACTCAGGTAGTACTGTAAATATAATTGATAAAATAATTTTAACCAGATATTTAGGCATTGCAGAAACTCAGATTCATGGTCAAAGTAGAGTAATAAAAGGAATAGCTGGGAAACAGATGAAAAGTCTGGGGAATGTGAACTTAGAAATAAGCATTTTGTCACATAAATTTATTGAAAGTTTTCTAGTTTTAGACGACAGATTTTTTCCCACACAAGTATTGTTCTAATTTAATTTAATGGGGAGATGTGGAACAATGTTAGATAGTAGTGAAGGAAAGATTAGCCTGGAGCAGGATATTCAGAAGAGCGTACGTTTTACGCTTGAAGAAGAAAAGTTTCACCCAAATCTGATCAATTTGTCTGAGACAGTTTCGGCAAGCGAGACAGACATACAGGAAAAGCAGATAAGTAACCAGTCGGCAAGCGAGACAGACATACAGGAAAAGCAGATAAGTAACCAGAACAAGTGAGATAAAATAGAAACAGATAAAAAAAAAAAGAGAAATTCCCACAATTACAGAATACAGAATTGTTGAGATGTGCACATACAGATGATATATACTCAGATATAAATAATTACTCAGATATAAAAAATTGTGATAACCAAAACACTGAATCTAATGAAAATCAAGACGCCCATGCCTATAACTATAGCAATGTAGTAATGACTTTTGAAAGTGAAGGGAAAATACTAAATGAAGCATTGCTCTTAGAAAAAATAAATAAATCAGATATAAATAGTATAATAGACGTAACAGAAGCAACCACTGGAGATGCAGAACTTTGATAAACCTTTTGAAGCACTTATAGCTGACAAGAAATCTTTGTACTTTCACTAAATACTGTTGTAGCTAAAATTAAATGTCAAAACATTAGTACAGAAATAAAGATTAAAAATGTTAAAGCTTTACAGCAACATGTCAGTTAATTATAGCAAACCAATTATATTATGAACCCCATCTTTTCACAACATATAAATTCAGCAAACATGTGCCATATAAGAATTACTCATATAAAATAAATGAATTTAAGCTGTCTCAGTTAGAATTAAGGAAGCTTGAAAATTTGAACTATGTTGATGAATATTTCTACCATAAACAAACTGTCTCCCCAATTTTATCATTAGTAAATCTGGTGGTAATAGTAATAACTATTATTTTGTTTATCCTGGTAATGAGAAATCTTATTATCAGAAAAATACAAGGGATATTGACAGAACTCAATAATAACAATAATTGACAATTGATGTTAACATTATTTCTTACATGATAATAATTTCATATGTTTGTTGTTCATATGTTTATTGTTCATATGTTCATTTAATGTACTTATGAATTAATATACTTATGATTTGATATGTTTAATATTTTAATTTGATTATTTTTTTAGAATGTTTTAATGAACTTATGTCTTTTCCTCCACAACTGGAGAGACAATTTTTATTATGTCCATTGTTGTATTTTATTGCAAATTTAATTATTACTATATTGTATCCATTTTATTATGTTTAATTAAACACTGAAGACAATGTTTGGTAGGTGACCGAGTGATGTAATGATAGTGGGAGAGTATTAGTTAGGAATAACGTAAATATAAGAGAGAGAGAAAGAGAATGAATAATAATGAAACGAGAGAGAGAGAGAGAGAGAGAGAGAGAGAGAGAGAGAGAGAGAGAGAGAGAGAGAGAGAGAGAGAGAGAGAGAGCAATGACACTTCCTGTGCCGTGATTAGTTAGTCAAAACGTTGGCGCGAGTTTAATCTCAGCACAATCATTAAAGAATGTTTAACCGTCCTACCTGTGACCTGACCTTTCAACTTTCGCCAGAACCTAAAGACTTCCGGTGACGTCATTAGTCCCACCTACGAAGGAGGGGATTAAGTCATCTAATCACACCCAAAGGGACGTCATTAGATAATCTCCGACCACTTAGGACGTCAACAAGGTGGGACAGAAGCTATTGCCCGCCTATTGATGGGATGGACTTTTTCCTTTATAGAACCTTCAAAAGCAAGTTTGAAGAGAGAAAGAAGCAGACAGATAGCAGATAGAAGATCAGAGAGCCTTAGAGGAGTGAGGTTGTGAGCCTCACCAGTTGTGGGTTGAGAAGAAAGCAAGGCTCATACTTCGATTCGTATTCATACTACTTAACTTGTATATATATTTAACTTGTATTTATACAGTGTTATTTTTACTAGTGTGATAATGAAGCAAGAAAACTACACTGTCTTCCTAAGCCTCCTGGGACTCAAACGTTACTATAACAACAAAGCCAGAAACAATAAAGCAACTATAAAGGAAATAATAAACTTCTTTACATATGAACGGCTCCAACAACAATGAAGAAAAGAACATCATAACATTTAATGGTGGTAAAAACATTACAAATGGTGACTACATCATTACATACATGTGTATATATACATGAATATGCATATAAAAATATATGTACAATACATATATTTATATATGTCTGTATATGCTTGTATGTAATTTCAATAATCACAATAACCTCTCAACTTTTCAATTTCTTCACATTTTGGAAACGGTTGTCACTACTAAGCCAGATTCAAATGAAGAAAGAAATAAAGATATTCTGGTAAAAAAAAAAAAAATCTTTCCTGTGCATTGTCTTCCACAAATCTCCACTCATCTCCAGCCTCTTATTTCATAATTATTCCAGAAGGTCTAGGTCTTGCAACTCTCCTGGTGCCCACAGATATCCCTGCTGACCCTATTATGAACTGTTCTCCGAGTAGTTGCGAGAACAATAATTCATCCCTAGTTGGACGAAATGGCTTTTTTTTTATTCTGAGAAAATAGACTTCAAAGATTTTAATACTGTTCAGAGGTTCTAAGTAGCAAACCATTAGGCTGAAATTTTGATATATTACAGAGTATCAAAAACTGAGACACTTTGGCTAGTAAACCCAAAAACCTAAAGAAAATGGGATACACCAGTTCGTTAAAACAGGGACAAATTCCTAGCCATCTCTATCTCCCTTTCATCACTGTGTGTTTTATATTAGGCACTTTGGCAATTTCCCTTACGGTGTCATTGCTAACTCTATCCTGACATCTGACACCAGATGTTCTTAAAGCTTTATTATCAAAATCGACAAAAGGTTGTGAAATAAAATTAACTGAACGGATATATTCAGTGGTTCGTACGAAATTAGTCTTATTACTGGTCACATTCTAATTATCAAAATCCAACACGGGTCTTCTACGAAAAAAGATTACAAAATGGCTATATCATATACATATGAACCAGTTATGCAATCCAGTATCAGTTACATAGCAGAATGTAATTAGCTTTGCCCCCCTTTCCATAGGCTATAGACTCACTTGATTGATATTACAATGTTACAATGTCGGAATTTTCTTATTAAGCTAAAAATGAGAGATACAATTTAACTTTTTCACTTTTTTATCCTATGATAATCACTTTCCAAAATATTCTTCAGCACCAGTAACCTTCAGCGACTCTCGTATCAATCAGCTACCGAGTAGTTTCACCGAGAAACTTTTCTGTTCTAAAAAGTTGGGGGATAATCTAAATAACAAATTCCTCTTATTAAAAAGTTCTGTCATTTCACTTCCTTGCACGTCAGGGAAGGAGTGGGGGAAAATAGGTTATTCATTTCTCGTGAATTCTGGTTGGTTAGTAATGATTCTAGCATTTCCATAATCATTTCCAGAGAGAAGGAAGGTGGAAACATTGCTTAAATAAGAATACGTTTACTCAAGTTTTATAGATGTGCAAAAATTTTCAGCCTTTGAGGAAATGTTTTATATAGAACTAAGTAATATTGCAAATGGAAGTATGTAAACATTGTCTTTTACAGAGATATGTAGATTCCACCCATCTTCCTGCCTGGACCTTGGGCTGCCCTGGTAACAGAATCACATTTTCCACTTTTGGGATTTGTTTGTCCTGCAATATGTACATATATATATATGTATATATATATATATATATATATATATATATATATATATATATGTATGTATGTATGTATGTATGATATATATATATATATATATATATATATATATATATATATATATATATATATATATGTATGTATGTATGTATGTATGTATGTATGTATGTATGATATATATATATATATATATATATATATATATATATATATATATATATATATATATATATATGTATGTATGTGTGTATATATATATATATTATTATAAGGTGTTATAATATATGCAACCATTTTACAAGTGTTTATATGTCTCTGTGAAAATTTTGATGTTTTGCTTGCAGATTTGTCATTTGTTGCAATGATGTAATTTTAAAATGTTTTTTTCTTACAGATAAATTGTATATCATGTAATCTTACAGTGTCTTGATGTGTTTTTCCATTTGTTTAGTATATTAATACGTATACTGAGTGTTGTTAACTCGAATTCTTAACAGGCCATGTTGTGGAGAGGGTAAGATCTCATCGCTTCCTTATTTACTCAGGCGTCCAGTAACTCGCGCTTAGCGAAAGGCGAGCCCTCTTGTATTACCGTGAAGAATTGACAGTTAGCGGCGAATTGCCTATTATACATTTGTTCTGTGTGTCTAACCCATGTTTATTAGCTGTTTCTGTGCTTATTCTTTTTTGTAAACTGAGTAATGGAATGAGGAACAGTAAGAGAGTTGGAGATGACATGTTGACAGCCAGCCAGTTTTGGGTCTAAAAGCACTTCCTTTTGTTTGTTCAGGTGTGTGAGTGTCCCAGGAAATGTCAGTCAGAGATAAGGTGCTCGAAGCTCCAGCCGTGTATGTATTCTATACATACACGTGTTATACCTGTATGTATAATGAATGTATGTATATTTTATGTATCATGTATTCTGGGAGGGCTTTGAAGATTTAAGAGGAGTGCTGAGTGAGAGGCAGTCAGTTAGGATCAGGGACTCCTGGCAATAGGTCCTGTCTCACTCTCTCTCTCTCTCTCAATTACTGTTTGCTGGTTACTATAATATTGGTAAAAATTTTGTTAAATTCACCCAAGGAGTGTATTCGTCTTATAAGAGGTGATCCAAGGTATTTGTGCTATACAAGTATTGTGTAAAGTGTGTGATGGTACATTTTTACAAAAGGTAATGTGGTGATTACTGGGTTTTGTTATGTTAAAGGTTAAAGTGATGTTCTAGGTGAAAGAGAATTATTATTTTTGATAAGAGATGAACATATCTCTTATTGTGAGTTCTAATGTGTCTTGCTGCTAATTATATATATTTGTATAGGTCTTTGTGACTTGACACTGTTGTCTATGAGAAAGTCTTAGAAAGATGTGAGTTTAACTTTTCTTTTTTAAAGTGAAGTAATCTTTTGAAAGATTGATATAATCTTTAAACATATTTTTTGGTGGTTGGTATATTTCCATTTTTGCATATTTCATTCTTATATGTCTGTGTTATCATATTGCTATAATTTTATAATTACTGTGTTTCAAAGTTTTATGCTGGTGATTTCTTAACATTTTGTTAGTGCCTACTTATTATTGAGATTTTAGAGAATGTTTATGTGGATTCCAGTCAGCAATATTTTGGTGAATGTTTGTGTTTAATCAATCAGATATATGCTTAAAACTTGAGTGATAGTTAATGGTTTGAATCTTACCTAACCAAATTGCTTTCTTAATAAATTAAAGTTTTGTGAATTAAACTTGATTAAGAAATACTTAAATCTTACACCATTGTCAATTAATAGTAAATCTTTTGAGATTGTGAACTCTGCATATAACTTTTGAACTTAGAAGTAAACCTGTTTGTCTAAAGTTTTTAAAAACACAGCGTTTCATTTTGACCACCAGTAATTAGAGACATTAATGAATATGTACAAGGTAAGTGATGTATCTGTTTGTTCACCTGAGACTTATCTAGGTAAAATAGAACCAGAGAGACAGCTACAGTGTTTATTGAAGTGATACCCATTTTCCACTAGTCTGGATATAGCTTACGAATTGTTGCCTCACCCATAACTTGATGAAGTTACATTGATTTTCTCAAGTGATAAGTAAGTTTTATGAGATCACTGTACCTTTAGTGATTCAGTCAAACATCTTTGTTATGAGGTTTCAAGTATCTGGTCGATGTGAGGTACTTTTTGGTATTATTATTTGTGTAATAACCAAGTGCTTGATCACTTCGTAACAATATATATAATATATATATACACACGTGCGTGCATGTGTGAGTAATTACCATCCATTTCAATCCAATACGTAAAGTAAATAAAACACTTCTGGATATGTTGATTTTGCGAATCAGTATAAAAGTAAGAGATAAAATAGTTCGAAGTGTACACATTCATCCATGTGAGCGACATGGCATGAGAGTTTGTGGAATCATATTTTTTAATATTTACTACTTCTAACAGTGACGACATGAAAGAGCTGAGGCTTAGGTTTACGGGGGAAATGAATCATCGATTTCATTATATTTTAGTAAAAGTAGACTGCAAAGTCTTTGAATTTTATCAGGCCATTAGTAAATGCAGTTATATTTCGTAAATTTTGCAGGAAATCACAGCTAATTACCACTCCCTTTTCCTTCTTCCTGTGACAGGCAGACAGACAGACAGGCTAGCAGATTTTGCTTTAATAATTCAGTCGTATACGTAAAAAAAATATATATCTAGCTGAGAAAAATTCTTTTCATCATGCGTTACTTGGTGTAATTTTTATTCATATTCTTAATTTGACCCATTTGATTTGATATAGCCTCTCGTTTCCTGACAGCTATTCTGTGTATTTATGAGAAGTCGGCTGTATCTGTCTAATTCCTTGGGAATTTTCAGTTTTCTTCCCAGTCAACTGTATTGCTATACAGTTCAAGCAAAGTTGCCCTTCTTGCGCGTAATGCCATTTTTAGGTAATGCTTGAGATATATATATATATATATATATATATATATATATATATATATATATATATATATATATATATATATATATATATATATATATATATATATATATATATATATATATATATGTTTCTTTTTTTTTTACATGGCCTAAAGCTTTGGTCCATCCTCCTGTGCTGATCAAGTCCACAAGAGGATGGACGAAAGCTTTAGGCTCTGTAAATATTTTTTCAAATACATTTCGTCTTTATAAACAAGAGTATTACTGTGTATCATTCTATTGATATATACACATACATATATATATATATATATATATATATATATATATATATATATATATAAAAAATAATTCGTCTTTATCTTTATAAACAAATAGTATTACTGTGGATCATTCTATATATGATATATATATATATAATATATATATATATATATATATATATATATATATATATATATATATATATATATATATATATATATATATATATATATATATATATATATATTTATATATATATATATATATATATATATATATATATATGTATGCACATATATGTACATACACACATATACATATACATACATATACATATACATATATATATATATATATATATATATATATATATATATATATATATATATATAT
>NC_089744.1:70395081-70400081 GCF_040412425.1 Macrobrachium rosenbergii | reverse complement strand
ATGATTAGCAAGTCTATAATACGGACGTGACATTACTAGTGTCGTCTAAGAAATCAACAGCTTTTGTTATTAGCTCGCTAAAAACGAACTGCCGCCTTCTCATTCTCGAAAAAAAGAAAGGAAAACTATTTCAATAGAAAAAGCTGCAATATACAAAACTTTTGCAAAAGTGTCAAACTCTTCTTCATATCTGGAAGTCTTGGAATTCGAGATATTCCTCATGAGTTCAGATCAATAGTGGAGTTCAGTTTATGCATTTTGGTCAAAATATAACATAGCATATTCTCCTGGTAATATTGATTTTAGGATAACATGCCATAATGAATTGTTCCGAAAAAACAAATTGTTATGCTAAATAAACTACAAATGGAATTTGATCACTGGACTTTTTAGGGTAAATGAAAAGCACTACTCAAATAAGAAAAAACTTGATAATACTACACACTTATTATTTTTCACTTCGAAATGCAAGAATTTAATTTGATGCTGTTACTGTTTAGTTTACCAAACCTACTTATTGTTTTAGAATTAGATACTGCTATTCCTTATATTTTCCAGTGGCCAGAATGAGGTAATATACTTAGCTTTTAGCTATAAATATTAGCTCTGAAGGATAATTATGGGACCTCTTTCATCTGAAACTAACAATTATAACTTCTGAAGTGCTGTTCAAGGAGAAAATTAAACTTGAGTCCCGCAAGGGGTTACTATACATAAAAAAGGCAATTTCCATCAAGACAAGCTGATTCTAAATTATAAAATGTTACATAAAATTGTACACAAAATGTTCAAAGGCTTTACCTTAAAAAAATTTCTCCTGCCTCAATTTTGAGCCACTAAATAAGGTAAAGGTTATTTACAGTAATTATAATGTTATAACACTGTTATTGTTCTTATATTTTGAGTAATTTCGACAACTGTGAAGCATCAGACTTGGAACACAACAGAATCTTGATTAAAAAAAATTCAAAAGCGGTACTTGACACTGAAGAAATCCTTGCATAAAAAAAAAAAAAAAAAAAAAAAACTATATTGTAATCAAAACCACGACATGAAGCTTTGTCAACAGACCTCCAGCCGAGTTCTACCGTTCTAAAATAAGAGGGGCATTGGCTATTCGTACGATAGCAAAAGAAAAATTTCTACCTTATCAGGTAAAAATAAATCTATCTTCAGTAAGCTGATGTGAAAATAAATACTAGAAATAATAGTTTCACAGGTACTGATCTAAACCTTCCGATGAAGGCGAATTAATCTGAAAGTAATCAAAAGAATCTTCTAACCAACAGTTGGTAGCGTTCGAGAGACGTAGCAGCAAATTTTATAGTTCAGAAGGCAATAAAGTTCATTTTGCTTGCACTCCTTTGTGTGTCATGCGTTGCTACGTTTACTTAATGGCAAATAGTATGATCTTAAAAGATTATTGAGGGTTCAAATGAGTCTGATCACCAATATGTTTAGGATTAGAGGCTTTTAAGACTAAAGGCTCCAAAGGGTGAAGAAATACAGAAAGGAAAAAGAATCATTAAAAGTCACGAAAAAATGAGTCTTCCTTTCTACAAGGGACATTTTAACTGTTCTGTTTGGTAATTTATGATCTAAATAAAAATGAAGATGAAACAAATAAAATCACCCTCTGAAGCAAACAAAACATCAAGGCTTTCTTTTACTCAGGTCAAGGATCTTACAGAAGTCTGTTTCCTCGCCCTTTTTTTCAATTTTACAGAGTGAATGTACTACATTCTAGAGTACTGCTGGATTGCGAGCCATTTGCATGCTACATGCCCCTTTCAAGGGTCTAGGAGATGGAGCTCCCACCCGGAGGACCGTATGAGTTGGGCAAATTGTCCTCTTTCCAAGGTTCCTTAAGATATTGCTCTACTTATTTTCTTTTTTCTTGTAGTGGTGCCTTACATTTTTCTGGGATAATGGTACTCCCCATCAAAGTTATATGGGATATTTTTTATGGTCAAATCTTGTCTTGTGAATTTACCATAAATGTTTATTTGCATAATTGTTCAAATTAGTGTTATAACAACAGTTCTTTTTCTTTCAGGACAACTGAATTGTTTCATTTTTTTTTTTTTTTTGTAGCTTTTACTTATCATTGTCCTTGATCACTTCATCTTTCATCACTATTCCTATTTAAGAGGTTGAGATAAGCACAGAGGTAATTATCAACAAAACTTCTAGTGATTCTGCAATGTAATAGAATTGTTCAATACACACTGTACAAGTGACTTGCAACTGTAATTCAATATCCTATACGAAGCAATGGAGCGCACCATAAATTTAAACTGGTGTGAAAACTGAAATTCATATTCTGGTGATTATATAACTGTACTGACTAAAATAGTCCCATAAAACGCTTCAAATACAAATTCTTTCCTCGATTTACGTAAACCTCGGGGATTTGAGGCTTTGATGATGTATCGCTCGGATCTCTCCCTTATAAACAGGAGTTCGAGACGATAATGTCAGTGCAACGGATAATAAATAATATATAAAACGAGAATGTCGACTGAAAGCTGAAGGTTGTTCTCACACTAAAACGTCTTCCATTTTTTTGAAGTGCTCTGTCCTTGTTAAGAAATGTTATATTCCAATCCTTAACAGAGGTGTTGTCTTTGACTTAGCACCTTATTCAAATAATCATTGAATCGTCATCTTTCTTGCCTCTATTTTTTTTTTTTTGTTACCTTGACTTTACTGTTTCTGAAGTGTGTCCAATCCCTTCGAAGTGTTTATGGCAGTGATTCCCAACCTTTATACCTTCAAGGAACCCCTGAAACAATTTTTCACATACAAGGGAACCTTTGTCTACAGTACACACACACACACATATATATATTATTTATATTTCATATGCTTTATATCAAGTTTCTTAGCTACATATATATATATATATATATATATATATATATATATATATATATATATATATATATATATATATATATATATATATATATATATATATATATATATATATATATATATATATACACGTGTGTGTGTGTAATATGATTTTATATTTCATATGCTTTATATTAACATGTTTCTTAGATATATATATATATATATATATATATATATATATATATATATATATATATATATATATGTATAAGAAAATATGTTAATATAAAGATTTATGTATGTATATCAGTCATAGTGTGATGAAACGAAAGACATGCTTATAAGGTGGTAGTTTGGACGGTCACACAGTTGCAAAATCATTGCAGTCAGCAGATACTTCAATTGTTTCAGCTGTTTTGGCTCGATGAACACACAATATTGACACTGGTATGTGAGGCAAAACCGACTGAGTTGGTATGCAAGTACGTAAGTTCGTGTGTTAGAAAAATGGAGATTGTGTCTAATTGTGCCAAAAGTTAGGTCTGGTTGATTATTAACTAACCGAGAGCGATATCGTCCAGACGTGGCTTTGTGTGTTTCGAATCTCTTAGAAACCGGCAGTTAAAAATCCAGACTTCTCTTTTTTCTGTGTGGACTGTGAACTTGTGAATTTACCATATCCAAGACACTTATGAATTTGTGGGAAGAATTGGACATAGTCATTTATGTCACTTTGATATTCTATTTTATTGTGTTCTGATTTGACATTTATTAACCATGCATTTTAGACTTTCATTATTATGTCTTACACTTGTGTATTTGTGGGAGATTACGGTTTGTTTAATTTTTCAACAGATGCCTGTGGGATTGCTGTGGTTATAGAGAAAGGACACTGTAATCTTTGCAGTTTAGTGGTTATTTCACTGTGGTTGACTTTAAGACTAGACGTATAATGTCTACGATGGAGTGTGTGGGAGTTTTGAGTGTAAAGGCTTTTTAGCCAGGGTAAGATTAAATCTTGAATTAGACTATTTTGACTTGATAATTCATTTATTATGCATTTTAATCTTTTCTTTGTTAATTCATTACTTGTTGGGTTTGTTTGATAATAAATCTATTTATGTAGGAAAGATTGTGTTTCCTTAGAGTATCCATTTTGAGGATAATGTTAGAGAGAGAGAGAGAGATGCGCATTGAATGCTGAGTACGAGAGAGAGAGAGAGGGAGTGACTGAAGATAGGCCACAAACACGTTACGTAGCATTTCGAAAGGAATGTTTGAATCATTAATATATATATATATATATATATATATATATATATATATATATATATATATATATATATGTATATATATATATATATATATATATATATACATAATATATATAACGTATATATACTGTATACATTATGAAACTTATTAATACAAATCAAATAAAACCTACCATTCAGATCACCGTTTACATATCTATATCACGATTCGTTGCGGAACCCATGATAATGGTCTGCGGAACCCAAGTTGGGAATCACTAGTCTACGGCATAAGAGGCTTCACTGCACCACAGACCTACGACAAGATCTTGATGCAGTCAGACTTCCTCCTCCCGCTGAATGTCAATGAAGTCTTGTGGAAGAGTGGACCGTGAGCCGCGGAAGACTTCATGGTATTTGGGATAGGTGCACTGCTGTGTATACCACAAGTATTTGAAATGATTTCAATCAAATTCTGCGGCCAAATGAAGAGTTAATTAGATGTTAAGAAGTCTTTGGGCTCTGAGGAAGATATGGACGTAGATCTGGACAATAATCCAGGGTATTTTTTGGAAGATATCTAAAAGAATTGTTAATTCATTTCAATTAAATTTTGAAGAAGAGTGGACAAAGGATTACTGAAACGCTGATAAAATTTGAGATGAATCATTTACTTGCAGATATTGGAGGAAACCAGGAGCAGGCCCGTAATTCTGTTTTCCTTTCGAGAGTTTATTAGCCATGAAAGCTTTGGACAATTTATTGTTTGGGGCACTGTGTAATAAACAGCAAAGAATAGCAGGTGTGGTTAGAAAGCAAAGTATGACGAAACTGGTGAGAAATGAGGGTGTAAATGCAACTGGACACTAGACTATCACATTCTGCGAA
>NC_089744.1:70252581-70390081 GCF_040412425.1 Macrobrachium rosenbergii | reverse complement strand
AATAATAATAATAATAATAATAATAATAATAATAATAATAATAATAATAATAATAATAATAATACTTCATCAGCCGCTAAAGTATGTAGCTTCATTACAACAGCTTGACAATCTACACTGCCCTCATTCTATTTGGATTTCTTCATCAAATCTGATTTTTGTGTACAAATATTATTTACATAAAGATCTTCGTTATTCGTCCTGTAAGAACTAGAAATTCTTCTCCTTTGAATTTCCTCAGTGGAAAATGTTTATGGCCCTCCCAGAAGAATAAAGATATACTCAGATCTTTAATGACTCCACCATCATCAGAATCAGGACCTGGCCCGAGTTAACCACGCAAACAAGCTCACTATTATCCACATTATCTTTTTTTTTCTAATCTTTTATTGTTTCTTCAAACTATAAGCGAGTTCTTGTAAGTAGATAATGCATAAAGAGCAAGAAACTTGAAGGCAAAATACATGATACTAAGGTGAATTACAGTGAAGTGTTTTATCATTTGATCAAACTCACACAGTACATACGGACATCGTTTGTGCAAATGTAATTGAGATTACAAAAATCGTTAGGAGCGACAGCTAATCGAACGGTTTACGGGCCTTTCACCTCAACCAGGTAAAAACAAAACATCCTGTAATTTCTGGTATGAGGTACAAAGTGAAGACTGAGCCCTCAGTTGGCCAAATGAAGGATGAAACCTGTTCGTATGGAACAAGCCCAGAGAGGCCACTAACCTGAAATTCAAGCTTCCAAAGAATATTAAGGTGTTCATTAGGAAGAAGTAAGAGGAGGCAAAGGGAAGTACAGAAAGAAGAGATCTCAATTATTAAAAAAAATTAATAAAATAAATAATAAATTAATACATTCATAAAAACATATTGAAATGCAAGGAAAATAGTGTCAGGGTAGTGATGCTCAGTGTATAACATTAGAACAATTATTCCTTTGCAAACGTTTTCTTTCACAGTCGACCGTCATTCCCCGTAACATTCACCTCATCTGCTTACCTGCAAATTCGCCCCCGTAATAATGCATTTAGGTTGAAAGGTCAACATATCTCATTGCGTAATAGGACCCTGCAAGTTTTATCTTCCTAATGGATGCCTTTTACTGCCTGATTAAATTTGAATGGCGTGTTTTGAACTCTTGCTTGAACTGTGCAACGTTTTAGGTTACTCCTCTTAAATGTAATTTAAATTTATCCATTTAAAATCGATATATTATACTTAATGTTCTAGACTTTGACCGTTACTCATATTAGGACTTAACCTTGATGTTTATTTGTGTAACATTTTCATTACTTATACATTAAAGGATGTAGTAACAACCTAGAAAAAACTAGTAAATTTTTGCCACTAATATTCCAAGAGTGAAGAACTCGCTTCTATTTTATAAATAAAGATGAAGCAAGATTTTTTCCTATATGCGTGACATTTTTACAATTGGGAACATCGAAAAGTATTTCTGTATATTCGAAGCTTTTTGCTCTAGCATTTCAGCTAGCACTTTTTAGTTCTGCCACCCCCCAACACACCTACTCCATTCTTTCTCCAAATTTTCGAATCATTAATCTTTTCGCCTTATATTCTCACATTCCCTATATATGACCAAGCCATCTCAAAAAGCCTTCATCCACCTTTCTTACTGAATATATATTTCACCATTCAATCATTATTGCTCAATGACTATGAATGCAACTTTAGATGATTTCTTGAACTTGATTTAAAATATTGAAAAAATATCTCTGAAAGAGATCAATACACTGTTAATGGTCAGCAAAATTTTTTTTTTTAGTAAAGGAGAAACATTTTTTATGAAAAACTGGTGTAGATCTTTTGATGGACACTGCTTCTTGAACTACATTTAACTAATTCTAAATTATAAGTGTCGTTCATTAATATAATTTCACTCCTGAGAGACTTATTGGCACCACCTTCTCTCATTCTTCTATGTTTTGAATATTGCTCTTTGTTGGGTCATAAGCAACGGCCTTGCATCTTAAAATGTTAGATAAAAAGTCTCTGTTTCTGACAGATTTCTAATTCCAGGCTTAACATTACTCTCTGTCAACGTCGTTCTATTAGTTCTTTGTACAATCCTTATAAAATTTTCACAATTCTGGTCAGCATTTGCATCCTGGTCTTTCCAGATTAAATAGTCCACCCCGTAGTGCTAGATGTGCAATTAATTCTAAGTTTTGCTTTTTCTTCTGATGGGGTCAGTATCACGTAGTGTTTTTTTAGTTGTTTTCCATCTCTAACTAAATAATGGAATGATCTTCCTATTCTTGTAGTAGAATCGTTTGAACCTCAGAAATTCAAACTGGGTGAAATTTGGTTTGATTTGAACAGGTGCACGTGACTTTCTTTTCACAGTTATTTGTTTGAAATTGCTTGTTTTCCTTTGCTGATTCCTTACACAGTTCAATCTTTACTTTTACATTTTTCTATACTGGCTCATTTCAATGCTGGGACCCTTGGGCTGTAATACCCTACTTTCCTCCTAGGGATGTAGCTAATAATAATAATAATAATAATAATAATAATAATAATAATAATAATAATAATAATAATAATAATAATAATAATAATAATAATAATAATAATAATAAATAGTTAACCTCCTCCTTCCTCCTTGGAGTTCCTACAAAAGTATATCCTATTTAATTTTGGACTGCTTTCTTCATTCAGTCTGTCCTGTTCGTAAATCTCTTGTATCTATTTGAACAACTCACTGAGCTATCCAAGGACAAAATAAAAACTGAGAGTTGATGATGGGCGCCTGGGTGAAAGACTAGACCACCCTTGGGAAAGATGACACTTGGTGTTCATGTCCCGCATGCTGACGAGGAAGAATTAATAACTGTGAGAGAGAGGAAGAAAAAAAGACGAGGATATTGGAAAACAATTTTTGGCCGGAGGCGCTGATGCGAGCCTTAAAAGGAAAAGTATTGCAGAGAATGCACGACGTCCCTGGCCCCCTTCGTCAAGGACTGCTCTCTCTCTCTCTCTCTCTCTCTCTCTCTCTCTCTCTCTCTCTCTTCTCTTCTTCTTCTTCTTCTTCTTCTTTTTGAGCCCCAGCTAACAGACAGGTTTATCTCGTCGAGTGGTTTTCCCCTTGGTTGGCGAATCTTCTTTTCTGAGCAATCTCGGGGAATAGTACCGGATGGAGGGCGAATAGCTTTTGGGTTTGACGCAAAGGTGGATGGAAAGTTTTTCCCAGCGAGGAGGTTTAAGCGAGGCTGAAGATCCATCCGTCTTCCTCACTTTCAGCTTTTACGGCCTCTTCCTTCTTCTCCTTCTTCTTCTTCTTCGTCTCCTCTCTTCCCAATCTTTCTCTTATCTGAACCTGCCTTTTTTTTTATCCGTGTATTTTGGTTTCCACAGATTGTTGCTCCAAGAAACATGCCTCCAATCTTTTTCTTTCTTTTACGGCAAAACTGCAGCTCGTTACACAACTATTTGTCCGCACGGCAGATGTACAACGATAGGTCTTACAACAGCGTAAGTCCTTGTACTTTATCGGAATTAGAATGCTGAGCGATACAAGACGAATAACAGATAACAAAAAATAAAATATGTACTAACTGTCAGTTGCTCTTATATTTCTTTATTCTTTTTATGTTCCTTTCATTTTTAATTTCCACTGACTCAAACTTCATTACTTTAGGTAGAGTAAGTTCTTGACATCTGCTGGTAGCAGTTTCGGGTATGGTTCTCCTTTTTAGTATAGGAAGACCAAGTTCTTATTTCACATTTTTGGAATCATTATTATAAGCATACTTAGTTCATTTTCATTAATTCCATTTTTTATCATTACATGAATATATTTTCATGTTTATTTGTTATACTTTTTCCTTTTATTCTGATAAAATGGTCGTCCATTGTCTGAAGAATGTAACTGAACCTTTTCTTGTGCTTTTACCATCAGGAAAACTTTTAAACTAAACAAATCAAATGACAGGAATTTCTTCTAATGCTATTGTTATTCAGTGTCATTTAATTCTGGTTTCACGCTGTCAAAAGCAAGTTTCACTTACGGTCGGTTTGAAGCAGCTCTTTCCATATTAATCAGAAGTCTTAATTAAATATGTTTTAATTAAATACCTTTGGATCAAAGGCAACCTGAAACTATTAAATTTTTTAGTTTTCATTCTAACTCCACACTATATTGGGAGCTATATCGTCAGTGCTCATATTATTCTTATATCCTTATCCTTTCAGCCCTGAACAATCCTGGCAATTTCGGAGACAGAGCATCAAAAATTGGATAAAAATAGAAGCTTGGTGCAGAAACCAAAATTTGATGAGATTTGCTCTTAGAGTTTACTTTTCCTGCTCACTACAGTAAATCGAATTACAATATTGATTGATTTATGGCTGCTAAAACTGGGGTCACAACGTCTGATTGAATTACAAAGGGGACACTGACAGGTCTGCGGAATTATCAGAACTGTTGAAAGCCAACAGCTTAGAATTGCAAGCAATAATAATAATAATAACAATAATAATAATAATGGGGGAAAATTTGACGTTATTTATATTTCATGCCAGAGCTTTCGCCATCGGAACCATTAAAAATATGAAAGACACTTTGGCCTCGTCGCAATAAATTTTCTGCCACCTTACCAATTTCGATACTTTTAAAAGATTCGAGTGAGCATGTGAACACGATATATTAATCTTTTAAAGATATATTCCAGCTTATGTCAAAGGTCACAGAAAAATCCAAAACATTAATGAAAATAATCTCTACAATCCAGCAGACAAGACGTACCATCATTCAGCCTGAGAGATGTGGAGCAAAGGTCAACAGTAAAATGTCTCTTTCGAAAGTCATGCAAGAGAATCAAAAGCGGGGGTTTTAGTTATTTGGAAGGTTAGTTTCCACTACTTCAGTCAAGGAGCTGCAGACCTGATGCAATCAAAATGAGTGTTAAACGGAGAAAAAGTGAAAATGAAGCAAAAAAGGCATGTTTTCTTCAAGAACCATATATGACCCAGCAACCGTTGTGTAATCGGAACTCAGTCTTTTAGGCAACAAATAGGAAATCTTCCTTGAAAATTAGAGAAAAGGGGAGTTGTGTTTTAGCGTCCCCTGAGACACGTCGTGTTCTCAGGACCTGCCTCACTAGGTATTATTTAGCAAAGGACTGTATAAATTGATGATCACCTGTCCAGATATCTTCCAGACCCAACGGCAATTTCACCAATCTAGAGGCTAAGGATGTGGGAAACAGGTAATCATAGATTGGTACTGAAATACTGACCTAACCAAGCATTTTTAAATTCCACTGACACAAAAACTGTGTTACTAGAACCCTAAGTTATCAGGAAACACATGAGAGTCATCATCTTCCACATTAGCAAGTGTTAAACTCAGACATTACAATCTGAATGTGCAAGACAGGACAGAAGAGACACGCTCAAGAACTAAACAGGTTAAGTAAGTGATCTATTAGATTTGATGACCAATAGCAAAACCAAACAATAACAGAACCTAGAGGATGGAATTTCAGTAAGATGATGTCATAGACAAGAAACTTAAGATCACCCACTTTCTATAGAGGTGCATTACTGGTATGACAAACACACAGAGCACCCATTCAAAAGAAAACATAAAATAGGTTGTCGTGACAAAACTTGAAAGGATCAATAAGCATCACTGGACAAAGGGGCCTCGGGCAGAGACAACAGCTATGGTAAAAACTAAGTGTTATTCCTTACTAGCTAGTTTACCATTGGGATAGATATTTTATCTATTTCTGTTCCATAATTTTTTATATATATACATATATATACATATATATATATATATATATATATATATATATATATATATATATATATATATATATATATATATATATATATATATATATATATATATCTGTTCGCTTCTGCTGTCCAATCTCCTGCTCGTAGAAGTGAGGCACCAGCTCGTAGGTCGCTCGTATCGACAGTCTTCCCGGAAATTCGGACCTTGTAAAAGAGGCGATTAGCTCAGCAACTTCCAATATTTTATCTGTTTTTTTTTTCTCTCCTTCTTTCATACCTTGCATCTCCGCTGCAGCATCTCCCCGTTCCCTTTCGATGGCATTTGACTCAAAAACAAGCTAGGGAAAAAACACAAACAGCGTATCAAAACCCTAAGGCATTAAAATGGTAGCAATTTCGGGTGTCCTCCCTCCCCCTCCCCCTCTCTTCCAATTCTTTTTATCTCATGAAAGAGGGCCGTATGCTTTCCTCATAGGAACAGAACCAGAATAATAAGAGACAAGGATATCTCCCTACGCGGTCCCCTTTGTAAAAGATATGAATGTACATGTGCTTACGAGTCCTGCTCTTTTATTCCCCTAGATGGCCGATTGGGGTAGAGTAACAATGGTGGCACTTAGTATTTATGCCCCCTCTATCCAGTTATGATGTCGTTTCTGCTTTTTTTCATTTTTTCCGTGGTGCTGAACCCTGGGATGTGGAAAAAAAACTCACAGCCGGTTGCAATTCTTCCGTCCGATAAAACAGTTTTATCGTGAGTGTTTAAATATTTTGTTTAAATATTTTGTTGAAAGGAACCACATGGCCACTGTAAAGTCTTATTTATAAGTTTTGTTATAAGTTTTGTTGTAGTTATATTAAGCTGGCTTTATGCCAGCACTGTCTCTTGCTCGTGCGAGCAGCTTGCAGTAAGTATGAGACTTTTGTTCCCAAGAAAAACAACTATACATCTAAAACTGCAGTGGAAAGGAAACTAAGTTAACTTTGAAAACTCTAGTGTTCTTGCCCTCTGTTTGTTTTTTATATATATCCACTCCATGTCAAACGACTTCTTTTTATCTCATAAGCCTTGCATCTCTCTCTCTCTCTCTCTCTCTCTCTCTCTCTCTCTCTCTCTCTCTCTCTCTCTCTGTTTCAAAAGCGTTCTGGATACTATAAAGATTGTTGTTGCTCACTTGTTTTTCCTCACAACTGTGGAAGAGAATGGCTTTTTCACTCTATTTTGTAGCTACTAATTCTTACTTTATCGAGCCAAGTAAAAATATTCAACAATTACTTAAAACCCTCATAATCTCTGATTAATGTAAATCTTAATGACCAGTTTTCACTGTATTCGTTGTTTATGTAACAAAAAACCACTTTGGCAATTGTATTCCATTTCTTCCTCTTCAATTAAACTACGACAAATTTAGGAAGAGAATCGGGACGTAGACGCGTAGGGTCAACGCAAGTGGTGCCACACGCATCATTCTCCATTATCAAATTTTCATCTACTTTACGAGATACATAAATAAAATTATAGTTTCTGTCATGTATATTCTCTCGCCGAAATTGATTTTGTTTATAAATCAATATTAACTTCGATTATAATGGAAATCACAAATCTCGAAACAAGGCACGCTTTGACGAAAGCTATCAGCATTCCTATCAACTTAAGATAGATAATTCTGGGACGATTAAGCGATGAGTCACTGAAAAAAACTGAGGATTAATTCTCTCAAGTAAAAATCACCAAAAGGTCACCGCAGCTTGGTCCACCTCGATATTCAGAAACTGATAAACTGCTTCTCCCAATATGAGGCACTCTTCCATCACAGTGCTGAATAACCCATCATATCATTCTGCAAGGATCAACAGACTCCCGGCATTGTCTGCAAAAAAAAATTATATGAAAGACTAGTTTAAAAAGAAGGGCGTCAACGCGTGACTGACAAACTTGCAAGAGACACCAAGTAATCAGGTTACCTCCATACCACTGCCAATACAAAGCCACTAATCTTAGATGGATAAAAGTGAAATCTTACGTAGCAAAGAAAAACTATTTCAAAGGGTCAGACCAGAATCCTCTGGTCAAAGATGCTGTAGACTCGACATCAGTTGAGAATTGTGTGAGTACTGTTAATGAAGACCTTCAGTCCATTCAAACAGATAGTGAAGCTTTCTAACTCGCAAGGAATCACACAACAACGGTGTTCAGCATAATTTTAAATTAAAAACTTGTATGAAATCAACTGAAAACCAGGGCTCAGCTAAGGCAAGAACAAATCATTTGCTCTGGAATGCATAAGTCGCAGATGATAAAAGAGAAAATCACTCAGTATGAGATGAAACAACGCTCATACTAAATGGGGATGTAAAACAGCAGTCGTGCTGTAATATTAAATAGTAAACTGTAAAGGGAAATGGTAATCCTTCCAATAATTAAAGGGGAATATAATTAAAGGGATAGAGACATAACTGAGGCCTCGCTCCTAAGGGTATCAGGGCCCCTTCACCGAAAACACATCTCGGAAGGAATGTAAGAAATTCGATATGCAAATCAGACTTTTCCAGACTTTCTTCGATTCATAAATCACAAAATACGTGAAATTCATGAAAAAACACCTGGCCTAAAATTTTCTGAAAACATTTCA
The DNA here is from genome assembly GCF_040412425.1 of Macrobrachium rosenbergii. Lineage (NCBI taxonomy): Eukaryota > Metazoa > Arthropoda > Malacostraca > Decapoda > Palaemonidae > Macrobrachium > Macrobrachium rosenbergii. Next base: position 70,381,668 of record NC_089744.1, on the reverse strand, counting down.
GAAGTATACTTCACAGTAGATATATTATTCAGTTTACCTTCCATTAATAAGCTTTCCATCTATGAAAATATTTTGTATGCATTAAATCAAGGAACTAAATGTTGTAGTTGCCCATCTCTCCAGTTGCTGAATGGGTAAAACAATCTTTTAATAACAGCTCTCACTTCTGTATGTCATCTGTAATAACATGGATGGCTTGTAAAAGGAGACATGATATTGAACTGTCTAAACACAGACCGAAGGAGAAATGCAACTGTTCTTACGGAGAGGAATCATAAAACAAAACACTATCTACAAGAGAAGCAGGTATGTTTGCCTTCCGTCCTCGAAGGTGGATGGAAGAAAAAAATTGCAACCTAAAAACAGATGGGCTATTCCCTTTTCATCTCCCGAATGGGCGACTCAAGAAAACAAAAAGATAAAATAAAAAGGAAAAAATTGAAACCTGGAACGAGACTGATATGGGCTCCTGACGAAAAAAAATTTTGACATTTATTAGAGCTGCACTTTCAGTGAGAGACGAATTCGATGGATAAGAGCAAGACGAATAAGAACTGCAAAAAAAAAAAAAAAAAAGGAAGATGGCGTGGCTGTGCCATTTGCATGAAACAGCTCGGAGACGTCCAGTAAAACTTCAGGGGCAAAAGCTGTGCGACTCTAAGTGAGATCCCCACAACAGACATTCTACGTAGACTTCAACATGGTTTGTCTCGAAAGCACAAGAAAGGTTGTGTCGTGTCCGACAGGACAGTGTTTGGAGTCCTTGCATGATGAATGTTACAATGAGTAGTCGGGCCAAGGATGCATAGCGAATGTCGAGATGGGTCTCAACTTTCCATTGTATTAAATCTTATGTTTACGGTTCGACGGAATTTTGCTCCTGTCATTTTTTCCATTTCTTTTCTTAACTTCTTTAGGAGTGGTTTCAAATCTCTCGACGGTCAATTATTAAAAACTTTAAAACCACATGATGACACGAGTTAAGATATATAATAAAAGAGAAACTTACTCAGTATCAGAGATGAGACTACGTTCATACCAAATGAGGATGTAACGCAACAGACAAGTTGTAAAAGGCAAACCGTGAAGGAAATGGCAGTCTTGCCTATAAATAAAAGGGAAGATAATTCAAGAAAAAGACAGACATATAACGAGGCTCCATTCCCAAAGAGAGCAGGGTCTTAAAGTCGAAAACACACTTAGTAGGAAACGGAAGACATTCGATATGCAAATCAGAGTTTTACTGACTTTCTCCGAATTATAAATTACGAAATACATACAATTTATGAAAATCTACCTGACCTAAACTCCTGTGAAGTATATTTCACAGTAGATTTATCACTCTGTTTACTTTCATTAATAGCTTTTAATCATGTTTTTCCATCTATAAATATATTTTGTATGCACTAAATGTTTTAGTACTCTACCTCTCCAGTTACTGCATGGGTAAAACAATCTTTCTACAGCACCTATCAGCTCTGTATGTTATCTTTACTAACATGGATAACCTGTGAAGGAAACATTGGCCTGAAATGTCAAAACACAGACCTACAGAGAGAAATGCAACTTTTGATACGGAGACGAATCATAAAATTTTGTCTACAGAGAATCAAATGTATTTGCCTGCCATCCTCGAAGGTGGAAGGACGAAAAAACAAAATTCAACCTAAAAACAGATGGGCTATTCCATTTTCATCTCCTCAATGGACGACTGAAAAAAAAAGATAAAACAATAAGGAAAAAAGTGAAATCTACAACGAGACTGATATACGTTTTTGGGGGAAAAAACTTTTGACATTTATTAGAGCTGCACTTTCAGTGAGAGACGAATTCGATGGATAAGCGCAAGACGAATAAGAACTGCAAAAAAAATAAATAAATAAATAAAAATGGAGATGGCATGGTCGTGCCATTTGCATGAAACAGCTCGGAGACGTCCGGTAAAAATTCGGGGCAAAAACTGTGCAACTCTAAGTGAGATCCCCACCAACAAACATTCCACGTAGACTTCAACATGGTTTGCCTCGAAAGCACAAGAAAGGTTTCTGTCGTGTCAGACAGGACAGTGTTTGGAGTCCTTGCATGCTGAATGTTACAATGAGTTATCGGGCAAAGGCTACGTAGCGAATTTCGAGATCTATATCAAGTTTCCTCTCTATTAAATTTTGTAAAAACAAACATTTGTTTAAAGTTCGGCTGCATTGAGCACCTTTAATTTTTTCCTCCTTTTTTTACCTATTTAAGAGTGAGTTCATATCTCGAAGATCAATCATTTGAAGCTGAAAATCTAAATGAATATATTTAATACGTTTTGACATCAATTTACAAATTCAAATAATAAACAGTGCTAAAATCGTATAAAAAAAAGGCTAAAAACATTTTTAAAAATCTAAACGATTATACAATTTAAGTACTTCTGACATCAATTAAAAAGTACAAATAATGAACACGGCTAAAATGATAAACAAAATGCTAAAAACTTAAAAAAAAAAAACATCATGTTTCAAAGATTCACGAAGCAGCAGAGTAATCAGCGCGTAAAAGAAAATATTAAATGAAAGTTATTTTCTGCAATATTCTTCCAAACTCTGGTCTTTCCTCCATCACCATCAACTTCAAGATCCTGTAAAGTGGTTGTGATGGAGAAATTCTCCCTCGACATTCGATATTCGTCGCCTTAGAAGGGCTTTATGCCACATTATCTTCTAGACTTACAGTATTTCTGACTGATCTCCTTTCGCTCCTCAATTCACGTTAATGGAATTTGTCTATGAGGAGATATTCATAATTTTGAGGCAATTAACTGCCTCGCGCATTTATTATAGAATGATTTTCATTACTTACCATCATTCACATGTTCTGTTTTCCGAAATGACTAAGAAATTTATAGCTAAAAGTAAATATATACTATATTGCAGAAATGTAATAACGTTATTAAATAACCAACCGGTACCATTTTTTATGATCTGTGCAATTATATGATCATTACAATTTTAAGTGATTTGTCCTTTAAACATAAAAGTTCAACAAAGCTGCGAGAGCATAAGGACATTAACCTGTGATGTTATGGTCATGTTAGCCATGGATCATACAAGGTGGATGTCAAACTTCCATCACGGACGAACCTTGTTGCCACTGTTTCACCACGCTGAGGTCATGACCTTAGCCGGGAGCCGGAGGACGTCAATACAAGAATCGGTTAACGCCTTTACCCAGTATTGTCCCGGAACCCCAAGAGGAGAGGTGGCCCGAATTCGGTTCAACCAAAGATCAAAATTGGACTCCCGGTGTAACCAAATGCTATGGAGCCTAACGTCAGGACCATAACAAATGCAGACCCTGGGTCTCTTTACTCAGCACACAGAGGAAGAGGTTAAAACGTTGGAAGTAAAGAATGTGGCGGCTTATGCTCTCTGAGCCCTTGCCATTGTTATAGTAAGTTTGATTTGTCTAAAGTTTGTCGCTATCTTTTCCACAAACATCCGAAATCCTAACCGAGACGGGGGGCTTGGGGACCCACTACCCACATTGATAAAGTATGTCCGACTCCTCCATTAATATACGTTTGCTAAAGAATTACTCGGGAAATTAACAATACTTGGAATTGTAACTGAAATATAAAAATTAGGCCAAGCGTTGGGACCTATAAGGTCATTCAACACGGAAAATAATACTGAAACAATTGTTAAGAGAGGGAGGAAAGTGAGATGGAAGAAAGCGAATATAAACCAATGTTTAATAAAAAGGAATAAAAGAGGTTAAAGCTGGGGCAGAAGGGACGCTAAAGAGAATCTTGAGCGATGCCTATAGTGCACCGCGTGTGATGCACTGACGGCCATTAGCCCCCTACGGGACATTTACACTACTGCATAGGCGTAAGGGCTTCAGTGGAAGCGAGCGTTCATAGACGGTTGGAAATCAAGTCAAAAAATAGACCGTTACAAAAACTGTAATTAGAATTTCGCTTTCTTCCAATGTATCAGGTTGCCTAGAGAGCGAATACCAAGAAGAAAGGGGTGGGACATATGCCCGTGACTACTGATAGTAGGATCTCCAAGTAATTCTAATTTACAGGAAACTCTTGAAAACAAGAATAAAAACCATAACTCGAGATATTAGTAAACTCTCTGCATAATTTGATGCTTCTAGCTAGACTCCCAGATCTTCAAAAACTGTACACAGGTGGGATCAGGAAACTCACGAGCTCACGTGAACAAAAGTATGAAATTATTTTTCTAATTTCGGTTTTGAGCTAAATGAAATGTGATTTGTGGAGCTTTCTAAAATGGGATTTGAGTGTTTATGTGCAAGTTTGTTAATAAAACCCTTAAAGAGAATATGCTTGTTGACTGTTATACCTAATTCTGCAAGGCGCTCAATAGTATTGGCCCGCCCCTCGCTACTATGCAACGGGTACAGTAAGAGAAACGAAAATACTATTTAAAATTGTTTAATACCAAATTTTTAATATTCTTTCATTTTTTTAATTATAATAGTAATACTCATTTTATACTCTCACCGTTTGAACGTCAAGGTCAAAGGTCAAGCATCAAGCAGATTACAAGTTTTTATATACATACACTCGTAATCGTCGATAAGTGAAAATCTCGAGTTTATTTCTTCACTGCTGTGCACGCACGGTATACAAGATGTGTATAAATTTATGCGTCAGTGCAAGAATGGTTCCACTGAGGGAATCATTTACTAATAATCTTTGATTTTATGCTACCTCAAACGCACTGTTGTTTTCTTTGTAACTATGACGACTGTTTTACAAAATAATGTACCGCAGCAGTTAAAATTACTTTATGTAGAATTTTCCTCAATGCTGCACTTTAAATAAACATGACGTCAAGGGTGTATATTTCTGGAAATGAACGTAAATACGCAAACTCACGGTGTCTGCTGAAGACTATCTGGCTAGTACGTTATTTGTAGTGATGATGTCAGGCTCACAGAATTTCTGGATGGTCGTAGTGAACGTTCCCAAGTTGGTTGATTTGTCAGTTACTTATTTGTTTACAGTGGATCTCATTCTACCACACACAAAAGTTTGTACTCCCACACAAGTGTTGATTCTCTTACTTCGGAAGTGGGGCAGCGTTGTGAGGGTCACAAAGTTTATTACACATCAACTGCATTGCATAAAATATTTGGAGATTTTACGACATTCAGAAAATTTTCAACGATTCGTTATTCTTAGAGTTGTTAAAAACGGACTGTGATCTACCTGCACTGAGATAGGGTAGAGAAAAAATGCACAAGGGCAAGCTTGTTCACTTAACAGCCTATTGAAATATGAGGCGAGATTTTCCTCACGAACACTTTTCGCAGGAAAAAACAAGAGGAGCACTTTCAAGATAATAGTAGTTCAACATATTTTTATACGGACATATTAAATTACTTCAGAAAAATGGTTAATTGAACAGAGGGAAGTGATCCGACAACTTTTATTTTAAAGAAATATGTCAAAAGTGAAAACATCTTTCCCATATAAATTAACACACAAATATGGGCAATCAGTAATTCTAACCACTGCTGCAAAAATTGACTCGTGACCTAATTTTATTCCAGTACGAAGGGAAATGACAATTTTTCATTGCTACTAAGAATGTCTACTAAAATTGGGACTGAACGAAACTAATTTAGAACAGTAGAACTATATGTAATATAGTGTTATCTGCCTCCCAGACGGAGGGATGCCTTGAAATCTGGTTCTTGTGACTGCAATTTCAGCTGTCTTTTGAGTGAATACGATAGACAGACATCACCATGGCTGTTGATATTATGCATACCAGGAATTTTTTCCTGCGGTGTATGTGTGCAATCTATATGTTTGCGTTTGGATCTCTGTATACTCAAATTCCAGGTGAGGCCCTAATGGTTGGTATGGGTGTAGGTGTAGTAGTAAGCTTGATGAGGAATCCTTTTCGGGAGTTGTATTATACCCACTGCAAATATGTCCTATGAATGTAAATGTTAGGATCTGCATATTCTAAAATTTGTCTTACTTTTAAACAGGTGTTTTGCATTGTGTCAGTAGCCGAATAAGAAACCAACCTATGGCTACTGGTAGAGTAGGTATCCTTGTCCGTCATTTCAAACTCCAAAACACTTTTGGTGTTTGGGATACGTAGTCTAAGCCTATGATGAAGCACAGCCTTTATTGTTTTGGGCCACCTATAATGGTATTGAGTCGTAGTTTGCCACCGCTTACGCTGAGCTAGCCAACTCCGTAAACACCTTTTTGAACACAATGCAATAACCTAGGCTAGGCTTACCATAGAGCACTATGCAGAGCTTGAGATACCACGAATGGGTCATACTATGATTCTTTAATTCTTAGCCGGATACATTAACCATGGGCAGTATCTTACTGACTAGGCTAGATATCTTATATCTTAGCCTATGCATTTCTAACCATTAAACTAGCTTGGTGGTGCAAACCACCTATTTTTGTGTTTTTCCCCTACCCCCTGTATCAAACAATTATGAGGAACCTATTGAAAACAAGTTTTTTGGGTGGGGATAAACCAAAATTTTGTTCAATGCACCCGTCAGAAAAGTAGTATAAAACAGGTATGTAATCTCTGGGTTCATACCTAGATTCTACCTACCTAACCTGACCTAGAAAGCTAGGTATTATTTTATAAGTTGCCATTGCAAGATATGAAATTGTAATGTACATTTTTGAAAAGAGCTCTTCATTCTCGTTATTTTGAACTCCATAAACGCTGTGCGCAAATGATAAATAAAAAATTAATCAAGTTACGACTTATAAGGTAAGACAATACTGGTCCCTCTACCCACCTCCATAGCTAATAAGGCAAAATTGTAACCAGTAAACACCCTTAGGTTATGTTAGGTTGGTCTTTTTAGACTCTTTTCGTGCCCTATCATTTCCTAGCCATTTTCGCATGAAAAGCCCAAAATGGTTTTTCATGCAAAAATTGCTGGCTGGAGTCTTATTGGCAACTTATAAAATTTTGCTGAAAGCTAGACACATTATTGCATTACCAAGTAAACAGTTGTAAGGACAGCCTTCATTTGCATTATGCAGCACTATGGGAAATCAAAGACTGGTTCTTCAGTATCTTTACCAAAGAAGTTCCCCTAAATGCAATCACAGAAAACCACATACACAGTGTTTCCTTTCTGAGGAACCAAAAGTGATTGACTTGAGGTTTAAAAGCACATTTCATTCAGCAGGTCAGACATTTCATTGGAATGGATGGCTTTATGATCCATGAACTTTAGATTCTTTCTGAAAAAGCAGGACATCACTCATCAGTCCTTGATAAATCAACACAACCTTACACTATGCAGTCATTTTTAATTGGAATATATCAGCTGTTGTAAACTGGGAGGACTCAGAAAGCATCCTGGTACTGTAGCATACAAATGTATTAAATTTTTTCATTGAAAACAGCATGTAATTCTTACATAACAGAAAAAATCCAATAAGCACAGGGAATAGCACATGCACTAGAAGCCCCTATCACTTCCCAATTATGCCCAGTATCTTAGAGCTTAAAGGACATAAGACCTTCAAAGCAACATGCTGACCCTAGAAAATGATGCATGCCTTCATATCTTTAACAGTAAATACACAACTTGCTATTCACTTGCCTCATATTCCCTAAGTACAGTAAAATATCAATCTGACCATCATTCAACCATTTTTTAAATAAAATTTTGTGCAGGCTAAGAAGTTAAGTATCAGTATACCCATGAAGGATAACTGGAAAAGTGTTTCATGCTCACTCCTAGGCTGCTTGGTGTAAATGCATTTTCATCTCCTTCTCAAAGTGTCCCCAAGGCAACATAATACAGTCACTACCCAACTTACGAAGGAGTTACATTCTGGACTGCTGTTCATGTCTTCAATTGTTCGTAAGTTGGTTTTTATATGTAGTGCATAATTTTTGTTGATGTTTACACTCCTGAGTTTACTTGGAAGTCATAGCTTATACTATTTTCACTGTATTTTTAAATCGTGCAGTATCATAAAGAATTACTTTGGTTGTTAGAAAGGTAAAGAGAAGAAAATAAAATTTAGATTTATGAAACATTGAAAATTTAGTTTTTATATAAGTAACTCACCCAGTAATTACATAGCTATTAGTTTCTTTTAACTGGCAGCTTAAAATTTTGAAATTGCGGGTCACGCTAGTTTGTTTTGGTTATGGCGACGTGCCCCGCCCACTTTCGGGTGGAAGAAGAGGTATAACATAGCAACAAGCTTCAATGTTTCTGCCGGCTGTGGTTAAAGGATTGTGGTTGGCAGCAGCTTGAATTTTGAAATTTATGCTTTGCTGGTTGTTTGCTCTATCTACAATTGGTGAAGTATTTATTTTTAAACATCTAACTTAACTGGTAGTTATATATATAGCTTAAGTCCCTGACGTCACGGCAGAATTTCAAAACTCGCGCAATCGCGATAGGTATGTCAGGTGGTCCACCTATGCGCCCTCTATCCAGGTATCTGGAACCACACCAGGTATTCCTCAGATCTTCCCTGCTGCCATTCCGGTGACATCGTTTGGAATTTCACTCTTTCAGCCCGTGTTTTTTCGCAAATTTTGGTGAAGTACACTTTGGCTTCGGCTTTCGCTCGTTTTTTGGAATTTGTCTTGGACTTTCTTTACTAGTTAAATTTGGTTTTGACCCTTGGAACTTGTATTTTGATCTCTCTTTGGATTTGCTACCATGTCTGACTCCTCGAGTGTGCGAATGTGTGTTAAGGGGTGTAAGACTCGGCTTGCTAAAGCCTCTTTAGATCCTCATTAAATATGTACGAAAATGTAGGGGCAAGAGGTGTGAGTTACGGGATAGATGCGATGAGTGCTTGGGTCTTTCTGAAAGAGAGTGGATCGAGTATAACCGCTATGTCGTAAGGAAACTTGAAAGGGACCGGCTCAGAAGAGCCAAGAGTGCTTTGTCTTGCTCTTCCAAAGGTAGCCAGGATTTTAATGATTCGTTGTCCCGAACTAATGAACCTTCTGATCATTCCCCCGTAGTGGTAGTTCCTGATCCCCCTACTGATTCAGGTAAAGACCCATCCCTCAAGGATATGATGGCGGCCATTCAAGCCCTTGGCCAACGTGTTGAATCCCTCGCTCAAGACAGAGGGAAATTGTGGTCGAACATGAGAGATCTAGAAATTGCAAGTGTTGGTGATAAAGTTAGTGAAGTGGAGGGTGCGGCCGCTCGGATCTGTCGTGCTCCTAGCCCTAGACCTCTTCCAAGCTCCCCAACCCCTGGGAGAAGGAAAGTCGACAGGCGGAGGGAGGCGAGAGATTTTAGCTCCCAGCGAGCTGTCGTCCCCTCGAGTGTTCCTGTAGACGCTTCCCAGGAAGCTCACCTCGCTATAGGAAAGGCGAGGTTAATACGTGTTCTTCGTCTTCTGAGGACGCAGTCCCCAAACGGGGCTGGCGTCGGGTCTGTGAGTCTAGACCTCTCAAGAGGAAGTTCCCATATGTTGAAGGACACCGTGTTGAGTATTCTCAGGCTCCGGGGTGTAGCCATTGGAGCAGTCCTGAACGCTTTAGTTCTGAAGGTAGCTCCCCCTCCAAGTGCAGGCGTAAATTGCTTGTTTCAACCAGGACGCCTGGCAGCAAGAAAACGTCGGACGCTTTTCTTTCTTCGGTTCACGCTCCCCCTCCTCCTTCGAATTGGGAATTGTCCCCAGAACACCCTCCTCAATCTGTTCAATTAGTTGAGGGCGCGTCGAATATTGCGCCTTCTCCAGTCAGTTATCAGCAGAAGGAAGCTCCACAATGGTCTCTACTAAAGGATATGCATCAGAAACTGTCTTCCTTTATGCAAGCTTGCCAACCTGCAGAAAGGGCGGATAAATTTTCCCCTCCTTTGGCTGTTCGTCGCACCGAGGAAACTTTTGCCCGATGTCGCACAGGCGGCCAGTGCTCAAGTGACTTCAAGGGGCGGCGTGACAGCGAACGAGGGAAGAATGTTTCTCCTTCTCTAAGGGCCTCGATCAGTTCTCGTCAGCCTCAGGAAGCTTTTGACAGATGTCGCACGGGCGGCCAGCTCTCAAGCGGCCTTAAGGTTGGAAGGGACAACGATCGTCAGAAGCCCAGACACCAGGACGCCCGAGTAGTGCAGGAAGATGGACGCCAGGACGCCAAGCGTCAAGAGCTTGGACGCCAGGACGCCGAACGTCAAGAATCTGGACGCCGGGTCGATAGGCGTCACGAAGTTGAACGCCAGGACGCCAAGCGTCATGATATTGGCTGCCAGGATACTCGTGCAGTTGGGAGTCAGGATACCGGCGTCAAGAAGACCGCGTATCTACAGGACGTTTTGATTGAGGATTCTCTTGTTTTGGAGGCAGCAACTAGTAGACAGGACGCCGCTACCTCGGTTTCAGTACAGCTTTCGGAGGAAGCGAAGGACAACGACGATCTTCTTCCTTCTCCAGATGTTCTCCTCGAGAAAGTTTCCGATGAAGAGGAGCAAGGATCGCAACTTCCTTCCTCAGACTTGAAGAAGTTGATGAAAGTGTTTACGGAGCTTTTTCCGGACAACTTCGTACCTGCCGCCCCCCGTTCTCCTCCCTCGGAATTTACTCTCGGGAAGACACCAAAGAAGACTATTTTTACTAAAATGATCATGTCTCGTTCCTCCAAGCGAGCCTTGAAAGTTATGGAAGAATGGATGAAGTCCAAAAAGGATCAAGGACGAACAGTGTTCTCTTTTCCTCCAGCTAGACTTACGTCAAGGTCTAGCATTTGGTATGAGACTGGAGAAGCTCCCGGCCTGGGAGTTCCTGCCTCTTCCCAGGGGGACTTCTCTTCTCTGGTCGACGCTTCTCGTAGGACTGCAATGGGTAAATCCAAGGTTTTCTGGTCCCCTTCGGAAATGGATCACATCTTGAAAGGAATTTTTAGGGCTTTCAAAGTCTTCAATTTCCTAGATTGGACTCTGGGAGCTTTGGGTAAGAAGACTGAGACCTTATTAGACTCAGACACCAAAGACCTCATTCATGTTATGTCCTGCATGGACAAGGCTGTCAGAGATGGAGCCAACGAATTGGCAGCTCTCTTTTCTGCGGGAGTCTTGAAGAAAAGGGCACATCTTTGTTCCTTTCTTGCCAATGGGGTTACACCCATCCAAAAGGCAGAACTCCTTTATGCTCCTCTTTCGACGCATCTTTTTCCTCAGGAATTAGTGAAGGAGGTATCCTCAGCTCTAACTCAAAAGACAACCCAAGATTTAATCACTAAAACTGCAAAGAAAGTTCTACCCTCTAGCTTCGCCTCTCAGAAAATTATAGGGGAAGCTCCTGTTATTCAGCCCTTTCGAGGCAGAACTCCCAGTAGAAGAAATTCAAGACCTACGATCAAAAGATCTACGAGAAGAAGCAATAGACAAGGGAGAAGCAGAGTCTGAGAAGACTCTCCTTCAGACAGCGGTTGGAGCCAGACTAACACACTTCTGGCTGGAATGGGAGAAGAGAGGAGCGGATCCATGGTCCGTTCAATTAATAAAAGAAGGATACAAGATCCCTTTCCTCAGGAAGCCACCTTTAGCTACAAGGCCGGTAGACCTTTCGGCCAATTACAGAACGAAAATGAGAGCGGACGCTCTGCAACAGCAGTTTGTTCTGCTGCTACAAAAACAAGCTATAGAGAAAGTTTTGGATCCGGAATCTCCAGGTTTTTACAATCGTTTGTTCCTGGTTCCCAAAAGCTCGGGGGGATGGAGACCGGTGCTAGATGTGAGCGCTCTCAACGTGTTTGTTCAAAAGACAAGATTCACGATGGAAACAACCAAGTCCGTTCTAGCAGCAGTCAGACAGCACGACTGGATGGTGTCTATGGATCTTCAAGATGCGTATTTCCATATTCCCATTCACCCGAGCTCCAGGAAATACCTGAGGTTTGTGCACAGGGGAGAAACTTTCCAATTTCGAGCCCTATGTTTCGGCCTAAGTACAGCTCCTCAGGTTTTTACGAGGCTAATGAAAAACGTAGCTGGAATGCTTCACACAAGAGGCATCAGAGTCTCCCTATATCTGGACGACTGGCTCCTCAGAGCTCCTTCCTACACTCGCTGCCTGGAGGATCTTCGAACGACTCTTCGATTATCGGAGAATCTAGGACTCCTTATGAACAAAAGGAAGTCTCAACTGATCCCATCCCAAGAGATTCAATACCTTGGGATGAGGATTCAGAGTCAAGCTTTTCGGGTTTTTCCGTCAACATCAAGGACGGAACAAGCTTTAGAAAAACTTCAGACATTCCTAAAAAGACGAACTTGCTCAGTGAGGGAATGGATGAGTCTACTGGGGACCCTTTCCTCTCTAGAGCAGTTTGTCTCTTTAGGAAGATTGAACCTTCGTCCGTTGCAGTTCCATCTGAATCGAAACTGGGACAGGGACAAGGAACTAGAAACGAAGTGTATTCCCATTTCACAACAAATAAGAGATTATTTACTATGGTGGAACGATCCCCTAAAACTTCAAGAGGGACTTTCCCTGCATCAGAGGAACCCAGACCTAGTGTTGTTCTCCGACGCGTCGGACTCGGGATGGGGAGCAACACTGGGAAAGATGGAAGTCTCGGGCTCTTGGACCAGAGATCAGATACAGTGGCACATCAACCAAAAGGAACTAACTGCTATCCTTCTGGCTCTAATAGAGTTCCAAGGTCTAGTGGAGAAAAAAAAGTAGTTCAGGTCAACTCCGACAATACGACGGCGTTGGCCTACATCAAGAATCAGGGGAGGCACTCACTCCTACTCTCTATACGAGACGCCAAAAAACTCCTTCTTTGGGCAAAGGAGAAAGGTGTTACTCTAGTTACCCGCTTTATTCAAGGGCGAAAAGAATGTGAGGGCAGACATGCTGAGCAGAAGGAATCGAGTTCTATCGACAGAGTGGATGCTTCACCAGGACGTCTGCAAGAGCCTCTGGCGGATTTGGGGCAGACCATGCATAGACCTGTTTGCCACAGCTCAAACGAAGAAGTTGGAAACCTACTGTTCTCCCGTTCCGGATCCCGAAGCGATCCACATAGACGCTTTTCTGCTGGATTGGTCCAATCTGGACGTATATGCGTTTCCCCCATTCAAAGTCATTCACAAAGTGCTGCAAAAGTTTGCAGCTCACGAAGGGACCAGGATGACCCTAGTGGTTCCTTACTGGCCTACAAAGGAATGGTTCACAGAGGTACTGGAATGGATGGTGGACACCACGAGAAGACTACCTCTCAGAATAGATCTACTCAAACAACCCCACTTGGAAAGGTATCACCAAAACCTCCAAGTTCTACAAATGACTGCCTTCAGACTATCAAAAAACTTGCAAGAGCTAAAGGTTTTTCGAAGGCGGCAGCTGACGCAATTGCAAGAGCAAGGAGGTCATCAACAATCAAGGTATATCAATCCAAGTGGGAAGTATTTAGAGGATGGTGCAGAAGAAATTCTATTTCCTCTTCCAGTACCTCTGTAACTGAAATAGCAGACTTCCTTCTCTTCCTTAAAAGGGAACTTAACTTCTCTATTTCCACGATTAAGGGATATAGGAGTATGTTAACGGCCGTTTTTAGGCACAGAAACTTAGACCTTTCCAACAATAAGGATCTTCAGGACCTTATCAGATCCTTCGAGACCATTAAAGAGAAAGGCCAGAATTCTCCAGCTTGGAATTTAGATGTCGTTCTTAAATTTCTTATGGGAAATAGGTTCGAACCCTTACATAAGGCATCATTTAAGGATCTTACTCTAAAAACTCTGTTTCTGATCAGTTTGGCCACAGCTAAGAGAGTAAGTGAGGTCCATGCCTTCAGCAAGACCGTGGGCTTTAGACAAGGCAAAGCAATTTGTTCGTTGCAACTTGGGTTCCTCGCAAAGAATGAGACTCCATCTCGACCCTGGCCCAAAACGTTTGAGATCCCGAACCTGTCGGATATCACAGGTACGGAAATAGAGAGATTCCTGTGTCCTGTAAGAGCTCTCAAGTCATACCTGGAAAGAACTAAGGAAATACGAGGTAAGTCAGAAGCGCTGTGGTGTTCAGTCAAAAAACCCTCGTTATCTATGTCTAAGAATGCGTTATCTTACTTTATCAGACTATTGATAAGAGAAGCCCATTCAGAGTTTAATGAAACCGATCTGCAGATTCTTAAAGTTAAGACACACGAGGTTAGAGCAGTAGCAACCTCGGTGGCTTTTAAACAGAATAGATCCTTACAAAGTATCTTAGATGCAACCTTCTGGAGAAGCAAGTCGGTGTTTGCATCGCATTACCTCAAACAGGTTCAGACCATTTATGAAGACTGCTACACTCTCGGACCTTTTGTAGCGGCTAATTCAGTAGTGGGTGAGGGATCTACCCCTGCTGTACCATAAATCTATACCCTTTTCTCCTTTTCTTGAAATGGAGAAAATTTTTATGATTGTGTGCGAAGGTTGGACGCAGCCTTCCGCAATCATTAGTAAATATTTTACCCTTTGTTAGTTTGTTGTGTTATTAGGTCAGGTGGTCTTTTGTGTTCCTTACTGGCGCCCGGAACGAGGGTATATTTAAGGAGGTCTAGTCACATAGAGGTTATACACCGGTTGACAGCCCCTAGAGATTTTCAGCCCCCTGGGTGGATCGCTGGATCTCTTAAGGAATGCAGATAGAATGAAGCAGGAAAACTTCGAAGTTTGCTTCCTTAACAGGTAGGAACCTTGAGTTGGTTTTACAATTGTTATTTTGTCAATTCCAACGATACTGGCTGTCTCTGACCCTCCACCAAAGGTGTCAATCAGCTATATATATAACTACCAGTTAAATCAGATGTTTAAAAATATTTTCATAATAAAATAAATTTTTGAACATACTTACCTGGTAGTTATATATAATTAATTCCCACCCTCCTCCCCTCTAGAGACAAGAGGCATGGAAGATCTGAGGAATACCTGGTGTGGTTCCAGATACCTGGATAGAGGGCGCATAGGTGGACCACCTGACATACCTATCGGCGATTGCCGCGAGTTTTGAAATTCTGCCGTGACGTCAGGGACTTAAGCTATATATATAACTACCAGGTAAGTATGTTCAAAAATTTATTTTATTATGAAAATATCATTTTTGTAGCCTTTCGGCACAATTTAGATAGTGTTAGGCAAGTTTTTTGCCTTCGTCTTTATAATTTTCCAGGATGTCTGACACTAGTAGTTCTAGCATTACGTATTGTAGCAAAGGCTGCAACACTAGACTTACTAAAGAATCCTACGATTCATACACTGTTTGTGTTCAATGTAGGGGACAAACTTGTTCAGTGGATTTGCGATGTGAGGAATGTAGTGGCTAGGATTTAAAGAAGTGGAAGACTTTAGATTCACATCTTAAGACACTAGCTAGAGATAGGAAGAGGAAAGGTATTACTAGGGAATTTAGTAAAGCCTTAGCTAGTCAGGATTCATCAGCTAAGTCGGATGCAATTGCACCTGTAATTTCTTCTGATCCCGTTCCATCTCCTCCACCTGTGCAGTCCTCTCCTTTACCTGGCTCTCACATTTCCAATCCCAACACCATCGTCAGTCTGGGGTTGAAAATTGACACTCACTTTGAGTTAATTGTGCAATCGATCGCTAAATTAGCATCATCTGTGAAAGTGTTAATGGATAAAAGTGAGTCAGAGCGCCCCACGGCACCCAGTGCAAGTGCAGTGGTAGTGGAGGAGGTGGCTGTTCGGCTTGCTGATTCTCCTAGGCCAAGGTCCCTGACATACTCCCCAGGACCTGGGAGGAGTCAAAATGGTAGCCTATGGGAGGTCGGTGAGGTCTGCCCCGAGCAGTTACCCACTCGGTTCAGTCTGTTGATGAATCCCAGACTGCAACCAAAGGCCTTCATGTGATTGCTCACTGTATGTCATCCAGCACCAAAGATTTTAGTCCCAGGCGCTCTCAGCACTATGCGGACAAGTCACGCCTGCTGAAAAGGCGTGCAGTGGACTTCAAGATTTCTTCACCTGTTCCTTGTAAGAAGGGCAAGGATTCAGCGCGCCCCTCGTGCAGTCACTGGGATAGCCTGGAGCAATTCTCTTCTGCTACATCTGACGAGACATAAATTGGGGGGGGGTCTAGTATCCCTCCTGCTCCACCAGTTGACGATGCAGGTGCACGAGTGGGCCGTGGCTCATTCGGTAGTTCTGTCAGCCAGGTACATTCCAGGCAAGAGGAATGTCGTGACAGACAAGCTCAGCCGCCATAATCAGGTGATCGGGACCGAATGGTCCCTTCACTCGGAAGTCACGGAAAGGCTATTCGACCTGTGGGGGCATCCAGTCATCAACCTGTTCGCCACCCGGCATAACAGAAAACTCTGGTCTTCTGCTCTGTCATGCCGGACCCATGGGCCGCTGCGGAGGACGCGTTCCAGCACCCATGGGACAACCTCGACATCTACACCATGATCACGCTGAAGGTATCCAGACCTGCTAGCTCTCCTCTCCAAGGTGCCAAGAGAGATCCCCCCCCTGGCCCAACCTACTGTGTCAACCCCACGTAGAGCAGTACCACCAGGCAGTGCAGTCCCTGTGTCTTCACGGCTGGAGGTTATCCACCATCTGCGAGCGAGAGGCTTTTCACGTCACGCAGCAACGGAGATGGCTGGGTACCTCAGACGATCCTCCGCAGAGATATACCAGGGGAAGTGGTCCGTCTTCTGTGGTTGGTGTCTTGGAAGGGGTATCTCTCCGGTCGGAGCTACTATTCAGCAGGTCGCAGACTTTCTTGTCTTCCTTCGCCGAGAGAAGCTTCTCTCCATTTCAGCTGTAAAAGGCTACCATGCTGCACTCAGCTGAAAGGAGTAGACATCTCCTCCTCCTTCAAGGTTTCCCTACTGATGGGAAGCTTCGAAAGGTCTTGCCCACCTAAGGATCTCAGGCCCCCTGTGTGGGATGTGACTTTACGAGAGTCGTCAGACAGGGATCTGACCCTCAAGACCGTCTTTCTGCTGGCCCTGGCATCAGCGAAGAGAGTTGGCAAACTACACGGACTTCCCTTCGATGTTAAACACTTGAGGGGATGGGGACCTGTTACACTCAATTTCGTCCCAGATTTTGTGGCGAAGACTCAGAATCCTTCGGTCCCTGACACATGGTTTGAGTCCTTCACGATCCCCTCCCTAGAGGACTTTGTAGGTAATGGACCAGACGAGATGCTACTGTGTCCTGTTAGAGTGCTGCTGGAGAAGATGACACCGATACGCTTCATCCGAGAGCTCACGAAGTCCACAGCATTGGTCTGTCCCTCGCATTCCAGAAGAACTTGTCGGTTCTGCAGGTACTGAAGGCAGGTGTGTGGTCCCAACAGACCACCTTCACCTCCTTCTACCTCTGGGATGTTGCTCACAAGTCCTTGGACACTTTTTCCTTGGGTCCTGTGGTGGCTGCTCAACAAGTTGTGTAGCTTACCCAGCTCCTCTAACTGGATAGGTTGCATCTCGCCTAAGATGTACAGTTGTGACTGGGAGAATGAATGTGGAGTGACTGGCTTCTCTTCTTTCTTCACATCTCAGCGCTCTTCCCACGGGCAGGGAGCAGACGTGCCATTACACGCTGGATCTGGTGGTCGATGCAGGTAAGCACCCAATGGGAGCTCCCGTTCTATTTTCCGTTCAGGTTTATAGAAGCAACCCCCACTCCTTCCCCTTGCAAGGGGGGAAGGGGACCATGACAATAAGACAAACCCAAAGCTTGTGATTGCCTTAATGTCACCTACTCCAAGTTCTTCCTAGCCTATTTTTTATGGACTGACGATTCCTCTTTCATGCAAAGGGACCCAGAAGTCTGACAATTGATCCCGCGTTTCTTACAGCCCGATCATTTTGTCAGAGGCAGTTTTCCCTTCCTCGCCCTATCGACCAGAAAGGGAAGACAAGGTGTGGTGAACTCCAGTCAGTTCATAGAGACTCGCTTAGATAACTCCCTCCAACCAGTGAGGCTTCCTAATGTAAAGGACCAACGGTTTGTATGTCATGTCGTAACAAATCACAATTTTTAAAAGTAAATTGTATTTTTCCTAACTATACAAACCCGAGGTCCTTTACATTGCATTTCATGCCCAACTCATGCCACCCCTTAATCTGATACCTGGGCCAAAAGGCAAATTGGAATGTTTACATCCGGGTAGGCGGTAATCCCACCTCCCGGATGGTAGTTAACTGCCTAACCACCTTCTTCGAAAGTTCAACGGCCGTTTCCAGCCTACACTGAAAGTAATTCTTAATGTAAAGGACCTCGGGTTTGTATAGTAGGAAAAATACAATTTACTTTTAAAAATTGTGATTTTTAAGGTTTTTGAAATGATGAGCTTCATAGACTGGGCGGTGGGCATGCTACCATGCAAGATCAGAGACTGCTCCTTTTTACCTCAAGACCTCTGCAATTCTTCGCCAGAGCAAGCTGGAACAGGAAAAAGTTTCCAGACTCGTTTGTGTTCCCAATAATGGTAGAAATCAAGGGGAATCTTCGTTGGTGGAGTTCCAGGAAGAGGCTATCAGAAAGGAAATCTCTTCTACCTCTGAATCCCAGCCTAGAGTTCTTTTCAGATGTGTCAAACCTAGGTTGGGGAGTTCTTTTTCAGGTAAAAGAAGTGTCAGGTGCCTGGTCTCAAGAACAGCAAAACTGGCACATCAATGTAAAGCAGTTACAGGCGATATTTCTGGGCCTACAGTGCTTCGCTTCAGAAGCTCGCAGGAAGACAGTAGCAGTGCATTCAGACAGCACAACAGCACTGGCGTACATCAAGAAACGGGGGAACTCACTCTTTCTCCCTGTACCTAGCAGCAAGGGGTCTTCTTCTCTGGTTACACCATAACAACACACAAATGACAACACGGTTTATCCAGGGGAGACTCAATGTTCTGGCAAAAGAATTGAGCTGTCAGAAACAGATCCTTCCCATTGAATGGACCTTAGACCCGTTGGTTTGTCTGGATCTGTTGAAGCTCTGGGGGAAACCCATGTTAGATTTGTTTGCGTCCTCCAGGAATCACTGACTTCCTCTCTTCTGCTCACCAGTACCAGATCCCTTAGCATGGGCGATCGATGCAATGTTGCAGGACTGGTCAGGCAAAGATCTGTAAGCCTTTCCCCCATTCAGTTTAGTGAGACAAGTTATCAACAAATTCCATGATTCTGATAGCTCCCTTCTGGCCAGCAAAGGAGTGGTTCCCGGATCTGCTGGAATTTCTTGCGGACTTCCCGAGACTGCTGCCACAGAAGCAACAACTTCTCAGGCAACCTAACTTCCGACGGTTCCACCAAAACCTGTCTTCTCTGGCCCTAACAGGGTTCAAACTGTTAGGCAGCTGCTCTGAAAGAAGGGCTTTTCAAGAGCAGCTGCAGACGCGATTGAGAAGTGCAAAAGACAGTCATGAGTTAATGTCTACCAGGCTAAGTGGTCCATCTTCAGGTCTTGGTGCAGACAAAATAACGTGTCCTCTTCTAATACCTCCGTAACAGAAATAGCGGGCTTTCTTCTGTTCCTACTCTCCACTAAAGGACTTTCCACCTCTACCATTAAAGGCTACAGAGCAATGCTTAGCTTGGTTTTCTGCCATAAAGGGATGGATTTATCGTCTAACCAGGATTTGTCCGACCTTATTAAGTCCTTTGATACCGCAAAGCTTAAGGATAAACCTTTGCTGTCCTGGAATCTAGACGTGGTACTTAAGTGGCTGGCCAGTTCACGTTTTGAGCCCATGCAGTCTATCTCTTTAAGGGATATTACCAGAAAAACTCTTTTCCTGGTCCCCTTGGCCACTGCCAAAAGATCCAGTGAAATCCACGCTTTGGACAAAAATATTGGATTTTCTCAGGGAAATGCAGTTTGCTCCTTTTCCCTAGATTTTTTAGCCAAGAATGAATCGCCATCGAATCCATGGCCTCGTTCTTTTATGATCAAGAGCTTGTCCAAGATAGTAGGCCCATCTGAAGAAGAAAGAGCTCTCTGTCCAGTAAGGGCCCTTAAGTTTTATCTTCACAGAATGAGGACTATTCGTGGTACATCAAGGAACCTTTGGTGTTCAGTGAAATATCCCTCTCGACCTTTGTCTAAGAATGCCCTGGTATTCTTTCTCAGGAACTTGATTTCTGAAGCACATTCCATGGTGAGCAAAGACTCTCTCATCTTGCAAGGTAGAAGCCCATGAGATAAGAGCGATCGCTATGTCTGTGCCATTTAAGCACAGTCTATCCCTCACATTGATTGTGCAATCGATGTTTTGGAAGTGCAAGTCGGTGTTTGCATCTCATTACTTAAAGGATATCAAAACTACTTACAATCAGTGCAGTAACTTGGGTCCGTTTTACAGGGCTGGCGTGGTGTTGGGGGAGGAGATGTAGAAAGCAATGTTTCTCTTCGCCTTGCTTAGGGTGTTAAGTTTTTTGGGGAGCCTGGGAGTACTACATACTTGGAATACCCTCCAGTCTTTTGGTTTTAATGGCTGGGTATCAGTGTTTTTAATTGATTTTTTGGTGGTTATGGTGACTAGATCTGCTCTGGTTATTTTGTGTGGTACTGCACCCTGTGCAGGGGCATCTTGTTTTTCTTTGTTAGCCCTCAGAAATTAGTCCATCACTACAAAGCAACCACTGTAGCAGTAGGCCCTCAAGGCTTTACCGCCTCGCCTCTACTGGATAAGATGAGCACCAACCAGAGGCAGTATCTACCTGTAGCAGCTCTCTTATTAAGTAAGGTTCAACAACAATGATTCAATGTTAGCAAATTTCTATTCTCAAACTCATTACTATTAATAATGTTTTGGGGTACATAAGTCCAACCTTCCCACCTCCATTCAAGGTGGGAATCAGCTATGTAATTACTGGGTAAGTTACATAAAAATGACATTTTTATAATAAAATAAAGTTTTAAATTATATATACTTACCAGTAATTACATGATCGGAGCCCGCCCGCCTCCATTCGCTTGGACATAAGGGCATAAACAAATCGAGGCTCTTTGCTATGTTGTACCTCTCCTACCACCCGAAAGTGGGTAGGGCACTTCGACATAACCAAATCAAACTAGCGTGACCCCCAATTTCAAAATTTTAAGCTGTAGGTTAAAAGAAACCAGTAGCTATGTAATTGCTGGGTAAGTATATATATAAAACATTATTTTACTATAAAAATGTCATATTTTTCCCATGCTTTGAAAGTTATGAGCTGGAAGAAAATTTTGCAGGAGTAGTATATGACATTTGAAGTTCACAAAGTAAACAATGCACACTGCCATCTTTTGACAAAAATACATACTAAATGCCTCTTATGGGGAGAGGAAATGTAGAAAATGGGAATTCATCAAAGAACACGTTAAATCATGAAGATAGGAATAAGTAGGAATATTTTACAAGTATGAACGAGTACTCTCGGGATTGTAAGAAGAATGCATGGTAGTTAATCACAAGAATGCTCGGGATAATCAGGGAAGGGGTTAAAGGAACAGGTTCTTCTTCTTTGTATTCTTCCATTCTTACGGGTGGCAAAGGGGAGTGTTCCAAAACAGTTCGTAAGTAGGCTGGTGACTGTACTACACCTCTTCTAAGACCTGCCCATCTATCATGATAGGGTTCTCAACTCCCCTCTTCTCTATTTACTGTTAGAGTTGAGAGCAGTCTTTTTGCCCCTTTCTGCCTTTTCCCAGGAATTCCCTGACAGAATTGTAAACATAATTTCTGATATTTCTAATTAGATAGCTTTCTACAAGGCGGGAACGAGATCACCCTCTATGTGTCTACAGGTGATGAAAATCTGTATTTTGACAAAGGAGCAGAGCGTATCATTGATCCCAAGGTTGTCCAAGGAGATAAAATGTGTTGGTAGACACACCTTCTGTCCAAGAGTTAAGTTTGACCATCAGTCTGATTTCTAAACACAAAGGAGTTCATGAGGTTTTGGAGGCTCTGCATTACACCAAAGCAAGTTCAGATCATTACAGCTTCAGCTGAACAGAAACTGGACATCAGCATACTATCCAGATAGTCTACCAATGCTAATCAGGAAAATTAAACAGACCTGTTTTTGTCCACATACAGCTCCGGGGAAGGCTGGCACAGCGACATGCAAGATCACATTGCTCCAGGCCACTGGTTTCAGAAGGACAGGAGAGACCTTATAACCTCCTTGAACTAGGATTATTATTTCTGATATGTCAAGCATCCAAAATGCATGTATACAACAATTTGGTTGGCCTAACATCAGACAACTTGCTGAAACTTTCATTAGATGTTTCTCAAAGTTAGATGTTAGTCAAAAGTTACACGTAGAATAGTTAGCAAAGTTTCATCCACCTGAAGGGGAGGATGGGATGGGAAATCAGTAGGAGACCTGCTAATCAACAGTGTTTTTGTTTTACTGAAGTTCAGCTTCATACACCATTCCCTGCTCTGGTCCACATCCCGACTGAGGCTGAGGGCAGCTTCATTTCTCATAAGTGTTGCATCAGCAGCATACTGAACAATCTTGTTTTCCAGGCTAATAATTATATCACTTGTAAACACTAAAAATAACAGTGGACTAAGAACACTGCCCTGTGAGACTCCAGACAAAATAGGTCTTGATTCACTCAAGATCCCGTCCACATTAACTCGCTGCTGCCTACCTGTAAGGAAATCTTGAAGTAATCCTAAAGCATATCCACCCACTCCAAGACTCTGAAGTTTATAAATAAGTGCCTTGTGATTTACTAAACTGAAAGCAGCACTAAAATCTATTTGAATTACTTTGCACTCAAAATCCCTATCAAGGTTTCCTTGAAAATGGCACGTCAAGCCTAAAAGAGCATCACAGGTACCTAACTGCCTTCTGTATCCATATTGACTATCAGCTAACAATCCTTTAGATTCAATATACTTATATAGTGGCTTGAAAGTAAGTTTTTCAACAAATTTGGTGAGCACAGGGAGAACAGAAATTGGCCTGTAGTTACTACAGTCTGCAGATGACACTCTTTGAAACAGGCACTGTATTACTAAGCTTGCGCTCATCCACAAAGATGCTACGTCGACATAAAAGTCTATAGAATCTACTTATCTTGGGAGACAACACACTAGAAACTTTCTTAAAAATCAAAGGGGAGAAACCATCAGGATCTTCTCCACCCCAGCTATCAAAATTATCCAAATTTTTCTTATCCCTTGAGCAAAATGCAAATTTTGTAAGAACATGTTCAGGATGACAAGAATCAGGGAGATGGACATCCTCAGTTGATTGC
Organism: Macrobrachium rosenbergii; assembly: GCF_040412425.1. Lineage (NCBI taxonomy): Eukaryota > Metazoa > Arthropoda > Malacostraca > Decapoda > Palaemonidae > Macrobrachium > Macrobrachium rosenbergii. Next base: position 70,358,436 of record NC_089744.1, on the reverse strand, counting down.
TTAGCTTCAAAAGCTCTATGAAGCAGTTCAACCTTTTCCCTAAGGCCAGTAACCAATCTGTCATCATCTGTTAGTAGTGGTGGAATGGAAGATAACCTAGAACAAGGTTTGAATTCAGAGTAACCTCTTAGAAGGGTTGTCTACCAAGGCTAAGGGTCCCTTTTACCCTCTGATTTGATTTCTGAGTGTCTTTCTAAAAGGCTAATGAGTCTTCTACCCTAACTCATGTAGGCAAGTATGTCACACCCTGAAGTGAATGTTGCTAAGAAAAGCCACGTTAAACCACTACCCTCATGTTTTTCCAACAGTATGATCACTGCAATCATACATTTGCAGAAGCTTTGGAAAATTATGGAGCAACTTTCAACAAAAAGCTACCAAACTACTGTACATTGCCAGAACAATGGCTAGGGTAAACAACTCCTTTTTGGTTTGATGGGCCAGTCTGGAGATTGCACCTTCCCGTTGTTTTCCTTAATAAGAAAAATCGAGATACTCTAGCAATGCCGAGATGATGCTGACTTTATTGTTAATATGAACAAGCAGTCTATTTTCAAACTACCATTCAAAGTAGAGGGTGTTATGTGAGTGTTGCAACTGAAGGGGCACTTATCTGTCAACAGTGTTATGGATTACCTTCATGATAGTATTCAAGAGTAAGGCTCATCCAGTGAACTGAGATGAATGCACCAAAGCTTTGAAAGGTGGTTTCCATGCAGTTCTTCCACCTCCTCCTTGAAATCTCTTGTCAGTGCTAAAGCACTTATACCTCCTAGTACAAACCACTCACAGACATCACTCCTGTTAGTAAAATCACCACCTTTCAAGTGACTATCTTCTACACTAACAACTGACACTGTATTGGTTGTGATATGCACCTGGCTTTGTGACCAAGACATAATATACTTCCTCCCAGCATCAGTAAGTTGCCAGTGTTTTTAATTCCCATGTAACCTGTATGAGTGGGAATTTAGGGTGACTTGCTCAAGTGCCCTGTGAGAGCCATAAGTATTTATTTTCAGATAACCAAATCTTGAAAGAAATGGGATCAAGGTGTTTTATTATATTGCTACAAATTAGTCAGAGGTGTCCATGAACACCTTTTCATTTGGGATGAGCCAAGTTGTCTTCAGAGCGTACTTGTGCGCATTGGATTTATGACCTTCCAACTGTAAGGTTAGGGTTCATACAATTAGATCATTAACCTCCTCTATCTCAGGAAGCTCACACAAATCCTTAGACATGGCTATGTTCCACTGGGTGGATGTGGCTGCAAGCCAAGTAGTACCAAACGTGATCATATTGTCATTTCCACAAACCGTTAAATTGCACATTTTGGGCAAAATGAGTTATTACTACCACAAAAACAAGCATAATTTTGATCTTTAATGTCAGAAACTTTCAAATTGACATCTCAAGTGGCTTTCAAGATATAAAATATCAATACTGTCAAATATTGGCATTTCACACTAAATCAGTTTTCTTCATCACTTTGTGAAAATGTGAGGCTTCTCGAATGCACACTTTGTTTTTTTTCACAAAATGCAGCATCATTAATTAAAACCATTCGGTTGCTCTGTATGATAAGTTTATATATTCATATGATGGTATTATGCTAATTTTTGTGTAACAACCTATATCTGATAATCGTAAACTTTACAGAGTCAGCTATTCAATTTTAGAAAAGAATTAATAATAGAAATATTTTGGAAAGAAAAAAATATATATACTGTATACATACACGGATATGTGTGGGGTTCCATTCTAAGAATGTGATGATAACCGAAAATCTGCGATTTCGGCAATTTTTGAGGTTTATCAGTGCCGATCTTCAGTTATCAGCGCCTCTGCTAGGTATGTATCAGTACCAATACCCAATCATCAGTGCCATTAAGCGGAAATCAATGATTTTCGGCACCGAAAATTGCAAATTTTCGTTGCTAGACAAGTGCCGTAAAACCGGATTGCCGCTAACTGAGCCCGCCGTTAACTGGGGACTACCTGTATACTGTATATATCTATAACTATACAGTATATATATACTGGCAGTCCCCAGTTATTGGAGGGGGTTCTGTTCCCGATGGCGTGACAACAACCAAAAATCGCAGATAACTGGAAATCGATGAACATCGGCACTTATTGGCACTGATAACGGTGCGATAAGCAGGGAATGGCGCCTCTATTAGGTGGGTATCAGCGACGATAAGCAGATATCGGCGCCGATAAGCAGGGAACGGCGCCTCTGTTAGGTGGGTATCAGCGACGATAAGCGGATATCAGCGCCAAAAATCCAGTTATTGTCGTCGTTAGACAAGCACTTTATATATATATATATATATATATATATATATATATATATATATATATATATATATATATATATATATATAAATTTTTTTTTTTTCTAGAAATCCTGAGAATTTGATCTTTAGCTGTTTATAAAGGAAATCCAGCCCATCTGCAGTAGAATTTCAGGGATGTTAATCCCATGCTGAACACACTTGGGTCAAGAAGTGGTTAATAAAAGAGATAAAATCAAGCTGCTATGATTGTGAGGATTCTGATATACCACTCACTACCATCAAAAAGAATCTTGAGAATGACAATTCTTCTATGGATGTTTCTGATATACAGTACTTAGTTCAGTGTGTGTGATTCAATCAGTGATCCAGTGTATGTGCTGAACAGTGATGACCTTATACCCGAGGATGAAATATCACAAATTGGTATAGGTGACAGTGAAGGTTGTATGAGTGATGTGTTTGCAGCTTGTGCAAGATCCGAATGTCAAAAGCTACTTTGTTTTTCTCATTTTAAAAACAACGACAGTGGCAAAAATCACAGTGTGATAATAAGTAAGAATTGTGATAAAGCGTGTGCAAAATACGAGAATGTCTGAGAAAAAGAAACTGTTTCTGATTCTGCTAGTGTAACATATCCTGAACAGTTAGAAGCTGATGGATCTGCAAAACAACCATGTGTAATATCGCCATTAAAAAGGGATAACTTTTCTTAAAAAGAAAGGCTTCAAAAAGTGTGCAAAGAAAATCATAACTCTGGTTAAGCATGCATAAGTGTCCAGAGTAAGAGAGAGATACCAGCAAGAAGAAACCTGAATCCATGATGCTTTGCAGAAAAAAAAATGTCTAATGTTAGAGGTCTGTGCTGTAATGAAATAACAGATGAAGAAAGAAATACCATTCTCAGTGGTTTTAATGATATAAGAAGTGTTACAAAGCAAAGGGAATGGGTATGTCGACATATTCAAGCTACTGACACCAAGAAGATAAAGATGAAATTAAGTCGTAAAACCACAACACTCTTATATTTCTTACCAAAATCTGACAGTAGAAAATTAAGGGTGTGTAGAGTGATGTTTTTAAACACACTGAATATAAGTGAAAGGCAAATTAGAACAGCAATGAAGAAATGGAACTGTGCAAGAAGAGGGTCGTGGAGGTAGAAGGGAGAAATTAAAGAAAAGGGATAAAAGACTTGAACTAAAGGTGATAGAGCACATTAAAAGATTCCCGAGGATGGCGTCACATTATTGTCGCTTAAGCTCCATCCAACAATATTTATATCCTGATTTGACAAGTAACCAAAATGTATCAACTTTATACCTAAGACAACAGTGGAAATGAAGTTAGCTTTTCATTTTTACAAAAAGATATTCAAAACTCAGAAGTTAAAATTTCATGTGCCCAAAAAGGAACAGCATGGTGTGTGTGAAGCATTCCGGAAAGGAAATAAAGATGAGCAAGAGGAATTGAAATTTTGATATGAAAAACATATAACAGAAAAAGATTTAGTTAGAGAAATAAAGAAAACAATAAAGGAGAGGGCTAAGTCAAATAATAAATTAATTGCTACGAATTTTGACCTGGAACAAGTATTATATTTGCCTAAATCTCTCCACAATGAACTCTTTTACAAAAGGAAACTGTCATGCTAAAATTTTACCACACTGTGTATAATTTAGGAAATGCCAAGGGCTCTTGTTTCTTTTGGCATGAAGAGATTGCTAAACGAGGAGCAAATGAAATTGCTTCTTGCATCAGAAGCTGGCTAGCAGAAGCAGACAAGAATTCTAAGTACAGTATACTGATGTTGCCTTTTTTTTTTTGTGATGGATATGCTGGACAAAACAAGAATTCCATGCTGCCAGCTATGTTGCTTAATTTTTTGGAGAATTCAATTTCAATAAAGCGAATCCTACTTTGAACAGGTCTTGGTCAATGTGAAGGAGACTCAATGCATAGCAGAGCTGAGAGGGCAATGAAAAGGACAGGAGATATTTTCACCTCATCACAGTTGGCAATGGTTATTAGACTTAGTAGGAAAAAATCGTTACAAGGTGATAAAAGTGGAACCGAAAATGATCACCAACTGGAAGGATTTTCCGAATTAGGTCATCTGACGAGGGCTTACCAGCCGGCTGGACAAAGATAATGCAACTGCATATGGATAAAGAAAAGAAAGGAAAACTTTTCTACAAAGCCCCCCATTCTGCCCAGGATTTTCAAACAATTTCACTGATTGACTCTCGAACCACAGGGAAAACAGAAATTCATTGTTAAGCAACCACAACAGATTAGTCAGGCTATAAATTATCAAGTGCTAAATTTAATGACCTTTTGAGCTCTTGTAGTGGAACAACTCCTGTTATTAGCAGTCCTGATCACATTTCATTTTACCATAATTTGCCCCATGACTAAAAAAAGTGTAGTAGTTATATCTAGAACAGACATGCAATGTAATGCTTTCAGTGAAAATAAATTATTTCCATCAACATTGAAAGACTTTCCCAATAAAACCATTTTTAATGTTTTTATACTAATATATATATGACAAAAATAAATGTGTAAATATCTTACCCTTTCAGCCTATATCGTAGGTTTTTATATACAGTATATATTAGTAACTTACCCAGTAATTACTTGACTAAGAGTTTCTACTCGAACAGCAGTTAGAATTCTGAATTCCGCGGTAGCGATTCTAATGTTTTGTGTAGGTGACTATGCCCTACCCGCTTTTGGGGTACAAAGGAGGAACAACATCGCCAACATGACAATTTGTTTCTACCGCTTGTAGCGTCAATACCTAGTGTTGTTATATCAGCTTAGAGTTTTGGATTCATAATTTTCTTCTTTGGTGAAGTATTTTTGTAGCCTTTTCAGCATTTTTTCTCATATTGACCTTTTTGGAATTGCCTTTTCACGATTTTGACTTTTCAACTAGTTAGGATATGTCCAACACTAATAGTTCTAGTTTCTGGTATTGCAGTAAAGGCTGCAATACCCAGATGACAAAATTGACTTAGGATTCTCACACCTTGTGTTCCAGTTGTAGAGGACAAGTTTGCTCTATTAATTTGACATGTGACGAGTGCAGGGATTGGGAAGAACATAAATGGAAAACTTTAAATTCACATTTAGCTGAGAACAGAAATGGAAAACTTTACATTCACATTTAGCTAAGTTAGAAAGAGATAGGAAGAGGAAAGCAGCCACTAAAGCCAGCGGGAAATTAGCTAGTCAGGCTCTGACTCCTAGATCAGACAAGGCTAATATGTCTGTTAATTCTCCGACTGTTAACCCTTCCCCACCTACATCAATTAATTTTCCTAAACCACCTACTCCTCCTGGCTCCATCACTTCCGAACCCGATCACTTTGCCAGCCGTGAGAATAAATCTGAGCAACATTTAAATCTGGTAGTGAGTACAGTGGCCAAGTTAGGGGCACCAGTGCTTGTCCTGATAGACAAGTTTGAAAAAAGTGCTAAAGGTGAAGTGTTAGTGGAGGAGGCAGCTGCTCGTCCCGCTAATTCTCCTACGCGTTGGTCTCTGCCATACTCCTCGCTACCTGGGAGGAGGCATACCAGTAGCCCAAGGGGGTCAGTGCGGTTTGCCCACGGGCAGTCATCCCCTCACTCTAGCCTGTTGCATCCTAGGTTGCGACTAGAGACAGCCACTGGAAAGGTGTCTTGGAAGTTCATTGGCTTTCGTCAAGCTCTGAGGAGTCCTTGCCTCGTAAAAGCAGTCTTCATCGCTTCCCTGATGAATCTTGCCCGCTTAAAGAGACGTTTCTCGGGTAAAGATCAGTCCCCACATCTCCCTTACAAGAGAATGAGGAAGCCTTCCTTCAGTCCTCAACCTTCATGTAGCAAGTGGGACATCCAGAGCGTTTCTCCTCTCCTTGGCGCCAAGAGCAAGGATCTAGCCCGCTGCACCTTTTGAGCGAGCAGCTCCAGATTCCGCATAAGCGCCTGTCCCTTCTGAACGTCCTGTAGCAGCCAGGCACCCTGATGCGACCAAGCGCCCTGAAGCAGCCAGGCGCCCTGAGGTGGTTGGACGCTCTTTTTCGTCAGAGCCCCTGTAGCTTCCAATCTTCCCCTAGTGCTTGAGCCCCCTCAAGACTCCAAGAGCCCTGTATCTTCTGATAATCCTACTCCTGCAGTGGACCCAGCTCTTGAGCCTTTGCAACGTAAACTGGATAATGTCCTTCATCTTTTACAGAAACCTGCAGCACAGACAGCTCCTGAATTAGACCAAATTTTGTCTCCAATCTCTTCTGATGACGAGGAAGGGGAGTAGGACTTGTCTTCTATGCCGTATGCAACACTCCTCAAGTTCCTTCTGCAGCAGTTCCCTGAATTTTTCACTCCGGCCCCTCCTTCCTCTCCAGCTTCGTCTTTCTTGATGAGCAGTCAGCCCGTGGATTTGACGAGACTTCCTAAGATGGTTCTCTCTTCTTCATCGATGAAAGCTCTTTGCCAAGTAGAAAACTGGCTTTCCGAGAAGAGGGAACAAGGGAAAGCCTGTTTTAGTGTTCCTCCCTCTCGTCTCGCACGTATGTGGTACTTGTCGTACGCAATGGGAGAAGCTCCTTCCCTGGGAGTGGCTGCCTCCTCCCAGGGGTACTTTTCTGCGCTCACTGACTCGGGGCGTAGGTCAGCTCTTGCTTTAGCCAAGATGCTCTTTTTAGCCCAGGAGATGGACCATCTTTTGAAGAGTCTGTTCAAGTCCTTTGAGGTGTTGAGTTTTCTCGACTGGTGTTTGGGAGCAGTTGCTAAGAAGCTTCAAGATCCAGCTTTTTTTGTGTGATGAAGTTCAGACCTGTTTAATTTTCTCTCCTGAGGTGCAGATGAGGCTGTTGGAGATGGCTCATAGGCATTAGCTGCCCTTTATGCCATGGGCATGCTCAAGAAGAGTGAACTTTGGTCTTGTTCACATCGAAGGGTGTTGTGGCCCCACAGAAATCGGCTCTCCTTCTTCCCCCTCTGGACAAGCAACGTTTCCACAATCCACCATAAGTGAGATTGCAGGGAGTCTACAACAGAAGTCAACTCAAGATCTGTTGACCCAATCAACGAAACGCCAGAGGGACTGGTCTGCCTTCTCCATTAGACTTTCATCTCCTCTCAAGCAACCAAAGCCCTTTTGTGGAGGGAATCAGAGACCATGCTCCAGATCCAGAGGATCAGTTAGATTTGCTCTCCAGGCAATCAGGAAATCTTCTTCCAAACCATCCTCTCGCAAGTGAGAATTTAGTCCTTCTGGCTCCAGTAGGGGCCAGTCTTCGTCTCTTATGGGAGAGATGGAGCAAAAGAGGAGCGGATCAGTGGGTGGTGAAAGTTTTAAAGGAGGGATACTCCATCCCCTTCAGGGAGAATCTGCCATTAACCAACACTCCTGTCATATGGCTTACTCCATAGGATCAGAGAGATATTCGGCCCTATCGAAGGAAGTGTCCTCTCTTCTGAGCAAGGAAGCCATAGAAGTAGTACATAATGCAGACTCGAAAGGATTTTACAATTGCCTTTTTGTAGTGCCCAAGGATTCAGGGGGGCTGGAGACCAGTGCTCAACGTAAGTGCATTGAATGTCTTCGTAGAGAAGACATAATTCATTATGGAAACCACCCATTTGGTTCTTGCTTTCATCTGCAGGGAGATTGGATGATTTCCCTGGATGTGCAAGATGCTTATTTCCATATTCCAATTCACCTGGACTCAAGGAAATACCTCCGATTCGTTTTCGAGAACCAAATCTATCAGTTTCGAGCACTTTGTTTCAGTCTCTCGATGGCCCCACAAGTTTTCACTCAAGTGTTGGCTCCTTTGGCAGGTTGGCTACATCTAGCAGGAGTGAGTGTCGCGCTTTATCTAGATGATTGACTGATTTGTTCGCCCACAAAGAAACGTTGCATGGAGGACTTGCAAAAGACTCTTCCTTTAACCCAGGAATTAGGACTGCCAATGAATTTCAAGAAATCACAAATTAGTCCCACTCAGAAGATTCTTTATTTGGGAGTTCTGATAGACTCTCTTTTAACCCAGGAATTAGGACTGCTAATGAATTTCGAGAAATCACAAATGAGTCCCACTCAGAAGATTCTTTATTTGGGAGTTCTGATAGACTCTGAGTTTTCAGGCTTCTCCATCACTCAAGAGAGTAGAAGACTGTCTAAGGAAGGTAGACCTCTTCCTCTCGCTTCATTCTTGCTCCACCACCAGTGGATGAGCTTCTTGGGGATGATGGCTTCTCTGGAGCAATTTGTAAGACTGGGGAGACTTCACATGAGACCTCTCCAATTCTATTTAAGAGCTTGCTGGGATCGGAAGGTGCATCAAGACCGTCACTTCTTTCTGATAACCTGGAGATAAAGGAGGATCTCCATTGGTGGAGGTCCACAGACAGAGTTACAGAAGGGAAGTCTCTCGTTCTGGTGAGCCCTGACCTAGACTTCTTTTCCGACGATCGGATCTAGGTTGGGGAGTGCTCCTTGGGAATCTGGAAGTCTGAGGGAGGTGGTCTTCTAAGGAGAAGGACTTCATATCAACGTGAGAGAGCTGAAGGCGATACATCTAGGTCTGCAACACTTCGCGGGTTTCTCTATGGAACATATCTACCCATTATTCGTGGAAAATTTGCCCATTCACGGTATTTTTCACTGAGAAATATTCACTAATTACTGTATTTTCATGATTAAATTCGCTTTTTGTGATAAAACCATTAAAATACTCAGGTATAAGCATTTTTACAGGGTTTTTGTTGAGTTTAAACTATCAAAATGGGCAGTTCTAAGTGTTTTTAGAGGGGTTCTAAGTATTGGCGGGCTTCAGCTATTCGGGGGGGGTGCGGTACACATCCCCACAAATACGGGGGGTTCACTGTAGTGGTACATGCAGACAATACCACAGCCCTAGCATATATCAAACATCAAGGGGGACCCACTCTTTTTCACTATGCGAAGCAGAGAGAGACCTGCTATGTTGGGCAGATCAGGACCAGACTCAATTAGTCACCTGGTTCATGCAGGGCAAGTGCAATGTCCTGGCAGACAAGTTGAGCCACCACAAACAAATTCTGCCCATGGAGTGCACACTAGATCTTTGCATGTGTTCCACCCTTTGGAATTGATGGGGCCAACCAACCACAGATCTGTTCACAACTTCCAGGAATTAGCACCTTCCTCTGTTCTGCTCCCCCGTGGATATTTACGCCTTCCCTCCGTTTGGGATGATTCGAGAAGTAAGGAAGTTTCGCTCACACCACAGAAGGAGTGGTTTCCAGACCTGATCGATCTCCTCGTAGACTTTCCGAGGCTCCTTCCCGAGATTCCAAGTCTTCTCAGACAACCCCACATCAGGAAGTTTCATCAAGGTCTATCCTCTCTGGCCCTGACAGGATTTCGACTGTCTACAGACTCGTCAGAGCAAAAGGATTTTCTAAATCAGCATCAGAGGCTATCACCAAAAGTAGACGCATCTCCTCCAATAATGTCTACCAGGCTAAGTGGGCACGTTTTAGGAGTTGGTGTAGAAGACACTTTGTTTCTTATACACCATCTCCTTCTTCTAAAACATCTATCGTTAAAGATAGCAGACTTCCTGCTCTATATGAGATCATCTAAGGGGTTGTCTGCCTCGACAATAAAGGATTACAGTGCGATGCTCAGCTCTGTTTTTTGACATAGAGGTCTAGACATATCAAACAATCAAGACTTGTCCGAACTAATTAAATCCTTTAATATTTCCAAGTCCAAGAAAGAGGAGTCCTTCTCTTGGAATCTTGATGTAGTTCTTAAGTGGCTTCCCAACCCTCGCTTTGAACGTATGCGTTCTTCCTCTGTAAGGGAACTTACTCGGAAAACTCTCTTTCTAGTTGCCTTAGCAACAGCTAAGAGAGTAAGTGAACTTCATGCAATAGACAAAAGTATCGGTTTTTTGCAAGGGAACGCAGTCTGCTCCTTTTTGCTAGGATTTCTAGTGAAAAATGAAAACCCGTCGCATCCCTGGGCCTGTTTTTTTTTTTCGATTTCAAGCTTATCAAATATTCTAGGCACGGAAGAATAGGAGAGAGAGCTGTGCCCAGTGCATGCCCTCAGATATTATTTACATCAGACGGAGAAGATTTGAAGCCAGTTTGGTAATCACTGGTGTTTGGTGAAAAACCCCTCTAGGTCCTTATCAAAGAATGCCATTTTGTTTTTCTTGAGGGATCTCATCATTGAGGCACACTCGCAGTTAGCGGAGTCTTGACTTTTCGCTATTTAAAGTTAAAACTCATGAGGTAAGAGCAGTTGCTACTTCGGTAGCGTTCAAACACAATCTTTCTCTCCCTGCGATCTTGGAGGCAACTCATTGGCAATGCAAGTCAGTGTTCGTGATGCATTATTTGTGGACGTCGAGACAGTTTATGATAAATACAGTACCCTGGGATCTGTGTCCATAGCTGGCGTAGTGATGGGTGAGGAAGTGTCCCTTACTTTCCTTTTCTCTTCTCCTTGAAAATGGTGTTGAGTTCTTGGGGAACCTGGGAGGGTGCAATGTACCTGGAGTGCCCACCAGTTTTAGTGTTGGGTAGTGGTCTTGCTTTTTTATTGTTTAATCATTATGTTTTCTAATTATGGCATAGATGACTTTGTTTTCTGGTATATTATTTTTGTGGTAATGTGCCCAGGGCAGGGGCAACTATGTTTGCTTTGTTGGCCTTCGGTGTACACCTTCATCACAAAGCTTGGTCTTATACTTCGCTAGCCTTCAGAGTACTCATTCACTGTGAAGTGTCCCACTTCAGTAGAGGCGCTTATGGCACGCTGCCATGTCGCTACAGGTTGAGATGAATCCCACCAGAGGCCGTATCTACCTGCAGCAGCTCTCTCACCAGGTAAGGAACAACATTTATATCATCAATTATAACCTAAGCTTTTGTCCATGATTCCCCACCGCCTTTCAATGTGGAATCAGCTAAGTAATTACTGGGTAAGTTACTTATATAAAAATTACATTTTTATGATAAAATTAAGTTTTATATATACTTACCCAGTAATTACGGATGGAGCCCACCCTCCTCCCTGCACATGGACTCTTTTCTGCGTACACAAATTGTCGTGTTGGTGATGTTCCTCTTTCATACCTCGAAAGTGGCCGGGGCATAGTCACCTACACAAAACAAAAGAATCGCTACCACGGAATTCAGAATTCTAGCTGCCGTTCAAGTAGAAGCTCTTAGCTAAGTAATTACTGGGTAAGTATATATAAAACTTAATTTTATCATAAAAACGGCATATTGCAATACACTCCCTGAACACCTGAATTAGCCCTGGTCACTGACCAGCCCCATAAATTTACCCACAAAGTGGGTAATTAACTGTCAGTGTTATCAACGCTACAGGTAAAATCTTGTCAAATGAGTTACCTGAGGTACCATTGACAACGCTGCTGCAAATACCAGCTGACAGAGGCCGACATCCTCAATTGTTATTAGTTCGCCGTGCTGTGTGGGTGTGTCCCGCATCAGGTGAACTTTTGGTCATTTAGCCCGACCCCCATTTAAAGAATTTGGATATCAGATTATGACTTTGGACTGTTTTCAACACTTTTTCTCCTGGATTTATGCCTTATTGACTTGATATGGAACTTCTCTCCCAGTACTTTGGACTTGATATGGATAAGTCAGACAAGAAGACATTGCTGTCTGCTAGCGCCGCTGCTTCCACTTCATCTATAGCTTCGACAACCGAGCCTTCTACTGCTGGAGATGCTGCCGCTCATCAGTCCTGCACGTCCTGCAAGCGTAGTATGAGTACCCTCAAACACGATCGACATTCTGTTTGTATTTCATGTAGGAAGGTTCAGTGCAGTATCAGTCAGAGCCTCGGAGAGTAAGCACAGGTCAGACCAACTGTAGGATAACAATCAGTAGATAAGGAAGCATTAGATTCAGTTATTCAAGAAGTTAGAGGACAGGTTATCATCCAGTATGTCTAGCCTATTTTCTAGCCTGATGAGTAAGTTAACTGAGAATAGAGATAGTGGTAGTAGTAGCATAGGTGATTCTAATCGTTCTTTTTCAGCCCCCCTGCCTGTTCCAGAACCAGCCCTAACACGTGCCGGGGGTCATGGAGAACCACAAGCCTCGAAGGTAGGTTCTCCCCCCCCAGTGCAGAGCAGGCAGTGTTGGCAGCAGATTCCCACTTCTCACTCAAGGTGTAAGTTCTGAGGCTGATGTAGAGTTAGGTAAGACACAGATGAGTAGGGACAATAGGTTGGTGTGAGAACAATCGTTGGTCGATTGTTCTCTTGTTGCCCCCTCTGTTTGTGTTTTTTCTTTGGCGAGTTGAAGTCTATCATGAGGTGTTTGGCTTCATCAGTCAGGTCCAGGGCAGCAGCTAGTCTCAGTAGCAGAGCAGCGGAGAGCATTTTCGCCATGATGGTTGTGGTCTTGACTCTGTTATGGGCACCTGGAGTTGAAGGACTGTTCCTGAGGGCTAGACGGTTGCTGTGTCGGCTCTGTCTTTGTTGTACTGCAGTGTTTGTTTTACTGCTCTGTATTATTTTTTATGCTGCCTGTTTGTTTTTTGTATGTTAATGTTGGCATTTTGTTTATTAATATTATTGATGATTTAATTACATGTTCTATATGTTGCTGCCTGTTATTGCTACGTTTATTTTTAGTCATTTTAAGTTTTTTCTCTCCTGGACCTGACTCACTTGTAAATTTTGTAAATAATAAATTAATATTAAGGTCACTTTTTGGTTTTGTTCTGCTCCTTCCTCCTTTGTTTGTCACCTTTCGTCAGTCATTACAGCCCAATTGCTTCTTTTGTCTAGAACCTGTTGATCTTGAAGTAACGAGATCATTACATTGGCGACCTTGCCAGGATTGGTTCTGTTTTGGCTGGCGGAGGAGTGGCAGCATCGGGGGGAGTATTTTGTGTAAAAATAAATTTTTTTTTGTAAATTTTTTTTTTTTTTTTTTTTTTTGTAAATTTTTCTTCCTGTTAGGCAGGTAGGTGGGAGAACAATCATTGGCTGATTGTTCCCTTGTTGCCTCTTCTATTTGTGTTTTTTCTTTGTTTGGCGAGTTGATGTCTGTCATGAGGTTCCGGCTTTGTCAGTCAGGTCCAGGGCAGCAGCTAGTCTCGGTAGCAGAGCAGCGGAGAGCATTTTCCGCCATGATGGTTGTTGTCTCGACTCTGTCATGGGTGCCCGGAGTTGAAGGACTGTTCCTGAGGGCTAGACGGTTGCTGTGTATTAAGGGCACTTTTTGGTTTTGTTCTTCTCCTTCCTCCTTTGTTTGTCACCTTTCATCAGTCATTACAGCCCAATTGCTTCTTTTGTCTCGAACCTGTTGATCTCGAAGTAACGAGATCATTACAGTTAAGAAGTGTTCAGGAAGAGAAGTGGAAGGTGCAGGCTTCTTCAGGTTCGGGTTTGGGTTCAGTTGGGGTTTCTAGTGTGATGGCTTCATCTGTGGATCCATCTTCGATTTTATTTCCTGCTTCGAGTTCTTTACAACAGAAGGTTTCTAAGTCCGTGGTTGGTCGTTCAGATGTGGTTTTAGGTTTGTCGGGTTCTGAAGTGTTGGAGAGTGCTCCATCGTCTTCGAAGGTTCCTTTTCCTCCGGTGGATAAGTTTGGTTCGTCTTGTGGTGGTGGTAATTCTGGTGTTCAGGTTTTCAATTTGGCTAAATATAATGCAGATTTGTTGGTTTTGTCACAAGGTTATAGATTACTAGTTAGGCAATGTTTCAGTTTTGGGTTTTCCAATATTCACGATCACGTCTTGAATTTTCCTGTGTTTGCTAATGGTGTCTGTCAAGATTATCAAGGGGGAACAGAGTTGGTCTATTTTCTTTCTCTAAAAACTATGGCCTCTTCTGCTCCTTCTGAGTTTTCCTTTTCCCCAATTTCTTCTAAGCCTTCTTCCAGTGTCTTTACACAATCTTCTTTATCGGGGCACTCTTCGGAGGGCTCTTCGGAGTCTTCTCTCGTTCATCCTGTTTCTTTGCCATTAACTCAGCAGAGCAAAGAATTTTCATTGTTTCAATCCTGTAATGTTGGACTTTCGGCGTCTCCCTCTCTCTCTTCGGGGTTGAGGGAAGGTGTACCTTTGACGGGGCTATCTTCTTTAGCGCTTTACACGGGTCCTGTAGTTTCTCAGGCTTCTGGTCTAGATGCTTCACAGGTGGTTGCAAAGTCTTACACAACTCCGTATATTCATCCTTTACTGGGTTTAAGACGTAATGTGTCTATTGCGGTTCTTGTGGATGCTACGGCAGTTGGCGTTTCGTCTGCGCCATTGTTGAGTGTATCAGTACTGATGGTGTCCTCAGCCTCTCCTTTCACTAGGGTAGCTGGTAACTTTCCTTATTTGGTCCCTATTGGTTCCGCAGCTCGTAGCTTGTCCTTAGAAACACCTTTGAGTACTGGACCAGTTGGTATGTTCTCCACCCATCCAACGTCAGCGGTAGGTGCTCCGGTGGTTACCCCAAGTGTAGCTTCTTCCTTTTTCTCTCCTTCTTCTGCTCCTTTCACGACTTTTCATGCAGCTATTTCTGTTCCTCCTTCTAAGGTGCTCAATGTGGGTTCGGTTTGGTTCTGGGTCATCAGGGAGTTCTTCCTCCCTCTCCCTTAATCAGTGTGACTTCAGCTCCGGATACCCGTCCTGGTGCGGTGTTGGTTCATCCGGGGTTGGGTGGATCAGGCATTGCGGCCTCCGCTCTCAGGGGTGGGCATTTGTTGCCCAGGTGTTACGTCATCGTCGCTGGGTGGTGCAGGGTTTGCACAGTTGAGTACGACTGGCTCAAGAGCTTTGTCATCGGTTTTATTGGTACAGGGTTTGCGCAACCGGGCACGGTTGACTCAGGTATGATGAGGTCAGGTATGTCAGGTGTCTCGCGCATCCAGGTGGAGCGAGTTCCGGGTTATTGGTTGCAGCTCTTGCAGGTGGTCAGCCTGTCTCTTTTCCTGTTCCGGTTCGGTTGGACCAATCTGATGGAGAATGCTCGTTTGAAGAAGAAGAGCCGGTACCAGGTATAGGTTTTTCTCCGGCAAACGAAAGCGAGTATAAGCGGATGGTGAACTTCATCCATTCTCTCTATCAACAGTCCAAGGCTCCTGAGGAACCTACACAACCAAACTAAGCAATGTTTGAATCGTTGTATGCAATTAAACCAGTAGTCTCCCAATCATCAAGTAAACTGGTCTGATTTGGCCAAGTCGAGCAAGCGTTGAGGGAGGTGGACTCTAGGTTAGCTTCTCTTATCAGATCGGGTGGACAGGATTCAACCTTGCTTCCTAATCGGAAGGGGTTCTATAGGGTAGCGGGTGAACCTTCTGCCGGTGTCAGAGTTCCATTCAACGAATCTGTTGAGGCTCTTCTCTCTCAGGTTCCTTCGTGGAATCGTTTGGTAACGGTTACAGTACATCTTGTGAGGGTTGTATTTTGGAGGACACTTTCGCAGCCAGTCTGAGGCCTTGTCCCACTCTATGTGGATGTTATCTGGGTTGATGGGGTTTCTCAAACAAGATGGGTATACTCCCTCTGATCCTGTACTGTTTGACAACCTCATCACTTCGGTTTCAATGGGGTTAGCATACCAGGCTAACATTTCGGCTGGCTGTACAATGTTCTTTGGCAAGAAGAGGAGGGACTTCTTTTTAAATCATCTGCCGCCTCACTATCCGGACACAGCCTACATAAGAGGGTTCTGCTGAGGGTGCCTTTTGCACTCTGCAACAGTCTTTTTAGAGAGGAGGATGTCTCCTCCATGATCAATTTCATGTCGTCGTGGTCAGCAGTAGCGTCACAACAGGCTATGATTCATGTGGCGGCTCAGGGTTCAAGATCACCTAAAGGATCCAGGATGCCATCTCCAGCTACGCGATCAAGTTCTAAGTCCCTTGTAAGATCGCCAAAGAATGTCCGTTTTGCTTCTAAGAGTTTGGCTTCTGCCTCGGATTCGAAACCTTTCAAGAGGGGTTTTCAGAAATAGGAGATGTTCCCTTCACCTGTACCTGGAAGGAGTGGGGCTCAAAGAGTTGGGCAGTGGAGGTGTTAAGGGAGGGGTACAGAGTCCTGTTTCATTCTCGTCCTCCTCTGTCCAGCTCCCCGGTTTGCCTTCCCAGTTATTCCCCATCCTCCATC
This sequence comes from Macrobrachium rosenbergii, assembly GCF_040412425.1. Lineage (NCBI taxonomy): Eukaryota > Metazoa > Arthropoda > Malacostraca > Decapoda > Palaemonidae > Macrobrachium > Macrobrachium rosenbergii. Next base: position 70,341,998 of record NC_089744.1, on the reverse strand, counting down.
AAAGCAGCGGAGATCCAAGCCCTTTTGGAGAAGGAGGCAATAGAACCCGCTCCTCCTTCTCTGGGGTTTTACAGCCGGATCTTCATGGCTCCAAAAGCGGGAGGGTCTTGGAGACCCATTATAGATCTTTCGGGTCTCAACCGGCTGTTAGTTTCAAAGAAGTTTCACATGGAAACTTCGCAGTTGGTGTTGCCGTCAGTTCGGAGGGACGATTGGATGGTTTTAGTGGACCTCAAGGATGCGTACTCCAGGTTCCGATTCATCAGGAATCTTGGAGGTTCATTCGTTTCTCGGGTCCAACTGCCAGTTCAAGGTCCTCTGCTTGGGCAATAGGGCCTGCTCCTCCTTCTCTGGGGTTTTACAGCCGGATCTTCGTGGCTCCAAAAGCAGAAGGGTCTTGGAGACCCATTATAGATCTTTTGGCTCTCAGTCGGCTGTTAGTTTCAATGAAGTTTCACATGGAAACTTCGCAGTCAGTGCTGTGGTCAGTTCGGAGGGATGATTGCATGGTTTCAGTGGACCTCAAGGATACGTATCTCCAGGTGCCGATTCATCAGGAATCTTGGAGGTTCATTTGTTTCTTGGGTCCAACTGGAACATTCCAGTTCAAGGTCCTCTGCTTCGGTCTAACCACAGCACCTCAGGTATTCACAAGGGTAATGTCTCCTATTTCGGACGTAATGGGTCGTCGGGGATTTCGAGTGAGGAGATACGCCGACGAATGGTTGGTTCAGGCTTCATCTGTGGATGGAGTGTTGCGAGCAAGGGATTTCTTACTGAACCTATGTCAGACTTTAGGAATTTAGATCAATTTGAACAAAAGCTCTCTAATTCCAGCTCAAGTAAAGACCTATTTGGGGATGGAGACTCAGACACGTCTTTTGAGGGCTTTCCCAACAGAAGAACGGATTCTTGCGGTTCTAGGTCAACTAGAGGTATTCCTGTCAGACAGGGCTCAACCAGTGAGCTTGTGGAAGAGCTTGTGGGCGGAATGTCCTCCCTTTCGTTAATAGTTCCAGGGTCTCGTCTCCGGATGCATTCTCTACAGGTGTGTCTCAGGAATCGCTGGGACTTTTGGGAAGAGAACGCAGTTGTGGTCTGGGACAATTCTTGCCTGAAGGATCTTCGGTGGTGGTCAGAAGAACATCATCTGACCATCGGCGTAAGACTGGACTCCCCTCTTCCAGACGTTCATCTGTAGTGTACACAGATGCCTCACATGGGGTTGGGGTGCGACCCTGGAGGAATCTCAGGCCAGAGGCCTTTGGAGGGATCTGGATCGAGAGGAGTCCATAAACTTCCGGGAGTTGAGAGCAGTAGAAGAGGTTCTAAGTTGCTTTTCAGAGCAAGTAAGCAACAAGGTAGTAGCTCTCTTTGGCGACAACGTTACGGCTGTGTCCTATCTAAAGAAAAAGGGAGGAACAAGATCGCAAGTCTTAAACAAAGTAGCAGAGGGAGTTCTTCGTTGGTGCGAGGACCGCAGGGTTTCTCTTATCCCTCAATTTGTGTCGGGGAAGCTCAGTGTTCTAGCAGACACGTTGAGTTCTTCTCAGGAAGCTCTCAGGGGCGAATGGACTCTGGTTCAGGAAGACGTACAACACCTGTTGAGGAGGTGGCCAGCGACAGTGGATCTCTTTTCCACAAGGATGAATTTCCGTCTTCCAGTCTACTTCTCCCCAGTAGCGGACCCCATGTCGTGCGGGACAGATGCAATGCTGCACTCCTGGGACAACCTTCAAGTGTACGCATTCCCTCCTTTTGGGTTGATTCAACAGGTACTGATCAAACTCAGGAACTGTATCAACACTCAGATGACTTTGATAAGCCCCTTCTGGCCCCAAAGACCTTGGTTTCCAGACCTTCTGGACATGTTGACAGAAGTTCCAGTATTCCTTCCAGAGAGGAAAGATTTTCTCAGACAGCCTCATTTCCATTACTTCCATCGGAACCTCCGCATGCTGAAGCTAACTGCCTGGAGACTGTCCAGCGAGCAGCCCATCATTCAGGACTCTCTAAGGCAGTGGCTTGCCAACTGTCTTTCTGTCTGAGAAGATCAATTAGGAAACTATACGATACTAGGTGGGCTATGTACCGTAGTTGGTGCCAGAAAGAGGAGGGGCATAGCATTTCACGTCCATCGGTTGCGAAAGTGGCAGATTTCCTCGTTTTTAAGGAAGGAAAAGAACTTGTCATGTTCTACGATTGCTGGATATGGGTCGATGCTCAGTAGCACGTTCAGGTTTCACCTGCCTGAGCTTTCGACCAGTAGAATTTTGCAGGATCTATTAAGATATTTTAGAATAGAACGTCCAGTTTTTCCGCTTCAGGCCCCCTCGTGGGATCTAGCGGCTGTTGTGAGACTGTTGAGCTCTTCATCTTTCGAACCCTTGGAGTCGTTATCCTTAAGAGAGTTAGCCAAGAAGGTGTTATTTTTAGTTGCTCTGGCTACAGCAAGAAGAATTGGTGAGATTCAGGCAGTGGCTAGGATGGTATCCTTTTCGGGGCAGGATATCTTTCTTTCTTACTTGCCAGAATTTGTTGCGAAGTCTGAATCTGAAATGAATCCTCTTCCTACATTGTTTAAAATTTCATCATTGGATGATTTTGTAGGAGGTGACACATCAGAAATGCTGCTGTGTCCGGTTAGAGCTCTCAAAGTTTATTTGTTACGTACTGAGGAACTTTTGCCTCGTACGAGAACCTTATTTGTTTCCCATAGGTATCCATCGCGTCCCATTTCCAAAAATGCAGTTAGTTTCTTCTTACAAGAGGTTATTAGTCAAGCGTTGGAGGGTTCTTCATCACTTTCGGAGTCTTCGAGTTCTTCTTCGCGTCCAAGATGGCTATTTCTTCGGCTTGAGGAATTTTTCAGTGTTGGCAATCTTGGAAGCGGCTACTTGGAAGTCGGTGTCGGTTTTCATGACATTCTACCTTAGGGATATTCAGTTTTCTTCAGAGAAGGGTTACTCGCCGGGTCTTTTTGTTGCCGCCAACTCAATTTTATAGTTAGCTTGTATTGTTAGGGTGCTAGGAGTTTAGGTAGTCAGTGGTAGTCTAAATGAACTTAAGAGTCTCTGTTGGTCAGGGTTATTATTGAGCATATTGTTTTGTTTTTAGGCCTTTGAGGTTAGGCAGATCCCAATGGTCATGTTGGAATATCTTCAACTTCTGCACAGTCATCTGCGTCAGCAAGCAGTAGAGAACTCGAAAGTCCTGCATACTCAACTTCTCCTCCAGACAAGAAAGGCTGAATAGCCACATGGGAGGTTTGACTTTTCCCCCTACATTCATGAGAGATATAGAATACCACATGGGAGGCACTTCTGACTCAGACGGTACCTTAGACATGAGACTGACATCGGGGTACTCTCTCTACAGGCATCCTCACCTACCGAGTTGGACAACTAGGTGAGGACACATACACCTGCTTATTCTCCATGGACAGGCCGGGCTGAATTAGATTGATCCCACCTCCATTAAAATTTTGTTAATCGGGCTAATTCAGGTGTTCAGGGAGTGTATTGCAATATGAAGTTTTCATAAGACTAATATTCTACAGTAATACTTACCTGAACACCTGAATGATTCCCGCCCTCCTCCCCACTTCAATTTTTGATGGTGAATAACTCAATTGGGGATGTCGGCCTCTGTTGGCCAGTATTTGCAGCAGCGTTGTCAACAGTACCTCAGGTAACTCATTTGACAAGATTTTACCTGTAGCGTTGGTAACGCTGACAGTTAATTACCCACTTTGTGGGTAAATTTATGGGGATATAGTTCAGGCTGGTCAGTGACCAGGGCTAATTCAGGTGTTCAGGTAAGTATTACAATATTAGTTTTATTTGAAAACTTCATATTTATATGAAATAAAATTTAAACCTTACCATTATTTCAAATAACAATGTCACTACAAAGTGACGAATACAGTAAATGTTAAATCGTTAACACTGTGAATCAGTCAGTTTTCACAAACTGACAAATGTCTTTGATAAACATTATTAAGAAATCTTTATGAATTTAAGAAACTGTTTAAATGCTGTTTGAAAGTGAAGGTCTTAATCTTATCCACTACCAAAAATCAAAAGTTTACTGACTAAATTGATAAAAAGATGGTTTGAAATGAGAGAAATCTTTAAACGCGATTTACTCAAAAACAAGAATTTTTCCAATTTGACGGTTTGTGGAAACATCCACGAGATTTCCTCTCTTGTCATACTCACCCTCTTCTCCCTACCAGCACCCTGTCCTTTCTTGTACAGCATAGATTTTCAAGTATATAGAGCTGTGCTATGTGCAATTGGGTAGTGAGTACTAGATACAACTTGACGGACCTTATGGATAAATACAAACCGAAGTACGGTAGGCAGTTCCTGGTTATCGGCGGGGGTTCCGTTCCTAGCAGCGTGACGATAACAGAAAATTGGCAATAATATCCAGAAAACTGGCAGTAATATCCAGTTATCGGCGCCGATAACCGGGGATCAGCACCGATAACCAGAGATCGGCGCATATCGGTGCTGAAAATCCAGTTAAAACCGGATCGCCGATAACCGAGGCCGCTGATAACCGGGGACTGTCTGTGCTGTACTATACTAAAACCAAAATGAAATGAGCTCTCAGGTGGGGCTGTTTGGGTCCTCTCCACGTGTATTTAATCTCAGCATATCTGCCAAATCTATAACAAGAACAAAGAGATAACACCATTTCTCCCATTATAGATATCAAATATCTTTTTTGTTATGCAGAATTCTGAGTCAGTTACATAGGTTCATGATTGATAAAGTTTTTTTATGAAATAACAAGAAACAGAATCAGATTTTCTACCAACATGGCAACTCATTTTGGCACTGTTGCCAATATTTCAAACAGTCCACATGCATTTAAATCCACAGATAAGCAGCTTAAGACTGTCTCCAGGGGACACTTTCAGTTGTCATGGTATGTTTGGAGGCATTTCCCCTTTCTACAAATATCTTGATTTCTTAATATCATAGGTAAAGAATAAATTAGTAAGCAAGGAAATATGAAATAAAGCACAACACAGAGTAAGTTGGACGAGTGAGAAAATAAACAATCGTATGCAAACAGATCTCTCTCTCTCTCTCTCTCTCTCTCTCTCTCTCTCTCTCTCTCTCTCTCTCTCTCTCTCTCTCTCTCTCTCTCTCTCTCTTTGTTGGAAGAACAAAAACATCATATGCCACATCACCATTTTGCAAAGTAATCAAGATATCTCACATGTCCTCATTAATATTAATTCATTATCAAGATGAAAATGTTTAAATATTTATAAATGGGCTATACATAGAACAGTAAATCCTCGTAAAAAATAAGAAAAATATGTTATCGTTCATAGGTTGTGGAGAAGAGATGGACAGAAGACAAATCCTAAGCAGGGCAGAATAGGAAGGAGATTAATATACCTGGAAATGAAAAACAACCCCTATAATCTTATAACTATAGCCTCCGGGTTTGTCTCAAAGACATTCAAAGGTCTGTCACACACGTGTAAACTTGTTGTTTTGTAAAAGTGGCAATAGGGTAGATCTTTAAATGCCATGCCTGAGAGGTCTTGACATTTTGGTTTGACTTTAGCAAGGTAACTGTCTATGTCCAATTCATGACCCCTTGTTAGATACATACCTCCTGGTTATCATGATCCACTCGGAGGTTGATGGTTTCAAAGTCGCTGTGCATTATATTGAATATAGAATTTAGGCCAAAGGCCAACTACTGGGACCCATGAGGTCATTCAGCGCTGAAATGGAAATTGACGGTAAAAGTTTGAAAGGTGTAACCGGAGGAAAACCTCACAGTTGCACTATGAATCAGTTGTTAGAAGAGGGTGGAAAGTAAGATGGAAGAAAGAGAATATGAACAAAGGTACAGTGAGAGGAATGAAAAAGGTTGCAGCTAGGGACCAAAAGGACACTGCAAAGAACCTGAAAGGAATGAAAAAGGTTGCAGCTAGGGACCAAAGGGACACTGCAAAGAACCTTAAGTAATGCCTACAGTGTGCCGCATGAGGTGCACTGACAGCGCTACCCCCTACGGGTCTGTGCATTAATAGTTGAGGAAGGTAATGAGAGGCTGCCTAGCCTAAAAAGGACCTCAGTAAAAGGTTTTTGTTAAAAAAATTACAATTTTGAAAACAAAATTGAACTTCTTAGTATAAACTATTTTTACTTAAAAGGGCTCACCTCCCAACCCCTCACCTCCTGTAGAAGGGTCAAACAACACAGTGACTGTTGTCTATGTATTAAACTAAGTGGAAGTTGTCATCTTTTTTCTGGAGTGTTCCTGCAGAGCTCCTGACATAAGGATTAGGATACCATAAGGTAATGGGTTTGTGCTTAAGAATCAATTTAGTTTTTTTAAACAATTTCTGTTTTTTCATCCGAAACATGATAAAAACAGAGGTATGTAAACATTTGTATCTTTCTAGGATTATTGAAAAACTCTCTTTTTTCAGGATTGTATGGTGAAAAGGGAATCTTGCCAGCACATACTCAGTTGCCAAATCTTAATTACCCTAAACAGTGTTTCTTTGACAAGCTGACAGTGCTGTGCTTCTCATCTTACTTTGGACTTAACACTGCATACATGATGGAGTTACTGGCTCTCACCGGAACAGTACTCAGCTTTATTGGGTATGTTTCAGGGAACAAATTTATGTATGAAACCTACTTCAATTTTAACTATTTAGTGTATTTTTTTATGCAGTGATAATTTTAAGATTTTAATATTTAAAAAATATATCTTAAAAGAACAAATTATTGAATTTATTTGAGACTTGCTTTTCAAATGCCACATTTTCACAAAATTTTCCAACAAAAGCCATATGCCAACCTAAGTCGGTCCAGATTAGACCAAAATGCCTGTAAGCGCTGTTAATTTGATGCCTATTCTTGCTATTGGCGCTGTCAAAGGTGCTTACGATGCTGTAACTTGATGCAACATCAAGCCATGGCACTGTAAAACACCGTTAACCCTTAAACGCCGAGCCTCTATTTACAAAAGTGTCTGTCGTATGCCGGCGGCGTTCGGGAGTTAGCGCCAAAGCGGAAAAAGTTTTTTCAAAAAATCACAGCACGCTTAGTTTTTAAGATTAAGAGTTCATTTTTGGCTCCTTTTTTTTGTCATTGCCTGAAGTTTAGTATGCAACCATTAGAAATGAAAAAAATATTATCATATATAAATATTGAAATATATGACAGTGCAAAAAAAAAAATTTCATATATAATTGTATACAAATCGCGCTGTGAGCAAAACACTTAAAGCTAACAAGTTATTTTTTTTTCATTGTATTGTACACTAAGTTGCGATGATTTTGGTTTATAACAAATTGTAAAACAATCAAAGTAACACAGAGAAAATATTATCACAAAATGATGCATGAATTAAGTAACACGCGGACGTAAAAGTTTTTTTCAAAAATTCACCATAAATCAACATATTGTGCTGGAGACTTCCCGTTTGTTGCAAAATGAAGGTAATTGATTGAATATTACTAGACTGTAAGTGTTTTAGCTTACAATTGCAGTTTTCGACCATTTCGGTCGAGTTAAAGTTGACCGAAGGTAGAATTTTTTCTATTTATCATGATTTATATGAAAATATTTCAAAACTGATAAAAGCTATAACCATGAGTTATTTTTTGTTGTATTCTACATGAAATTGCACACATTTTCATATATAAAACTTTATGTAATGACTAATATAAAATGGTGCAAACATTACGACAAAGTGACGAAAGAATTTCTGAGATGTTCGGCCGAGTTACCGTACGCGGACGTAAGGAAAATTTTTTTTTTTTTCAAAAATTCACCATAAATCAAAATATTGTGCTAGAGACTTCCAATTTGTTGCCAAATGAAGGTACATGATTGAATATTACTAGAATGTAAGAGTTTTAACTTACAATTGCGTTTCTCAACCATTTCGGTCGAGTCAAAGTTGACCGAAGGTTGAAATTTTGGCACTTATCGTGATTTATATGAAAATATTTCCAAACGGGTAAAAGCTACAACCATGGGTTGTTTTTTGTTGTATTTTACATGAAATTGTGCACATTTTCATATATAAACCTTTATGTAACGGCTAATATAAAACGGTGCAAGAATTACGACAAAATGACGAAAGAATTTCTGAAATTTTCGGCCGAGTTACTGCGCGGATGTAAGGAAAAAGTGTTTTTCAAAAATTCACCATAAATCGAAATATTGTGCTAGACTTCCAATTTGTTGCAAAATGAAGGTAAATGATTGAATATTACTAGAATGTAAGAGTTTTAGCTTACAATTGCGTTTTTAGACCATTTCAGTCGAGTCAAATTTGACCGAAGGTTGAAATTTTTTGTATTTGACGTACGGTATGTCCACTCGGCACCCGACAGACAATTTTAGTCGACGTACGATATGTCCAGTCGGCGTTTAAGGGTAATTGGCGCTGAAAAAGCGCTGTAAGATCGAATCCGCCGTAAGTTGATGACACACTGACTGTACCGTATTTCAAACTTTCCAGTGTTAAATATGAATAATTCCTCTATTTTTTCAGTATGGTGTGGAAATCATGGTGTACAGCTACCTTTTACTTCTTCCTTTGGGGTTCATACTTGTCCTTGTATCAAGTTGGACAAACTTTCTTATGGTTTCAATGGTAAGACAGTATTTTTTCAGTAAGATAACTGATGAGGTGATGTTTTAATTAACCCTTTTGCATATGACAATTATAAACAATTATGTCTGTGAAAAGTGGCAGTGACTTGAGCAGTAAGGATAAAATTGCATACTGTGTACTTTTTTTTTTCAAAGACACAGAGCTCGGATAATTTTCCAGGTAGACCACTCAGTTTTTTTTCATTTTGCAGCTGAATCATTGTTTTATACAGTGGCATAAAAAAATCCCCCCCCCCCGCCCCAAAATAACTTTCACGTAGGTTGAACAATGAGCAGAATACGAGATACGTACAAGAAAATTTTGCATTTTCCCCAAAAAACAATTTGCCAAAACAAAATATTTGTAATAAAGTCTTTGTTTTTTATCCATAGCAAACCTTGGTAAATTAATTGTTATTGCAATGCAAAAGGTTGAAATTATAACAAGGAAAATATGAAAAAATGAATAACAAAGCAACGTCAAATTTTATGTAAGAAAGGTGCCAGTCACCCATACAATACGTGCAAGAAATGTTTACTATATACCTATTTTTGTTCGAAGAGACATAGCTCCGAGAGTTTTCAAGGTAGGCTGCTCAATTTTATTTCACTTTGCAGCTGAATGATTGCTTTATACAATGGCAAAAAAATCCACCCAAAATAACTTTATGCAGGTTGAATAATGAGTAGAAATTATGAGATACGTGAACATTTTTCAATTTCCCCCAAAAAATAATTTGCCCAAAAAACTATTTGCAATAAAGTCATCATTGTAAATCCATAGAACAGTATACCCAGATAAATTATCTAGTTATTGGAATGCAAAAAATTTGTAATTATGGCAAGGAAAATATGAGAAAAATGAATGACAAAGTAGTGTCGTATTTTCTAAGAAAAGTGCCAGTCACCCATGTGTAGCTCTGACAGGTTTCAAGATAGACTCCTCAATTTTGTTTCATTTTGCAGTTAAATGACTGCTCTATACAAGAGCATAAAAAGCCCCCAAAATAACTTTGTGTAAGTGGAATAAATTACAAATATGAGGAAACCTTGCACTTTCCCCAAAAAAACAAAATATTTGTGGTAAAGATAAATTACCTAGATAAATTATGGAGTTTTTGCAATGCAAAAGTTGTCATTATTCAAATAAATATATGAAAAATTAACGACACTAACCATCACGTTTTCTATAAATAAGTGGCTCTCAGTCAAGTGTTCGTTTCTCTCTCTCTCAGAAAAAAGATAAATTATATAATCGTAGAATAAAAATCTACAATTATGCAAAATAAATAATGATACATGTTAAATATGTATCAAAATTCTCTCTCTCTCTCTCTCTCTCTCTCTCTCTCTCTCTCTCTCTCTCTCTCTCCTGCTAGATAAGTACTGTAATGTAATTACAGTCTCCTAATGCAATACAAGTCAACATGCTTACATATGTCTATTCTATCTCTCTCTCTCTCTCTCTCTCTCTCTCTCTCTCTCTCTCTCTCTCTCTCTCTGCACAAAAAAAAAGATAAATGAAAATAAAATCTTAAACCATACAAAAGAAATATAAACATAAATGTTATATATGTATAAAAACTATCAGGAACACTCACTAAAAATGATCCTCATCATGTCTGCTGATTCGTGTTTTTTTTTTGGGGGGGGGGACATTTGCTTAACGACTTAAATTTGGATGATGTCCAATATCAGACATCAGTAAGTGAAAGGGTTAAGAGGGAGTAGGCTCTTGTAATTATGCTAGTTTGTTTATAATTGTTTTTTAGCCAGATTGTATCATTTGAGTTGCTGTTATAATGACACTGAGGTGGGCTCTTTTGTAATTACAGTATGCCATTCTTGTTTGCAGTTGTATTATTATGGTTGTAAAGGATATTTTTAAATTATATAGAATATTTGTATCATGAATCAATCAGTTTAACTGTTTTTTCATTTTTGCAGGGATATTCTTCTCTTAGAAGTTGGGTTTTTAACCATTTTAGTGGCCCCAGTAAGTCGACGTGGGTGGTCTGAGTATCGCCCCAGAAACTTGGTCACAATGTGGTTACTTAGATGGGCCCTATTTAGATTAATGTTTGCCTCAGGCGTTGTTAAACTGCAGAGTGACTGCCCAAGTTGGTGGGGATTAACAGGTACAGTATTGACTGATTAACATGTACATTCTAAATAGCCTAGAATAATGGTTATTTGATATTGAAAAATACAATATACAATGGTAACCAATATAAATCTCATTTAGATTGATTTTAGCGGGAAGAAAACATGTGCTTTTTATATCTTTATGCATTACTACCAATCCCTCACACACTGAACACTCAGCTAAAGGGGGTTGGAGTATATTCCTACTTACAGTACAGAAACCTAAATGTCTAAATGGAATCAGTGACTGCCTGCCCAAAAAGAGCTTCAGTCTCAAAGCATGCCAGTTGTATTTTTATTAGAACTAGACTAGTTTTTTTTTATAAAGGTAATAGAGGTGTCACTGGGGATTCATATTCCTAATTAAAGTTTTAATGCAATATTTGTTTTAACACACAAATCCATTACTTTACAGTAGCATTTCTGTGATAGCAGCCATCTCCAAACATGCTATCGAAGAAACATACTACGGAAAAGAAGAGCCCCCCTTTTCCACCTGTCTGAGTGTGAACCTGGTTCCAAAAGCACCTACTGCTGGAAATTGGTCATTCTCTGCATATCTGTTGTTCAGTCAGCAACTGCAGTCTCATTCCCCAGTATTCTCCCTCACAATGCTGATTATGAATGATTTCCTTGTAATTATTTTCTTAGTAATAATTATTATAACCTTGATTCTTATATTGATGGTATTTACAATACATTCACCAAATATCTTATTATTTCTTGGATTGTGTATATTTTCACTGGCCTGGACTTTGTAAGTGGACTTCCCTTTCAGCAGCTATGTGGGTAGCTGCTGCTCTTAAATCAGCTGACTGTTCACTTGTTGCTGCAGGTTAGCTAGCTCCTAGCTATCTTTTGTGGTAGTTATTTTAAGTGCAGTCCGACCTCTTGAAACCAGCACCCTTGGGACCAGGCCACTGCCAGACCACAGAAGATCCCAAATGATAGAAATCACCTCTAAAAAACCCGTATGCCAACAGTCTTGCTAGCTCATTCCACATAAAAGTGCTGTGTTATCAAAAGTAGAGCAAAGCTTATGAATAACCATTGTCATTTATTAGGTTTAATTCCTTAGCAAAATTTCAGCCTGCTCCCTAAGCATCTCTCCGGAAATGCTTACACTTTTGCTACGTTGGAGCTTAAACCTCTTTATATAGACCGTCAAATTCTGATCTCTTAGCACCCTTCATTGTTTGTCGGCACTTCAAACTTTTCTGGTTTTCATTTTCTGCAAAAACCTAAAAATCTGCTGATTTGTTTCTTTAAACCTGCACATGTGTGTGTGTGTACTGTATGCAGTTATATTTCATGCATTATTATCATACTATCATTTTATAAATTATGAACATAGCAAATAGGTGCCATTTGCATTCTGCTAATGTTTACATTCTTAAAATCATCAGCTGATTGCATTTTACCGACATCATCACAGCCATTAGTTGCTAAATGAAATGCATTTCAGAGATTTGTTTTATACGTAAATTATCAAAGCAGAGTTTAAAAATACAACTTACTTTATTTATAAACGCAGTACATTAAGTGAAGTAAAGGTGTGGTTTCACCAGTATTGGATGTTGCTTTTACCTCTTCCAAAACGTTTTGTGGCCTGCACATTACTTGTTTCTTCTGCCACAACAACAGCTGTAAATTTAGTGACATAATTTTTAACACTTTCCTCTCCATTGAGTGAAGAATGAATAAAGGTTTATTTTATTCTTATTTATGGAAGTCACTGTTGAAAATTAAGACGTTTTTAACAAGTTGATAGCTGTAACGCAACCTTAATAAACATGTGTTAGTTACGGTAACTGACATTAGCAAATGGTCATTTTTTGATTTGACAGTTTATGTCAGTACTTGCTGTTGTTTATGCCAGTGTCTTGCACATAGTAGTAAATGGTTGTTAATTATAGGAAATAGTGATGAATTCTTAGGCAATGTTGGTAAGTCCAATTTATTGTATAAAGATTTGCATTTAACCTAATGAACTTTAGCTTCTAGGCCAGAAAAGTCACAATGTTGGTAAGCCTGATTTAATGTACGAAGATTCTAGGTTTCTAGGCCTATTTATAAGTTGAAAGCTAACTCGGATACAATATGCATTATCAGTGGTACCTACAAAAACCAAGACATGCATAGAAAGCCTAGCATAGTGTAATCTACTGAAAATACATTTCACACTATACACAATGTATATGATGAAATCTGTTTTTGGACAAAATTTCAATGATTGGAAGAGACACGAGCATATACACAAATTACAGTTCTTTTGTACGTTGTATATTTTTGAGAGTCACAGAATGTGAAAGTGAAATCCGAAAAAATCCAAAATCTGAAACGTGTGGCACCACCCTCATAGCCACTCAAGAACTAATGGCAGGTGATTCAAAAATGTCCCAAGCCACAGAATGCTGGATCTTTGAGGTCGAACAGTGTAAGCTTGGCATTGCACGATCAAGTCTGCTGTGAGGAGAATAGTGGCAGGAAGCTGGGATCAGCACTCCTATAGCCTTGGCAGGGTTTGCGACAACTTGAGCATCTTGGCATAAAAAGGCTCTCTGGTAAGATCCTGCTTGAAAGCCTCCAAGCATAAAGTGGAGCACACCTAAGCATGAACCTGAGGAGGTCTGAAAACCAGTTCTTTTGGCCATAGTGGAGCTATTAGAATCATGTTTGTTAATGGATTGGCATAGGTTCTCTAGAATCTGTGTTACCTAGGGAAGGGAGGAAATACATAAAACTCAAGTTGCCACAAGACCACTAACTCACCACTTGACCCGGCCATGAAATCTGGCAGAGCAGAGCAGTAATTTTGTAGCATAAGATGTAGATGTTTGGTGAATAATTCTACCATGGGCACACCTCAGTTTCCATGAAGTGCTGTACATTTATGGGTATAGAAATCACAGGAACAAATGAGGGAACATGAGTGATGTTGAAATCTCCAAGCATAGCAAGAGCCCAACAAGGCACACATGGATGGAAATTTTGTGCCTCCTCCATTCCTGAGGGAAGTGACTGCGGTGTGATTGGCCATTATTAACCCCACCAGCTTGCTGAACACACAGGATTGGAAGGCTTCTAGGGCTAGAAAAGCTACTTTAATCCCAATAGGTGCTTGGCTTCACGCATTTCCTCTGAGGACCATCAGCCTGAAGTTAGCAGTTCCAGTGAATGGGGCCCCAGCCATCTTTTGGAGCATCTGTAAATGATAATACCTCTCGAGGAAGTACAGTCATTACCTGCTTTACGAACGAGTTACATGCTGGACAACCGTTCTTATCTTGAATTGTTCGTAAGTTGGTTTTTAATATGTAGTGCATAAATTTTGTTGATGTTTACAGTCTCAAGGTAACTCAGGAGTCATAGATTATACTATTTTCACTGTATTTTTAAATCATGCAGTATTATAAAGAATTACTTTGGCTGTTAGAAAGGTAAAGTAAAAAAAGGATTTTGACAAAGGAAAAATCTATTTCTGAGGAGGGGCCCGTGTCACCCGGTGAAATAATCCATTCAGCACTTATTTCTAGGTAATTCCATTGCTAGATACCAGAGAAAAGCTAAATGTAAAGCTGGGGTTACTACCCCAGAGCGAGCTCAAGAAATGGAGTCGATATGGTAAAGGGTGAGATTGTCACAATCACGGGACCCTGCCCTATAAAGATTCCCAATGTCAAAAGTCCCAACGAGAGGTGCCGATACAATCCCATGCACTACTCTCGGACTGTACACAAGGCAACACTAGCCGCATTCCATGTTAGCACCCACCCCACTAGAATGATGTTTATCATGGGAGGGAGAATGAAAAACAGGGTGGGTCACGGGTGACGGGCCCCTCCCAGAAATAGATTTTCCTTTGTCAAAATCCTTTTTCTGGATCGGGTCCCGTGTCAGCCGGTGAAATAATAACAGAGAAATAAACATCATTCTTATGCTAATAAAGACTTAAAACAAAGACATTGAAAACTAGGAGAATTCTACCTTGAACATTAGTAAGGTCCTCTAAATTCATGTAATGAAAATAATGTAAGTGGTCACCGTCTAAGATCATGAGCTTAGGATTGAACCTGAATAGGCTTGTATTAAGAAAATACTTTCTGCCTAATAGCAGACACGATGACAACAGTACCCCCTTTTTTTAAAAAGAGAGGATCTGACAAAATTATGAGGTCCTGTCTAAAAAGCCTGTAAGGAGAAAACTGGGCACAGAAACAGACCTTGTAAAAGGGGAGTACTTTCCAAGGTGACCACCAAAATGAGGACCTTCAACTGCAGATAGAAAGTTAGGGTGAGGAATTCAACAACACTACCCCTGATGAGGGGAAACCAAAATGATTGGTTCTATCAGACAGGGCAGACAGTGCAGGAAAACTAACACTAGAAGCTAAGCTGATTAAAAATTTTGGGTCTTCCCCAACAAGGAAAGGTAAGAACAAGATGATTGTTGGTTACCGAAGCTAACTCCGATACATTACTCAAAGACCAGGAAACCGAATGTGGACGGAGTACTGGTCTTAGACAACACAGACCTTAGGGATGAAAGTTAAGAGCCTGTGAGTCTGGTTCCAACAAAACACTTTCCTTGAGGCCAATGTGGCCGCATCATTACTGTAGCTTCAAAACTATGTGAAGAGTGCTAGTTACTTAACTGCAGAACCATACTGCAGTAGAGTAGGATCCCTTAACTGATTTTAGGAAAACAGTAATAACAGGACCAATATCAGTTTCCTCCTAAACTGTAAGATTCACAAAGACCACAAAGCCAGGACATCAGAGCTTGAGGGGCTGACGCAGGCTGAGTTTATACCAGACGTGACAGCTTGATAGTTTGTGGCTGAATTGGGTTGCAAACAGACCTACTTCCAGGTCCAGGAAAAGGTCACAAGACTACCTGAATGACGCTCCGTCTAAGGACTATTCCGACACCAGGGGGGAGGCCCTGGATAGGGAAAAAGTAGTGACCTTTTGGACCCCTACGAGAAGGGTGGTAGACAGAGGCACTTGTGTCTGTTGGTTATGGAGAAGAATGAACCATAACCTGAATGAAGCAGCTCGAGACCAAAACCACTTGTTTACACAGCGCACTATTGCTGTTTTGTTCAGAACCAGCCTAAAATGAAACCTCTTGGGGGGAAGAAGTTTCCCAAGGACAGGAAGACTGTCACAGCCCTCCAAAGCGTTGATATGGAACTGCCGGAACGTGACCGACTAAGTTCCATGTATTTCATTGGGCCAAAATATCCACCCCACCCGCCCAGAGAGGTGACGGTGTGGAATACTGAGGCCGGAGGGGAAAGCTGGAGAGGAACTGACTTCGGTAAGCACTTGATAGTTGTGCAAGGCCGGAGGCCACTATTCAAACAGGAGGAATCAGGAGACACGTCCCCTGACTCCGCCATACCCTGATTATAAACTCCAGCTTTGACTTCAGAAGGAGAACCGTCACTGAAGCAAACTGGAGAGAACCCAAGACCTTTTCTTGGGCACAGCGAGAGGTATGCTTGAGTTGATGAAATGATAGGTTGCCCTTGCTATCTCTTTCTGCTTCCACTGGATTCACAACTACTGAAGGCTACCCTCCGGAATCAGGTGGGATTCCTTCCTGTTTACTTAGAAGCCCAGAGACTCTAGAAAACCGATTATAATGACCAGCACCCTCAGGCAATTCCCGACGCTGGGTGCCTAAATGAGCCAGGCAACTAGATATGCAGCTAGCATAGCCTTCTAATACCGTAGCTGTTGAACTACGGTATTGTTCAAACTGGCAAAGACTCTGGAGCTGCATTGAGGAGGGCATGAACCTGAAGGGGTACGCCTGCTCCCCGAGTCTGAATCCCAAGAAGGGATAGGACCTTTCTGCAACCAAGATGTGAAAGGAAGCGTCGGAAAGGTCTATAGAGGTGGTTACGGCTCCACGGAGCAGTAGGATCCGAACCCACAAGACTGTAAGCAACCGAGGACTTGCCGCATTGAATGAGGAAAATAAACGGGACACGCCTGGAAAAATTTTCCAGTGGAAGGGAACTTCCTTGGCAGACTGAAAAAGCCTGACAGGCCATTCACAAAGACCCCAGAACTCTGGCCGGAGGCTGACTGAACCTGATTGGGGAGGGGACAACAGTCCAGCTCCACCCCGGGCCTTGATAACTATACTCTGGGCCCAGGGACTGAAGTTCCAGTGGCCCCGAAAATGGTACAGCCTCCCACCCATATGAGAAATACTACAGGGAGGAGGCTTGATTGTCTCCCCTGAAGCGTATGCCTTCCCAATTTCTCGGAGAGGAGTAGGATGCTTCCCTGCTCCTATGATAACCCCAAGGGTCAGAGCCTCTGGCTGAATGTCTAGTGAAAATTCTTTCCTTGGGTTTTTGTATGAAGCAAAGAAAACTCCGGCGGAGGCACGTGGGGGAGGCAGAGACACACGGGGATGTTACAAGGGGCTGATGTGTTGGCTGAACCCGCACACATCGAGGTGGAGGCTGGGATTGAGAGGCTGACGGCTGTCTAGGGGCAGACACCTGAAGAGCCTGCACCACCGCCTGAGCAGGGGGGCTCTTGAACTACATGAACTTCTTGCCGGACTTGGGATAGGGCCCGGCAAGATCAGATCGTTTCCGCTCGTAAGGTAGACACCCACGAGAACGGAGGCTCTGAGTAACATTAGTAGCCCCGGACGGGCCGTAACAACGCCCACCTGGGGAAAAGATTAATTCTCCAGGTGAAACTGTTCATAAGATATGTCGGCTCAAGGCGGAACGGGCAAGCCTGACTTACCCCTGTTTCAGCTTCCGGGAATTGACTCCGGAAGCTTAGGGAGCTGTACGCTGAATAAATTAGAAGCGTAGTCTGGGGTTAGAAGATTCATTGTGAACGTATCTGTGATATCTGTCTCCCAGAAATGCCTCAGCGGTTTATTTTCAAAACAAGCCTGTTGATAAGAGGGGCTACATTTGGAGCACAAGGGGTAGGAAGCAGGGCTCTCAAAGAGAGCACGGTAAGACCCCACAGCTGGCGTGAACTTGGAATTCTCCACCTGCCACTCTGTTAGAGTTCTCAACGGAGACGATGTGCCCAGCCCCTAGCGAAGATGAGGGCTCACTTATGTATCCTGCCAGACAGATGCCATGCTCCTTCTGACAGTCTGGCAAAACCCGGATAAGGGGATACCAAACCGGAAGGGAAGAAATGCCCTTCCACCAACCTCCGTGTGCCCACACCCCCGACAGGAGGGTGCCTTCATGCTGGGAAGCATAAAGGGTAGGCGCCAAGGTTCCCCAGACTGGAGGGGAAAAGAGGTGGAGGTGTCCGGAACGATAGAATTCCGGAATGGAGCAGGATTTAACAGGTGATCCATTGACAATGAGTCTTGAGATTAATCTCTTGGGATTTAAGCTCCTGGGAAAGGGAAGGCACGGACCATGAGGTAGATAGATAGTTTGATAGGTTGACAATGACCCTCAAATCGAGCTCCTTATAAGGAGACCCGTAAAAGAGTCTTCAACAAAGGAAGGAGGGGGTAACCGCCTTGCTTTGCTTGGGCCGTGTCCCTTTCCAGAAGACGAGGCCAAACTCGTAGACAGCACCGGATTAGAGATCCGAGACGTCCTCAAGGGGCCCCGGAGCGGGTCTTCTTGGTTTAAAAAAGGTTCTTTTTTAACTGATTTCACCTTAGGGACGGTAGACCAGGAACCGTCGAAAAGGGATGAGAAGCTAAAGAATCCCCTAAAGGAAAAGTTTGCCTCACCTAATTCCGAGCTAAGCGGAAAAGGTTTGCCTCAATTATTCCTGCACCTACTTATCGCTCCGGGACGATGTTCACAGGTCCGAGAACGAGACAGAAGGCCGCAACGTCTTCAGAAAACTCTCCGTAAACAATTAACTTGAAGCAAAGAGTCACGAGACTTGCAGCCGGCCTCAGGAGGGGGGAAAATTAGGACCCCAGACACCGGAGGAACAACTATCAATAAGTTATATAAGACGGAGTTTGGCGAAGGAAAAACCGATAGGTGTATATGAAACCTACCAATTTATCGAGAATCTCGCCCGGAGACGGAGTTTGGCGGAGGAAATTGATAGGCGTATATGAAACCTATCGATCCACCGAGAATCTCGCCCAGAGAGAGCCCAAACACCGAAAGAGTGACTATTAATAAGCCACATGAGGCGGAGAACCGATAGGTTTATATGAAACCTACCAATTTAACGAGAATCTCGCCCGGAGACGGAGTTTGGCGGAGGGAAATCGATAGGCGTATATGTGAAACCTACCGATTTATCGCCGAAAGAGCGACTATTAATAAGCCACATGAGGCGGAGCTTGACGGAGGTAAAACCGACAGGTATATGTGAAACCTACGGATTCATCAGGTAGCCTGCTCGGGAGAGCATAGCGTACAACGCAATCTACCGGGTGCCAAACGACTAATAATAAGCCAAATGAGGCGGGTTTGGCGGAGATAAACCAACTGGTGTAAATAAAACCCACGGATTCATCAAGTAGCCTGCTCGGAGAGAGCATAGCGTGCTTTTACAACCTTCCGAGCCAAGAATAAGTCACATGAGGCGGAGTTTGGCGGAGATGAAACCGACAGGTATATATAAAACCTACGGGTTCATCAAGAAGTCTGCTCGGGGAGAGCATAGCGTACTTCATAACCTTCCGTGCCAAACTATAAATTCTCCAAAACAGACTGCGCACCGGAATGGGAACTATAGACTCCGTGATCGCTGGCTTGTTGCAGGATAGCGGAGCATTCCTGCACTCGACAAAACCAGCTGAAAACGTATGAGAAATGGGCATGCTGGAACGGATGCCGGAGCAGAGTACCGTAGCAGCGACTTAGCCTAGTCAGACCAGGAAAACCCCCGGAGAAAACCGGAGAGAAAACCAGGCTAACAGGACAAAACTCATAGACATAAAAACAGAGTCAACGGAACATTCCGGCGATCATGTTTGAACAATATGTGTCGGAAACAAACAAAGTGGGAAGGTTATGAACTGTTCGGAAGTGGGTGCACTCAGAGCCAAGAGAGGAAAACCCCCGGAGGAGGATATCCTGAACGAAGTGATAGCGGTGGGGGGAATAAACGCCGACCGCTAAACACTAAAATCGCCGGAGCAGTAAGCAAGGAGAGCGCCCAACAAGATAACGAAAAACACCGAACAGGTAGTAGCAAAAAGGAGGGGGAACGCCGAAAGTAAATAAAACAGAAGACAGTTAGGTGGAAAACGCTAACTGGCCTCGTATGAGATCCCAACAGTGAGGTGCGAACATGTAGGAAGCACCACGAAGGGAAACAGTCGACGTAAAAGGAAGGGGGAAGGATAGGCCAGGAGGTTGGTAACCCAAAGTAGCGACCAGGGGTGGGACAGCACTCCCCGGGCGCCCAGAGATTCTCATAGATCCCCTCGCTATGTGAGCTGTGTTGCACGACAAGAGCGAGAGAAAAGGAGAGGAAGGGCAAAAACCTCTACGGCCAGGAGAGCAAAGAAAGGTAAAAGGAGTGTGAACAGGAGTGGGGAGAGCACTCCCGGTCACCTCCAGGTCCAGGTGGAGTGCCAACCGATGAGGTCAGACACACCGAGGGACAACCAATCAATGCAGAGGGAGGGGATGTAGGCTACAACATAAAATAAGGATAAATTGCTCTCAAGCCTTGGAAAGTTAACAAACCTTGAAAACAAACCAAGGGGAGAGAGAGAGCAAAGGATAAAAGGGAGAGAAGGGGATTCTCGATACCACAAAATAATATATATATAGTCGGTAAAAGAAGTGTGAACAGGAGTGGGGAGAGCACTCCCGGTCACCATTGGTAAGCAACCCAAAGAAGGATTGAACTAGGATAGGCTACGCAGGTAAACCCTCGCTGTTCCAGCTTAACTTATTAGGAACATTAGCCTAAGTGAAAAGCCGAAACAGGGAGAGGGTGGACGTAGGCAATATATCCAAGCCAAAACCAAACAAAGGGAAGCACCAGACATAAAACACACATGTACAGAACAAGATCACAGACATGAAACTCATACGTACAGATCGAGATCGTCCCTCCCTTAACGAATTTTTCCCCGAAGGGAAAAAGTGTTATAGCCAACCCCTAGGCTAACCTAACTGAGGCGATGCAAAGGAAGGAAGCCTAGGAGAGGGGTAAAGGCTAACCAATAACTCAAATAATGCATAATAAAACAAAAAATTTCTATAAGGTACATGTAGGAGGATAGGCAGGCCCAACACGACATGAACGTGAAGGGGCATGGCCGACCTCCAGTTAAATGAAAGTACCCCAAAATTAACAAAATTCAAAAGCATCCAAGCACAAGGTCAAAAGTTAAATGTACCAATGAAAATCATGTTCCCATAAGCTTAGAGAAGTGAGTCTAAAACAAGGCAAAATAAAGCCAAAATAAGACGCGAATAGGCCCGAGGGGGAACCACGTAGCCTAAACAGCAAGACAGCACTTGACCAGGAAGGGAACACAAAATTCACAAAATAAAAAAAATTATAAAAACAAAATAAAAACAAAGTAAAAACCGTAACAGTACCAATGAAAATAAGATCCCCAAAGGCTAAGAGAAGTGACGGACAAAATTAAAGCATAATGAGGCCATGATAATAAGCGAATGGGCTCGAGGGGGTAGCTTGTAGCCTAAACGCTCAACAGCACTTCTCGTAATGAAGCCACGATAAAAAGCGAATGGGCCCGAGGGGGTAGATTGTAGCCTAAACGCTAAACATCACTCTCGTAATGAAGCCATGATAAAAAGCGAATGGGCCCAAGGGGGTAGCTCGTAGCCTAAACGTTAAATATCACTCTCTTAATGAAGCCATGATAAAAAGCGAATGGGCCCGAGGGGGTAGCTCGTAGCCTAAACGCTAAACAGCACTTCTCAGTAAAGGGTACAGAACAAACATAAAATTAATCAAACCCACTAAAGTTAGGAATCATTAATTGGTAAAATATCCCAAATAAAAAGGGATACTAATAAATAACACAAAACAAACATGCCGACCCAAGACCAAGAGAGGTCAAGAGACGCCGTGAGAGGAGATCGAGACGGGCGTTATAAATCCCTTTAATTATTAAACTAAAGGAAAATAAGGAGCCTCAATCGCCTAAAAAACAATAAAACACTGGTACTCAAGTTGTTGAAGAAGAACCTTGCGAGGATGCCATAAAAATGCCAAAATAGAGCACAAAATAAGGATCACAACGAAATTACGTGTGAACGAAATCGCGTGCTAAAATGGAATGCGGCTAGTGTTGCCTTGTGTACAGTCCGCGAGTAGTGCATGGGCTTGTATCGGCACCTCTTTGTTGGGACTTTTGACATTGGGAATCTTTATAGGGCAGGGTCCCGTGATTGTGACAATCTCACCCTTTACCATATACGACTCCATTTCTTGGAGCTCGCTCTGGGGGTAGTAACCCCAGCTTTACATTTAGCTTTTCTCTGGTATCTAGCAACGGAATTACCTAGAAATAAGTGCTGAATGGATTATTTCACCGGCTGACACGGGACCCCAATCCAGAAATAAAAATTAGATTCATGCAACATTCAAAATTTAGTATTTTTTCCATGATTTGAAAGTTATGAATTTGGAGCAAATTTTGCGGAAGCAGCATCTGACATTGGAAGTTCACAAAGTAAAAAATGCACACTGCCATCCATTGACAAAAATACATACTAAACATTTCTTATGAGAAGAGGAAATAGAAAATGGGAATTCACCAAAGGACAAATTAAATTGGGAAGATAGAAATAAGTAGGAATATTTTACAAGTATTCTTGTGATTGTAAGGAGAATACATGGTAGTTACGTAATCACGAGAATACTCAGGATAATCATGGAAGGGGTTAAAGGAACAGGTTCTTCTTCTTCCAGCAAAAGATAGAGGAATGAACCTTTGTATTTTCTGCCGGATGAATTTTGGAGGTTGCAGTACTTAAGCCATTACCAAAATAAATATTGTGCTTTCTTGGATTCAAATTGATGACTAGACCAGGTATTAGTATGCAATGATAATATAGTTGAATGTCCCAAAAGCCCTGGGGAGGGGAATGCCATGATCACCCAGTCATCGGCCAGATATCTCATCAAGCTGATGCCCTTCTTTTGAGCTCAAACTGCAACTAGCCATTAACTGGGTAAAGACCATTAAGAGGTAATGGTAGACCAAGACATAACTGGAAGGTCTTGTCTTTCCAAAAGAACTGTAGGATTACCTTTGAAAGGCTGTGACTGGGGATCTGCAATTACACACATCTCAGATCCAAAGACACAAAGAAGTTATCCTTCCAAATGGAGTGATGGACTGAGGTGACAGTTTCTTTGTATGGGCATGAGTTGAAAAAAAGGGTTGAGGTTGAAAATTGGCTTCCAATCCCCAAAGCCTACTGTAGAACTTGCAGGGATCTACTTTATTTTTTCTATGTGTTTGACCAAAATAGGTCTTATTTCATAGTTCTGTGCAAGGAACTTTCATTTGTTCTCGCACACAGTAGGTCTCAAATTGCATTGGAGGGGCTGATGGAGGAGGGGACCTGCCTCCCGAAATGGAGCTGATGAACTTGTTTCAAGATTTGAACCACCCAAGGGTATGCATCTTTTTCTTGCCAGTGGTACCAGAATTTTTGGAGATGGGCACTAGTGGTTCAAGAATTAGAGAACTCATCTCTGATGTCCCAGGTCAAAGGGAGACTTCTGGTCATTTTTCCTGCCTTCCCTGCTTGCCCTGAAAGGGGGGCCACTGCGTCCTTGGAGTTGATTATCTACTTGGTGTTACAGGATAAGATTTCCTGACTAGGGTCCAAATAAACTTGACTGTTGCCTGTACACTGAAGTAGATGAAACAGACACATCAGCAGCACTGGTCATGCAGCCTCTCATGGTACATCTGTGAGGTGAAGCTAAGCAAATACCTGATGATGACAGCTGCTGCAACGGAGATGAGGGCCTCTATTGAGAGAGTACATGAAGACTGACAGCCCCATCTGGTATGTTTTGACAGGTACACTGAGGTATAGTAGAGCACATGAAGACTAACTGGCCTTAACTAGTTTGCCTTGACAAACAAGCTGAGATATAGTGAAAGGCACCAAAAATGCTCAGTCACAGTACAGTAAAAGCCACTAGGATACACACTGCAAACAATACAGTACAGGTATTTAGTACAGTATCATATCCCTATTGAATAGAAAAAACAAGAATAACAATGGGAGTCCAGAAAGTAACACAAAATCCATAAAATTAGCAGTCATGGGGAGCAACATGAGCACTGTAACTGGTACACTAATAATTAAAGTACAAGAAAAACAAAAGCAACCTCATAGATAACAAGTGTTAACGTTAAGGCTCTCTAACCTGTGAGAGAACAGTGTACATAAAGGTAAATACAACACCAACCCCCAAAATTACCAAAAAGTCTCGAATACAGAGTATCAAAACAAATTACATATACTTTTTGCTACAGCACTATTAATTAAGAAAAAATAAAAGTAACTGGCTACTGCTGTCAAGAAACTAATTCTTAGTGCAAAATGATAAAAAAAAGTGAAAGACGGAAATGAAGTAAACTGTAAAAGAGCTAAAATCTTAAGATGTTTAAAAAACTAATTACAGTTAACAGCACTTTACAAAAATATACAATCCAGAAAGACGACACTGAACACTTAATTAACATGTGCTAATTTTAGACATGTCACTCATTACATTCTGAGAGCACAAAGATGCAGAAAGCCAGAAATAAATGATGAGTAGATGAGCAAAATGGAAAAAAAAAAGTTGGAAATAAGCATTGGAAAAAGTGATCCTGCTTTGAAATAAGCACATTGAAGGAAGAGAGAAACATGGCTGCCAGGTTTATGAAAATTGATGGAGGAAATGCAGTGTGGGACTTCCATATTTTGTTGCATGAAACACTTGAACCTGGGGACATTTAGGGGACAAATTCAGGTTATATAAGATTGATGGGGGTTGTGATTAAACAACCAAATTTTGGAAGAAGAAAATTATTCCTTCCTACAAATTAATTACATCTAGTCAAAATTCCCGCTGATTATTCACAGGTTTGTTTGACCTCTCAGTAAGTAAGAACACTTTGCTTCCCATGGCCTCAGGATCCATCTTGGAAACTGGGAATGTGTCTAGGAATGTGTTTAGAATATAAATGTGGGCAATTACAAGTAAGAAGATTGTATAAAAAGTTCATTTTTTGTAAGAAATTACTGGTGAATTTTTTTAACTACTTTTTTTCATCTTAATTGCCAGCATTTGTACCCTTATCATGAACAAGTTACTCATCTTAATGTAATGTAATTGTTGTGATGATATTTTTTATTTACATAATTGTAGCATAAAATATGGTATTGCAATACACTCCCTGAACACCTGACTTAGCCCTGGTCACCTACCCAGCCCAAACTACATCCCCATAGCTTTTACCCACTAAGTGGGTAATAAACTGTCAGCGTTACCAACGCTTACAGGAAAATCTAGTCAAATGAGTTACCGTTGGCAACACTGCTGCAAGTCCCGGCCGAGTGAGGCCGAGATACCCCAATTGCTTTTTGTTCGCCATGCTGTATGGGTGTGTCCCACATCAGGCGAACTTTTGGTCATTTAGCCCAACCCCCATTAAAGAATTTGGACATCAGATCACGATTTGGACGTTTTCAACGCATTTTCTTCTGGATGGATACTTTATTGATAGGATTTGGAACTTCTCTCCCGATTTTGACTTTGGACTCGTTTGGATAAGTCAATCAAGAAGATGTCGCCGTCTGCTAACGCTGATGCTTCCACTTTTTTTTGCATCTTCGACGACAGAGCCTTCTTCTGCTGGAAATGCTGAC
Organism: Macrobrachium rosenbergii; assembly: GCF_040412425.1. Lineage (NCBI taxonomy): Eukaryota > Metazoa > Arthropoda > Malacostraca > Decapoda > Palaemonidae > Macrobrachium > Macrobrachium rosenbergii. Next base: position 70,316,341 of record NC_089744.1, on the reverse strand, counting down.
GCTCATTGGCCCTACACGTTCTGCAAGCGTAGGATGAGTACCCTCAAACACGATCGACATTCTGTTTGTGTTTTTTATGTAGGAAGACACCGTGTAGTATCAGTCAGATAGGCGGCGAGTCTTGATCGGTAGATCAGATGGAAGAAATATTCAAAAAGTTAGAGGACAAGTTACTAGCTGAGTATGTCCAGTCTGTTTTTCTAGCATTATGACTAAATTAACGGAAACTAGAGATAAGGATAGAGGTAATAGTGTTGTAGATACTAATCGTTCTTTTTCAGCCCCCCTGCCTGTTCCAGAACCAGCCCTAACGGGTGGCGGGGGTCATGGAGAACCGCAAACCTCGAAGGTAGGATCTGCCGGCCCCCCTGGCGTGGAGCAGGCAGTGTTGGCAGCAGATTTCCCCCTTCCCTCTAAAAGCGTAAGTTCTAAGGTGGATTTAGAATTAGGAATCACTCAGAAGGGTAGGAATTCTAATTAGGAAGTATTCAGGAAAAGTAGTTGAGCGTGGTCTTCTTTGGGTTTAGGTCTCTCATTTAGATCAATCGTCAGTTTTATTTCCTGCTTCGTGCTCTGTGCAACAAAGGTTTCCAGATCCGTGGAGGGTCGTTCAGATTTGGTTTCTGATGTATCTGGTTCTGAATTTTTGTTTTTCCTTGAATACTCCTCCTTCGAAGGTTCCTTTTCCTTAGGGGGTTTAAAATTTTGTTCGTCTTGCGATGGTGGTAATTCTGGCGATCGAGTTTTTCCAATATTCATGATCATGTCTTAAAAGAATTTTCTGGTTTGATAATGTCTATCAAGATTATCATGGGCGGGGGGAACCAGTCTATTTTCTTTGAAATCTATGGCCTCTTCGGCCGCTACGGAAATTTCCCTTTTTTTCCCCTTTTTCTTCTAAGCCTTCTTCTATTGCCCTTCTCAATCTTCTTTTCGGTCCGCTCTTTGGAGGGCTCTCGGGGTCTTTGCTGCGCATCCTGTTTTCTTGGCTTTTAACTCACCAGAGCAAGGCTTTTTTGCTTCAACCCTGCATTTTAGAGCTCAGCGGCCCCCCTCTCTCTCTTCGGGGTTAAGGGAAGGGGTACTTTTTACGGATCCGTCGTCATATCACCTTTTGCAAATCCGGTAGTTTCTCAGGCATCCGGTCTAGTTGCTTCTCAGGTGCTTGCGGAGGCGTCAGCAACTCCTTATTTCATTCTTTATGGGTTCCTAACTGTAATGTATCCTCCGCGATTCTTGCGGATGCTACGGCAGTCGGCGATTCGCCTGCACCAGCGTTCAGTGTATCAGCACCGATAGTTTCCTAACTGTAATGCATCCTCCGCGATTCTTACGGATGCTACGGCAGTCGGCGATTCGCCTGCGCCAGCGTTCAGTGTATCAGCACCGATAGTTTCCGCAGCCTTTCCATTCTCCTGGATAGTTGGTAACTACCCTCTTATGTTACCTTCGGTTCGGTACCTCGTAACTTTCCCTTCAATACTCCTTTGAGTTTCGGTCCGGTTGGGACCTTCTCCATCTGTCCAACGTTGGCGTTGGGCACTCCGGTGGGTACTCCGAGTGTGGCTTCTTCCTTCTTCCCTCCGTCGGCTTCTTCTTTCTCAACTTTCCGGCAGGTTTTCTCTTCCCTCCGTCTAGGCATCCATGTTGGTTCGGGGTTGATTCCGGGTCTTCAGTTCCAGATTCCCATTCTCATGCGGTTTTGATACATCCAGATTTGAGTGGTTCGGGTGTTGCGGCCTCTTCGCTCTCAGGAGTGGGCGTGGTCCGGCCAGGTGTTGCGTCATCCATGTTGGGTGGTGTGGGGTTTGCGCAACCTATACTTTGGTGCCTCCAGTATGTTCGCGATTGATACGTCAGGTTTCCTTCTCACGCACCCAGGTGTAGCAAGTTCCGGGTTTTCAAGTTCGCTGTTTGCTAGGGATCGGCCTGCCTCTTTCCTGTTCCGGCTCGGTCGGACCAGTCCAACAATCCTCCAGCTTGGTCGGACCAGTCCGATAATCCTCCGGCTCGGTCGAACCAGTCCGACAAGGATTGTTCATTTGAAGAAGAGGATCCGGTACCGGATATTAGTTCTCCTTCAGCCAATGAGAAGGAGTATAAGCGGATGGTAGACTTCCTCACTTATCCTCAATCCAAGGTTCCGGAGGAGCCTACACTACCAAAGCAACGATGTTCGAGTCGCTATATGCGACAGAACTGGTAGTTGCTCAAACAAGATGATTCTCCCTCCGGTCTGGTACTGCCTGACACCTCAATACTTCGGTGTCAATAAGGCTGGCGTACCAGGTTAACATGTCACCTGACTGTACAACGTTCTTTGGCAGAAGAGGGGGCTTCTTTTGAAGCTTCCACCTCACTATCCGGACATTCGGAGAGGGTTCTGTTGAGGGCGCCTTTTGCGCTCTGCAACAGTCTTTTAGGGAGGAGGATATCTCCTCCATGGTCTATTTCGTGTAGCCGTCATCAGCAGTAGTGTCACAGCAAGCTATGATTAGTGTGGCTGCTCTGGGTTCAAGGGATGTGGCCAGTATAACGAACTTGTTGCTTCTAACTCATGTCTCCAGTGTCGGCAATTGTGCATCGCTGAAGGTACAAATGTGGAAGTAGAGGGTTCCTGTCTAACAGGGAACAGCCGGTACCCACTTGAAGAAGCCTCTTAGGGAGAATGTCCCCTCTCTCTCTCTCTCTCTCTCTCTCTCTCTCTCTCTCTCTCTCTCTCTCTCTCTCTCTCTCTCTCTCTCTCTCTGCTTGTCGGATCGGATCGCCTGTGATTGTCAGAAGAAGAAGCGCATCTGACATCCAGAAGGTCTATAGTCTCCCCTCTTCCCGACATTCATCTGTACTCAGATGCCTCATACCAAGGTTGGGGAGCAACCTTAGAGGAACCCAGGCTTCGGGCCTCTGGAGGGCTCGGGAACGAGAGGAGTCATAACCTTCGGGAACCTTAGGGCTGTAAAGGAAGCCCTCAGGTGTTTCTCAGTCCTAGTGTGCAACACAGAAATGGGTCTGCTTTGCAACATCGTAACTGCCGTGTCGTATCTAAGAACTGGGGGGGGGGAACAAGATCATAAGAACTTAAAGGTGTATACTTACCGCCATTCGGTCTCATTCATCAGGTAATCAGGAATTGCGGTAGTGTCAAGACGTCTATGACTCTAGCTCCTTGCTGGCTCTAACGCTCGCGGTTCCGGAATTCCTAATGCTCCCTACGGAAGTTCCGATGTTCCTCCTCATGCGGAAGATCTTTTAGACAACCACATTTTCACCATTATCATCCAAACTCTTGCGTGATGAACCTAGTTGCGGGCGACTGCCGAGCAAACAGCTAGACAGTCCAGACACTCTAAAGCTATGTCTAGACAGTGTTTCTTTCAGCTTGAGAAGTCAACCCGTTAGCTTTACCAGGTCAACTTGATATGGGGAAGTCTGTGTCGTAAGGAAGGTCATTCCATCTTTAGGCCTGCCATAACTGAAATACCTGGTTTTCTTTTATTCCTTCAGAAAGTCAAGATTCTTCCATTTTCGACTATTGCTGGCTACCGCTCAGCACTTTGCAGTACATTTTTCTAGCTTCCCGAAAATTTCTAATAGTAAGATCTTCTTTGACTTGTTACGTTCCCTCGGGCTCTCTCGTGAGATTTGTTGGAAGTTCTAATGTTAAGATAATTGGTTAGGTGTTTTATTTCTTTCTTTCGGCTTTAGCTGCAGATAAAAAAAAAAAAATGGTCGAGCTTCGGGAAGTTTCCTAGGCGGGAAATAAGTATTTCTCTTCTTCCGGAAGTCGTGGCCGAGAGGCTAAAACTCTACTTCGTTCGTTTAAGGTTCTTTATCTGTAAGTGTCTTTATGTCCGATGCGAATATTTATCAAAGGTTGATAAACGCCGTCCGCTTCTGTGTACACTTCTTGTCTCACCGCGGAATCCTTCCCGTCCGCTGTCAAGGATGCGATTAGTTACTTTCGGAGAAGGGTTCCTGATTCCTGGTTCATAAACGCTCACTACACGAACACAGTTGCGGGCACACTTCACGATTCTCGTGTGGTGCGAGGTTTATGCCCTTGAACGCAATTTAATTTGACGTGACATTATATTTAGTATTTAACAGTTTTTTTTTTTTTTTTTTTTTTACCACACAGTATTCGGAGTATGTCCACTTCATCTTCCTTTCTAAGGAATGGTTCAGAGCTTTCTATTCTGGAGGTAGTTTACTTGCGAGTCCGTCTTTGTTTTCTTCCCTTACTTACGAGACGTTCAATTCTCCCCATCGCGTATAGTAACGAATTCTCCTATCTAGGGTGCGTTCAATTAGCTGAGGTGGTATTATCTTAGTGCGAAGACTCGGAAGGTTATTCACTTAGTCCACGTTTAACGGCGAGTCTATTATCTAGGGTGCGCTCATTTAGCTAAGGTAGTATTCACGTAGTGCGGTGATTATTAGGGTAACTAGATAGAGAAATTCCTTCTAGGCTTTAGAATCTTAAGCAATAGTGATAGTATAATCACATGAACTTAAGTTTAGTACATCTTAAGTATCTTAGTCTTTGATAGTTTCCCTACGAGAGTCCAAAGAGGTGCTCTCGTAGGCTAGCCTAGGTTGTTTCATCGGCGCTGGGATACTTCTGCGCTCGTCGGCCTTTGCCGCAACCTGCAGGGAGGAGGGTCATCGGCTCGGCACACTGCCTCATTCCCTCCCTAATGGGTAGGCTCTGAATAGTCACTTGGGAGATGCATCGTTCTCCTTTTTACATGAAAGTTATTCTCTTAGTTCGTGTGTAGCCACTAACCCTTCTATCGTGGGTGCGTTCATTTAGCTAAGGGGGTACTCCCTTAGTGCGGAAGGTTCTTAGAGGCGGCCACTTGGAAGTCGGTGTTGGTTTTCACGACTTTCTACCTAAAAGACGTTCAGTTTTCTTCAAAGAAGATTTTCTTGGTCCCTTTGCGACGACCAACTCGTTCTTATAATTACGTAGTAATGTTAAGGGTGGGGGGAACTCTAGGTAATGAACGTAGTCTGAGGAAATTTGGAATTTTGGATTCTCCGTTAGTCGGGGTTCATAGTGAGAATATTAAGTTTGACGTTAGTACTGTGAAGATAGGCAGATCCAGTGGACAGGTTTGGTTTCTTCAACCTCTTCTGCGCAGACATCGGCGACAACGGACGGCGAAGAACTCAAGATCCAGCACACTCAACTTCTCCTCCATACATGAGAGGCTACAATAGCCACATGGGAGGTTCTTCTGGCACCCTCCCATACATGAGAGTGCTTTGATTAGCCACATGGGAGGTTCATCGTACCCCTCCATACATGAGTGCTTTGATTAGCCACATGGGAGATTCATCGTTCTCCACTAATCATGGGAGGCTATGATTAGCCACGTGGTAGGTTGGTTTTTATTTTTTGCTACTCTCTATCCTAGGAGGTTTGAATACCACATGAGAGGTAGCTCGACTCAGACCCTCCATAAATGAGAGTGCTTTGATTAGCCACATGGGAGGTTCATCATTTCTCCACTAATCATGGGAGGCTGTGATTAGCCACATGGTAGGTTGGTTTTTATTTTGCTACTCTCTATCCATGAGGAGGTTTGAATACCACATGAGAGGTAGCTCGACTCAGACAGTACCTAGACATGAGACTGAAGTCGGGGGTACTCTCTCTACAGACATTCTCACCTGCTGAGTGGGATAACCAGGTGAGGATACATTCATTTATACAGAGTAGGCGAATAATGAGTAACCTGCTTTCCCTGTTGGCAGGTCGGGCTGAATTAGATTGATCCCACCTCCACTAAATTTTCTTAATCAGGCTAATTCAGGTGTTCAGGGAGTGTATTGCAATATGATGTTTTCATAATAAAACTAATATTGTAATACCCTGAACACCTGATGATTCCCACCCTCCTCCCCACTTCAATTTGAATAGTGGATAACGCAATTGGGGTATCTCGGCCTCACTTGGCCGGGACTTGCAGCAGTGTTGCCAGTGGTACTTCAGGTAACTCATTTGACTAGATTTTCTTGTAAGCGTTGGTAACGCTGACAGTTTATTATCCACTTAGTGGGTAAAAGCTATGGGGATGTAGTTCGGGCTGGGTAGGTGACCAGGGCTAATTCAGGTGTTCAGGTAAGTATTACAATATTAGTTTTATTATGAAAACTTCATTTTTGTGAAACCTTGTTTTGTTTAATCTCCAATATTACAATCTTTATACACTTATTTCTTTTCAGCACTGACAGTTCATTATGAATCCCAGTGTATCCCAACACCATTGGCATGGTATTTCCATCAGCTTCCTGTATGGTGGAACAAACTGTGTATTGTGGCAACCTTCTTAATAGAGATTCCTGTGCCATTCTTGTTTTTCAGTCCTGTGCGTTCTCATAGAATATTTGCATGCTACAGCCAGGTAAGTAAAGTACTGCTGTTCTGTAGGTGAAAATTACATTTTTCCTTTCAAGAATATTTTAATTCATGCAGATGAAAATGTACTTTTTTGTGTTGTGAATGTAATACAGACATTTTCATATCATACTTTATATAATCAGATATACATCTTTGGAATCAAGTATTTCAAGTTTTTGAGTGTACGGGTATGTAGATTGTCTATAAAAATTGAATTAGGAGCTCACAGTTGTATGTATTTTTTACAGATTCTCTTGCAAGTGATGATCATTTTTACGGGAAATTATAACTTCTTCAATTTCTTGACACTTACTCTTTGCTTATCTCTTATGGATGATGTTCATTTAGGATATCAACATGGTGAGTTTTTTCTTGTCAATTTTATTATTGTTTTTTCAAGTTAGAATTGAGAAAATAGTGTTTCATTTTGAAATCATTATACAGTCCAATCTCTTAAATATGGCACTCCGTGGTCTGGTAACTCCCATTATCTGGGACTTTTTTTAATCAAATGTCATTAGTTCTTGAGCGGCTACAAGGATGGCAACACAAGACGTTTCAGTTTTTGGATTTTTTTGGATTTCAGAACTGAAGCTTGCTCTTTAAATACACAAGCACAGTTTATTTCCAACGAACACATTCTGTGAAATTCAAAAATATAAAGCATACAAAATAACCGTAATATGTGTACAGGATACAGTATACTCCTGTATCACCCAATCTCGTGTATCACACAATCTGTAAAATTTTGTCCAAAAACATGATTTCATCATATATAGTACAAGTATTTCCCCATTTGTGATGTTTCATTGTATAATAAATTGAGTTTGTGATGAGGTTAGCAGTTCAGATGGTTATGAAGCAATACTGATTCAGCAGTATTGAAAATATTTTAAATTTCGTGCAGCACAGGCAGCAGCATACAATGGCGTCGTGAATTCCTTGGAGTTTAATGTTTATGATACTGTACAGTAATTCATATTTTATGTTTATGATACAGTACATTAATTCATACTTCATTAAAGGATGTGTATGTACAGTACTGAGAGAGAGAGAGAGAGAGAGAGAGCTGAAGCATGTTTACATTAAAGCCTAATACAGGCAGTCCCCAGTTATCGGTGGGGGTTCCATTCTGAGGGTGTGATGATAACTGAAAATTGCCGCTAACCGAAAATTGAGCCATTTTCAGCACTTTTTTGGTGATTTTCAGGGTTTATCGGCACCAGAAAGCGCTGATTTTCAGTTATCAGCGCCTCTGTTAGGTATGTATCGGCACTGATACCTAATTATCAGCACTGATAAGCACAAATTGGCCATTTTCGGCGCTAGACAAGTGCCGTTAACCAAGTCCGCCATTAACCGGGGACTGCCTGTACAGTAACACATACAGGCAGTCCCCGGTTATCGGCGGGGTTCCGTTTCTGAGGGTGTGATGATAACCGAAAATCGCCACTAACCAAAAATCAGCGATTTCAGCGCTTTTCAGGGGTTAGCGGCGCCGATTTTCAGTTATCGATGCCTCTGTTAGGTGTGTATCAGCGCCAGTATCCAATTATTGGCGCCGATAAGTGGAAATCAGCGATTTTCGGCGCCGAAAATTGCCGATTTTCGTCACTAGACAAGTGCCATAAGACCGGATTGCTGTTAATCGAGCCCGCCGGTAACCAGAGACTGCCTGTACTCTTACATTATTTTGTTTATATTTTATTCTGTAGTATTCTTATTTATTTTTTTTACCGCATTTTCTCAATTTGTTTTTAGTTTTATAAACCAAATTATGAATGCAACCAAGTTCGTAGGGTACATACATATGTAAACACACAATTCCATGCCATCGGTAAACTTGGTATAGCCTTTTTGGGTTTTGTCTTGCCTACATGTGAAGTAAGCATTTTAAATTCTTTATGGTGATTAGAGAGTAAGTATTCTCTTGTTTACTGTTATGTGTGCTAATCATACTTAGAATAAACTAAACTTGTAATAAAAACGGTACAGTAAATCAAGGAAAGCCCCCCAAAAATTGTAACACGTACTTACATATGCACGCACTTATTCGAGGTCATTGTGAACTTCTTGGCCTTTGTTTCGTAGTTTTATGTTTGTGATACAGTAATTCATATTTCATTAAAGGATATGTACAGTAGAGAGAGAGAGTGTTTACATTGGTAAATATACAAAACATAGGAAACAGCTGTTTTGTAATTGTGATATTTTGTTGATTTTACTTTTAACATATAGTATGTTAGTTTACCTTTTTATATACCCGTTTTACATTTATGTTCAAAATAATAATAATTCCATTAACCCTTAAACGCTGAGCCTCTATTTACAAAAACGTCTCCCGTATGCCGGCGGCGTTCGGGAGTTAGCGCCCGGAAAAAAAGTTTTTTCAAAAATCACAGCATGCTTAGTTTTTAAGATTAAGAGTTCATTTTTGGCTCCTTTTTTTGTCATTGCCTGAAGTTTAGTATGCAACCATCAGAAATGAAAAAAATATCATTATCATATATAAATATTGAAATATATGACAGTGCAAAAAAATTTTTCATATATAATTTTATACAAATCGCGCTGTGAGCAAAACGGTTAAAGCTAACGGGTTATTTTTTCTTTTGTGTTGTACACTAAATTGCGATGATTTTGGTATATAACAAATTGTAAAATGATCAAAGCAACACAGAGAAAATATTATCACAAAATGATGCATGAATTAAATGCGCCAGATGCGTAAAAAATGTTTTTTCAAAAATTCACCATAAATCGAAATATTGTGCTAGAGACTTCCCGTTTGTTGAAAAATGAAGCTAATTGATTGAATATTACTAGACTGTAAGTGTTTTAGCTTAAAATTGCAGTTTTCGACCATTTCGGTCAAGTTAAAGTTGACCGAAAGTAGAATTTTTTCTATTTATCGTGATTTATATGAAAATATTTCGAAACTGATAAAAGCTACAACCATGAGTTATTTTCTGTTGTATTGTACATGAAATTGCACACATTTTCATTTATAAAACTTTATGTAACGACTAATATAAAATGGTGCAAACATTATGACAACGTGACGAAAAGAATTTCTGAGATGTTCGGCCGAGTTACAGCGGGGGCGTAAGGAAAATTTTTTTTCAAAAATTCACCATAAATCGAAATAGTGCGCTAGAGACTTCCAATTTGTTGCAAAATGAAGGTAAATGATTGAATATTACTAGAATGTAAGAGTTTTAGCTTACAATTGCGTTTTTCGACCATTTCGGTCGAGTTAAAGTTGACCGAAGGTTGCAATTTTGGCAGTTATCGTGATTTATGTGAAAATATTTCAAAACTGATAAAAGCTACAACCATGAGCTATTTTCTGTTGTATTCTACATGAAATTTCGCACATTTTCATATATAAATGTTTATGTAACGACTAATGTAAACGATGCAAACATTACGACAATGTGACGAAAGAATTTCTGAGATGTTCGGCTGAGTTACCGCGCGCAGACGTAAGGAAAAAGTTTTTTTTTTTTTCAGAAATTCACCATAAATCGAAATATTGTGCTAGAGACTTCCAGTTTGTTGCCAAATGAAGGTACATGATTGAATATTACTAGAATGTAAGAGTTTTAGCTTATAATTGCATTTTTTTACCATTTCGGTTGAATTAAAGTTGACCAAAGGTTGAAATTTTGGCAGTTATTGTGATTTATATGAAAATATTTCAAAACTGATAAAAGCTACAACCATGAGTTATTTTCTGTTGTATTCTACATGAAATTGCACACATTTCCATATATAAAACTTTATGTAACGACTAATATAAAACGGTGCAAACATTACGACAACGTGATTTAAAGAATTTCTGGCGCGGACGTAAGGAAAAAGTTTTTTCAAAAATTCACCATAAATCGAAATATTGTGCTAGAGACTTCCAATTTGTTGCAAAATGAAGGTAAATGATTGAATATTACTAGAATGTAAGAGTTTTAGCTTACAATTGCGTTTTTGACCATTTTGGTCGAGTCAAAGTTGACCGAAGGTTGAAATTTTGGCAGTTATCGTGGTTTATATGAAAATATTTCCAAACTGATAAAAGCTACAACCATGGGTTGTATGTTGCTGTATTTTACATGAAATTGCACACATTTTCATATATAAAACTTTATGTAACGGCTAATATAAAACAGTGCAAAACTTACGACAAAATGACGAAAGAATTTCTGAAATTTTCGGCCGAGTTACCGCGCGGGCGTAAGGAAAAAGTTTTTTTTTTAAATTCACCATAAATCAAAATATTGTGCTAGAGACTTCCAATTTGTTGCAAAATGAAGGTAAATGATTGAATATTACTAGAATGTAAGAGTTTTAGCTTACAATTGCGTTTTTCGACCATTTCAGTCAAGTCAAAGTTGACCGAAGGTTGAAATTTTTTGTAGTCGACGTACGGTATGTCCACTCGGCACCCAACAGGCAATTTTAGTCGACGTATGATACGTCCAGTCGGCGTTTAAGGATTAATACATTTGTTTCTGTTGGCAACAAAAAAATTATTTCTGAGTCCAGCCCCGTGTCAGCCGGTGAAATTCCATACTAACACGAATTTCTAGGTATAATATTGCTAGGTATACCAGAGAAAAAAGAGCTTTCAGGAATGCTGGAGTTACTACCCCCAGATCGAGCGTCTTTCATAATGGAGATGTCGGTATAACCAAGGGTGAGTGAAAGGATCACAACCACAGAGCCACACTCGAAAGACATCCCCATGTCAAAACCCCCCGGAAAGAGTAGTGAGCCGTTCCAGCCCCTACGCTCATCCGCCCGCCAGGCCGGCGACTCCAGCGCCATCTACACTTATTCCATTTTCTAGCACGTGATTTTTCGTACCCCAGGATTTTGTGCTTTTGTCTTTGGACGATTTTTGCCTTTTGCCAGCATGTCTTCCAGCAACTTTACCATCTCCAAGTTAAGTACCATCTTATTGTGGGATTTTTGATAAGTGTGGCTGGATCAGTCCGTATTTTCATATTATATGTGATTGTTGTTATGACGCCGTGGCATCCCCTAGCCAGCCATGTCGACCGCGAGATTCACCCATCCAGCTTGTTCTGTTTGGGCTTTCTCCTTGTCGTTATATTACTTATCATTATTCCCCCTGGAACTCATCCTGGTGGTGTTTCCTGGGCGGGTTATATCGGTGTTTCTTATATGTTTTACTGATCTACATGTCGGGTTTCCTCTATTAGGGTTCCCGTCATTTCCCGCTTAGGATTCTTCCTCTGGGATGTGTTCCCATGACAGTTTTAGCTTATTTATCATTTTATTGTGTCGTGCTGGTGCTGTACGTGTTTTGTTGCCTTGAATTACATGCGGGGGAGCGTCAGCTTGGATTTATTGTTTATCTGGTCGCTCCTCTAGGTTAGGCCATGCGCCTTGCACAAGCACAAATATTCCTGGGTTATGTATATTTTGTGATGGTGATTTATTTGGTATTTTGTTGTGTGGGGCCCTCCCCTTGCCTGTCCATGTCCAGTTAGGCTCATATTTTGCTTCCTTGGCCTCCCGCTCTCCTCATAGGTTAGGTGTGGGGTGGATCCTCAGGTTGAGGGAGTTTCTGTTGCTGTTTCTTCCATGGGCCGTTGTTTGGGTGGTAGAGTGAGACCCCATTGTCCTCCCCCTTCTCCACGGAGGGGTAGAGTTTCGATGGGTGTGTCTCCTCTATGCTGTTATGGCATTCTCCCCCTTTTCTTTCGGCCCTGGTTGGATTTCGGCACGGAAATTTCTCTCCCTGTTATTTCCTCCCCCGCCCTTCCCTTGTCCCTCCCCGTTAGCCTAGGCTATGCCTAGGCACTGGTGCTGACCTAGGCTATGACTAGGTGGGGTCGGCGTGTTGAGGCCTTGGTCGCTATCCCCTTCTCCTCTCATTTGGGGTAGGCTCGTCCTGCCACGGCTAGTATTAATTTACTTGGCGTGGCGCGTGATTGCAGTTGAGCGGGTGAAGCATGTTCCCTTGTCTCTTGTTTTCACTTGACTTAGCCTACTCCCCATCCCTGCCCCACCAACCCTTCCCTCCCCCTCCCCATCCCAGGCCAGCTCTTGCCTATTCTCGTGCGGGTGACGCTAGCTGGCGTTTTCTCCGAGTTGGGGGCTTTCCCTGGTGGAGGGATTCGTTCCCTCCCAGAGCAAGTCCCCGGTGGCTTGTCTTGATGTTTCGTTAACCTGCTCTCCTAGGATCGAGTGGTTTTCGAACATTCTTATTTTCGTTCTCGACCTCTTTCTGTTTGAGTTTGCCTTAGTTGGGTTGATTGGCGCCTACTCCGGCCCTTATTATATATGGCCTTGTGATGTTGGTAGCCTCACCCTCCTATTGTTTCTCTAGCGGGGAGGTTTGGGCTCTCCGGGGGGAGGGGTATCTCCGGTCTCCGGAATGTACGTTTCATTACCTTGTTACCAGTTCCGTTACCATCACTTGTATTCTATATGTATATCCACTGGCGGAGCGAGCTTCTCACTCCGCCATTACACATATTATTATTATTATTTTATTATTTTGGGGGTCCGGTGTCCTGCCCTGGGGTTCCGCCGTCTTTATTGCTGGCATCCTTGTGGTAGGGCCCTGTTAACTCAGCTCTCTCGTTCCGCCGGAGTATTCCGGTGGTCGGGATGCAGCTTGCTTACCGCTCTGTTTAATTTATGGTTTGGTGGACCCGTCTCTGACGAGGGGTTTTTCTTCCCGCCGGAGTCCTCCGGTAGTAGGTTGAAATACCCAGGCCTACCTACTTTAGGTTTCTTAGAGTGGTAGGTTCATGTACTTTTTACACTTACAGACTGTGCGTTGTGAGGAGCCAGGGTGCACCGCTTCCCTCCAGCAACCCTACGGGAATGTGGTGTGCCGGACCCACGCTGGTTGTGCGGTCCGGTTGGACGATCTCATCGTTTGGCACCCTGATGGCTGTGAGGTCTGCTTCGCCTTATGCAGTAGCATCCAGCACGAGTCGGTAAGATATCGCCTCTCGTTCCCCACGTTTCTTCAGTCTAATAAGTGCTCATATTGTAATCATTGCTTTTATATTACAGTATGTTAGTCCTGATTGCCTGCTCTCTTTCAGGCGGACGAGTCCTCTAAGAAAACATCTCTGGAATCTCTCCGCGCCTGGGTGGCTGGGTTCGGAAGGAACGTACCGTCGGGGAAGCCTTACGTCCTCGACGCAAGCCTGCGAGACCTGCTTTACCCCGGCGCCCGGGTTGCTGCTGCCGTCCCAGCCGAGTTGGCCACCCCCATCATTCAGCAGATCCGGGACGCGACACAGCCTCCCCAAGAAGACATCTTGTACGCGGAAGTTTCGGAGGACGTCGCCGCCTTGGACTTGGACCTGGAGCCAATGAATACGGAGCCGGACCAAGTGGTAGGTAGCGAGGTAAGTGAGGTTGCGGGGGCGGGCGCCCTCTTTGATTCCCCATCATCCTCTGCATCTTCCTTTACAGGATTTGGTAAGTCTTCCATCTTGGGTGACAGGGCTCCATCAGCTGTCCCCAAGTTGAAGCTGAAGACTTCATGGAAGGCGAAGGGCTTCAAGTCCTCGTCTTCCAGGAAAGCATCTCCTTTCCCCCCGTCGAAGGCTAAGGTTTCTGTACCTGTAGCCTCCGGGAGCAAACCAGGAACCTCGGGCAAAGGCGCGAGTAAGAGGGCACCAAAACCAAGCCCTCCTCGCCAGCCTGCCTTTGACCCTGAGGCGTTTGCCAACTCTTTACTTGAAAGGTTCTCGGCGGAGGTAGAGTCGAAGCTCTCCAAAATCTCGGAGAAGCTTCACAGCCACGATACCATACTGGCGGGTATGGCTCGCTCCGGCGGGGCCGACCCACAGTATGAGATTCCGGATACGGCTGATCTCCCTCCCTTCGATGTTGGGAACCCATGGCGTTTTGCTCTTCGTGCCATTCGGCACGAAGACACTCTGACAATCGAGGGTCTTGGCACGAGACATCTGGAGGAGTTGGAGTTTTTTCCTCCCGATCTCCTGCCCCCCTTACCCAGGCTTCATTAGGCTGACGGAGGAAGCCTGGGTACGCTCAGACAAGGTCCCTAGAGAGACAGTGATCTTTCTGAGGGACCAGGCTCAGTCTACTCTCCTGCACACTCTTACGGAGTGGCAGGCAGAGAATACTAAGCTAACTCCATTCAAGGGCAACTACACTATGTTTTCATTAGGTGATAAGTTGCCCGCTCCCTGCATTAACAAAGTCACTCTGGCTACAGCTCGGGCTTGCTTTGAAGGTAATCCTTTGCCTCAATTGAGGGAGACAGACTCCACATCCCTGGTATTCCCAGGGGGTGAGGAGTTTTGGAAAGACGCCCTGTCCACCTTTACTGTGGGTAAGTTGGACGCTCACTGCGCGTCTTCGCAGTTTAGCGAACAGCTTCCTAAGCTCCCGGAAGCTTTGCTAAAGGCAGAGTTTGAGGCTCGGACTAGGTTAGGCCGGTCCTTGAACTCCCTCTGCATCACAGAAGCGACTGCCGTCTCCTGCGCAGAGGAGCCCTTCTTCCAGGTTCTGGCTAAATCCCTGTTAGCAGGGTTTCAGTCAGACCTGTACGATTTTATGGTGGCGAAATTAGAATGCAAAAAGTTCATTTTTGCTGAGGCCACCATACGTCATGAGCCTAACAAGCTCATGAAGAGCTCTATCTGCGGCGCGAATCTCTTCCCGGATGATGACATAGCCAGTGTTTTGAACGAGGCTGCCAGAGCCAACCAGAGTCTTCGCTCTCGTTGGGGTATCTCCGCCTGCAAGCGGAAAACCCCGAAATCTGGCGGCTCCCAGACCAAGTCTGGTAAACGCTTTAGGCGGCATAAAAGGCCTCACCATCAGACGGTCGTCCAGGCTGTCCCGGTCTCGGCGGTGGCCCAGCCCTCCACCTCCAAGGCTCATCCCCAACAATACATGCTGGTCCAACCAGCCCAACCCCTTGCTGCACCCTCGTACGTCTCCTCACCGGCGTACAACCCTACCTATGAGGGCCGTGGGTTCTTTCACGGCCTTAATAGGAGCGCAAGGGGGGGAAGAGGTCGGGCCCCTTACAGAGGCAAACCTGGCTCTGCCCCAAGAGGGAAACCTGGACGTGGCAGAGGAAACAAACCCGCTTCCTCCCACTGAGACCAGTCAGGTAGGTGGTCGCCTTTACTGGTTCAGAGACCAGTGGTCCTTCAGTCCTGGGGCACACAGCATTGTGTCCAAAGGTCTGGGTTGGAGCTGGATCAAGGATCCCCCTCCCCTTATCAGGTTTTACCAACCCTCCTCCAAAGTCCTACAGGACTATGTGACGGAACTGCTCAACAAGCAGAGCAATAAAGAAAGTAAGGCACATCAAATTTCAAGGCAGGTTGTTCACTGTCCCAAAGAAAGACTCCGGTCAGCAAAGAGTGATTCTGGATTTGTCGTCTAAATCTTTATATAAAAATGCGACAAATTTCGCATGCTTACGGTAGCTCAGGTAACGGACTCTGCTTCCGCGTGGAGCCGTCACCACCTCTATCGATCTTTCTGACGCTTACTATCACGTCCCGGTTGCGCAGGAACTTCTCTCCCTTCCTGGGTTTCAGACTCGGGAAGCAAGCCTACTCCTTCAGGGTCATGCCCTTCGGTCTCAATATAGCCCCCAGGATATTTACAAAGCTGGCGGAAGCAGTAGTTCAGCAGCTCCGGTCCCGAGGGATCTCCCTAGCAGCGTACCTGGACGATTGGATAATCTGGGCTCCAACAGTTCAAGAGTGCCGGAAGGCTACGGCCATTGTCATCAAGTTCCTGGAGTCGTTAGGCTTCCGGCTGAACAGAGAGAAGTCCCGCTTGACTCCGGAGTCCCGATTTCAGTGGCTGGGCCTCCAGTGGGATCTGTCCTCGTACACGCTATCCCGCCTGCCGTCCAAACGGAAGGAGATAGCTTCCGTTACCAGAAAATTTCTGAAGGACAAAGCAGCATCCCGCCGGTCCCAAGAGAGAATCCTCGGCTCCCTTCAATTTGCCTCAGTGACGGACCTGCTCTTAAAAGCGAAATTAAAAGACATAAACAGAGTGTGGCGGAGACGAGCCAATGTCAGGCTCAGAGACAAGGTCTCTTCCATCCCACGAATTTTGAAGGCGAGGCTGCGGCCTTGGTCCACAGTCAGCGGCCTGTCAAAGTCAGTCCCGCTTCAATTCCCTCCTCCGGCGCTGGTAGTTCACACAGATGCCTCATTAAGCGGCTGGGGAGGGTATTCGCCAAAACAAAAAGTACAAGGAACTTGGTCTACAATGTTTCAACAGTTCCATATAAACACCTTGGAAGCTATGGCGGTATTTCTAACTTTAAAGAAACTCCGCCCCCCCAGCCGGATTCACATCAGGCTGGTGTTGGACAGCGCCGTGGTGGTTCATTGCATCAACAGGGGCGGCTCCAAATCAGGTCGCGTAAACCAGGTGATGGTAGCTATCTTCTCCCTAGCGAACAAGCACGGCTGGCATCTGTCAGCCACCCACCTAGCGGGGGTGCGGAACGTGGTGGCGGATTCCCTGTCCAGAATCACTCCGTTGGAGACGGAGTAGTCTCTGGACGGGGAATCATTCAATTGGGTTTGCCGCCGGGTTCCGGGCCTCCAAGTGGATCTGTTCGCGACGGAGAGCAACTACAAGCTTCCCTGTTATGTGACCCCGAACCTGGACCCTCAGGCTTATGCCACGGACGCAATGACCATAGGCTGGAACAATTGGGAGAAGATCTACTTATTTCCCCCAATTCCCCCAATAAACATGTTGTTGAAAGTACTGCACAAACTCAGGTCATTCAAAGGTCAACGGGCTCTGATAGCCCCCTATTGGCCGAAGAGCAACTGGTTCCCTCTGCTTCAGGAACTCAAGTTGCGGTGTCATCAGATTCCCAATCCCAGATTGACCCAAGTAGTACAAACCAAGACTGTGTCAGCTTCCTTAAAAATTCAGAATGCCCTAGTTTTATGGACTTTGTAAAGTTCGCTGCTCAAAAGGGAGCAAACATTGACCCCGTTAACACTCTGTTTTTAGAATCGGATAAGAGAGAGTCTACTCTCAGACAATATGATTCAGCAGTCAAGAAATTAGCATCCTTTTTGAAGGCATCTGAAGCTCAAACTATGACTACTAACCTAGCAGTTACCTTCTTTAGATCATTGTTTGAAAAAGGCCTTGCTCCGGCCACTATTACTACAGCTAAGTCAGCCTTAAAGAAGGTATTTTTGTATGGTTTTAATATTGACCTTACAGATTCTTACTTTTCATCTATTCCTAGAGCATGTGCTCGTTTGAGACCCGTAACACGCCCACATTCTGTTACGTGGTTCCTCAATGATGTTCTTAAGTTGGCATCTGAGATTGACAACTCACATTGCTCTTATATGGATCTGTTAAGGAAAACCTTATTTCTGATTAGTTTGGCTTCAGGTGCCAGAATTTCAGAGCTTTCGGCTCTCACTAGGGGTGATGATTTTGTTAATTTCCTCCCGTCCAGAGAAGTCCTCCTTTCCCCTGATCATACATTTTTAGCTAAGAATGAAGACCCTCAGGACAGGTGGTCCCCTTGGAAGGTGGTGCCTCTTCCACAGGACCAGTCCTTATGCCCAGTCTATACCTTAAAGTCTTACCTATTAAGAACTCCACAGTGTAAGTCGGGCCCTCTTTTTATCAGGGAGAAGGGTGGAACTCTTTCGTTGAATGCTATAAGGCAGCAAATTCTGTACTTTATTAAACAAGCCAATCTGGATTCAGTCCCTAAGGTTCATGATATCCGTGCGGTAGCTACCTCCACTAATTATTTTCATAATATGGATTTTGCTGAACTTACCAAATATACGGGATGGAAATCACCTCTAGTGTTTAAACGCCATTATTTAAAATCACTCGAAGCCCTAAAATTTTCAGTAGTGGCTGTGGGGAGTGTCATTCCCCCACCTTAATTATCCTTAATCCTTATCCTTTCCCCCCCGCCCGCCTGCCTCACTTATTTCTCTGCCTGACCTTCTGGATCTATCATGCCTCACTGCCTTGCTCCTCATAATTGATGTTATTATTGCCCTTAATATTATCCTTCTTGGTGATTGTATATTGACATGCTGTGTATTTGGATTGTCCTTGGGGTACTGGGCTGTTTTTATTTTGCTCCATGTACCTCATAAATTTCTCATATTGTAAATGTCTCTCTTTATTCTTAAGTATAAGTTTATGTTTACTCACTTGTAATTTTATATTATTGGATGTACCTTACCCCTCCTATATTTACATTGTGTGCCTGTTTTTGTACTTTACTCTTAAGGTTATATTAATGTACTTACCTATTACTAATCTTATTTCCTGTGGAGAGATATTTTAATTAAATCTATTTTTCATAGCCTGTATTTTTTGTTCAGATCACCTTGACCTTTTTCTGTAGTTTTGCAGTCTTGGCATGATTCTCTGTCACTATTTCACCGGCTGACACAGGGCTGGACTCAGAAAAGGGATTTGACAAAGGAAAAATCTATTTCTGAGGGAGGCCCCGTGTCACCCGGTGACCCTCCCAGAAGTTGGTTTTGCCCCCCCTACTTGCACATGCCAAGCCTGGGGGTGGTGCTAGTCTGGAATGAGTGTAGATGGCGCTGGAGTCGCCGGCCTGGCGGGCGGATGAGCGTAGGGGCTGGAACGGCTCACTACTCTTTCCGGGGGGTTTTGACATGGGGATGTCTTTCGAGTGTGGCTCTGTGGTTGTGATCCTTTCACTCACCCTTGGTTATACCAACGTCTCCATTATGGAAGACGCTCGATCTGGGGGTAGTAACTCCAGCATTCCTGAAAGCTCTTTTTTCTCTGGTATACCTAGCAATATTATACCTAGAAATTCGTGTTAGTATGGAATTTCACCGGGTGACACGGGGCCTCCCTCAGAAATAGATTTTTCCTTTGTCAAAACCCCTTTTTCGTAAATCTTTCGGTAGTAGGCTGAATCATCTGATTCTAAGAAAAACTTTTTGCCACAGGTGGGACAATTTTTTTTATAGATATTATGATGATAACATATCAATACAGGCAGTCCCCAGTTATCGGCAGGGGTTCTGTTCCAGGAGTGTGACAATAAGCGAAAATTGCCGAAAATCAGGGAATTTGGGGGCTTTTTCAGCGATTTTTGGCGCTTATCGGCACCAATAAGCACTGAAAATTGCTGATATTTGGTTCTTGGCACCTCTGTTAGGTATGTATTGGCACCAATATGCAATTATTGGCGCCGATAAGCAGAAATTGCTGATTTTCATCGCTAGACAAGCACCAAAAAACCAGATCACCGATAACCGAGGACTGCCTGTATAATAATACAGTATAAATGGATTCTGTACGTAAAATAACATTTTCATTACTATTACCTCTATCTTAAATACAGCTGTGATAGCCCATTTGACTTTTAACACCTGGGCTAGCCTAGGTCTATAGTTCACACGTAGCCTACACATTTTTATCTTGTGTATGGTAATACAATATGGTAACACCTGATAAGGAAATTACTGTATAAAAATACATTAATGGTCACAAAACTAAGGTAGGCTGTAGGTATAGTATAGGCTAGGCCACTGTATATGTATAGATTGTACTGTATACTCTAGTGTATGCTAGACTAATTTCAAGTTACATTTTTTTCAAGACACGATGGGATTTTTGTAACGTAACCCCATCGTAAATGGGGAAATATCTGTACATCGTGTATACAGTAGTGTGAGATGTATTACAGTAGATTACACTAGGCAAGGCTTTCTATACCTGTCTCAGTTTTGGTAGATACCATTGATAATGCATACTGAGTTAGCTTTCAACTAATATATAGGCCTAGAAGCAAAAGTTCATTAGGTTAAATGTGAATCATCATACATGAACTCTGGCTTACAACCTTGTGACTTGTCCAAGAATTCATTATTATTATTATTATTATTATTATTATTATTATTATTATTATTAATTATTATTATTGATTATTAATATTATTATTATTATCATTATTGATTATTAATATTACTATTATTATTATTGTTATTGTTATTCAGATGAACCCTTTTCGTATGGAACAAGCCCAGAGGGGTCGTTGACTTGAAATTCAAGCTTCCGAAGAATATAGTATTCATTAGGAAGAAGTAAGAGGAGGTAAAGGGAAATACAGAAGGAAGAGATCTCGCTTATTAAAAAAAGAAAAAAATAAATTAATAAGGTAATGAATAGATAAAAATGTATTAAAATGCAAGGAGACTATTAGGGTAGCAATGCATTGCATCTGTGTTTGAACTCCAATTGCATGACATCCTCGGGGAGACTGCTCCACAGTCCAACAGTGTGAGGAATAAAGGACCTGTGGAACAGATTAATTCTACAGCAAGGCACATTTACTGCATATTGGTGCTGCTGTTCAGCAAGTCTGGTTGCTCTCAGCCAGAAAAGGGGATCAGGGGTCAATTGAGAATGTGAAAGATCTGTTAAAATACAACTTATGAAAAAGAGACAAAGAAGAGATCGTTCATCAATGGTCCAAATCATAACTGCTAATATTATGAAACAGAAACCTACCACCATGAACCACTCTATCTAAAAGTGACAAATCTCTGGCAGAAGCAGACATCCATAACGGAGAACAGTATTCTAGCCAAGGAAGGACAAATGACCTAAAACAGGTTGCATTGATTTTATCAGTTGTAAATATATGAGGCCTTTCATACAATACCTAACTTTCATGTGGCATTTGCAGACACTTCCATTAGATGTTTCTCAAAAGTAAGATGTTAATCAAAAGTTATACCTAGAATAGTTAAGTTTCAGACTAATTCAGCAGAGTCCCATTGATTTGGAGGGGAGGATGGAGTGGAAAATCTGTATAAGATCTGCTAATCAACATTGTTTTTGTTTTGCTGATTGTTTTTGTTTTGCTGGAATTCAGCCTCATACCCCACCAACTACACCATTCACTAATCTGCTCCATGTCCCAACTGAGACTAAGGGCAGCTTCATTTCTCATATGTGAGACTTTACAACACCCACAAGTGTTGCATCATCAGCATACTGAACAATCTTGTTTTTCAGGCTAACAACCATATCACTTGTATACACTGAAAATAACAGTGGACCAAGAACACTACCCTATGGAACTCCAGACACAATAGATCTTGGTTCGTTAAACATCCCATGAACAGCAGCTCATTGCTGCTTACCTGTAAGTAAACCTAAAACATAGCCACCCACTCCAAGATTCTGAAGTTTATAAATGAGTGCCTTCTTATAATCAATAACCACTTAGCACTGAGTGCAACACACTGGCATAAACAACAGCAAGTACTGACATAAACAGTTAAATCAAGAAACAGCCGTTTAACGATGTCAGTTACCGTAACTAACACGTCTATTAAGGGTTGCTGTACAGTTGCCGACTTATTAAAAATTTGCTCATTTTCAATGTTGATTTGCGTAAATAAAAATAAAATAGCTCTTTATTCATCCTCCATGCAATCAAGAGGAAAGTGTTATGAAAGTAAACTACAAAATTTACGGTTGTAGCCGTGGCTAAAGAAACGAATTATGTGCAGGCCACAAAACATTTTGGAATAGGCAAAAGCAACATCTGATATTGGGAAAATCACACTTTTACTTCATTAAATTTATTGCATTTATAAATACAGTAAGTTGCATTTTTAGACCCAGCTCTGACAATTTACAAAAAAAACAAATCTCTAAAATACATTTCATTTAGCAACTAATGGCTGTGATGTTGTTGGTAAAAAGCAATCAGTTGATGATTTTAAGAATGTAAACATTATAAGAATGCAATTGGCGCCTGATTGTTATATTCATAAATTACAATACAATAACAGTATGACAGTAATGCATGAAGTATAATTGCACACAGTAATTAAAACAAGTTTTATTAAAATTATCATTCTTCTTCTTCTTCTTCTTCTTCTTCTACATGCTTTTTTTTCCATTTTTGTGTGGGGTAAGCACGATGCCTTCTTTGAAGGACTTTGATTCGGCTTTGGGGTAAACCGTAGTCTCTATCGGCTGCCCTGCCTGACATCACTTAGACCCCAGTAGCATATACATGTATTGTACCAGTCACCAGCTCCCTTTCTCCCAGCAGCAAGGAGACGTTGAGCGGTTATGTTGACAGTTTGAGACGTGTGAGGTGTCTGTTATGTTTTTAGGATGTTGGAGTGGCTTTGTTTGTGTGTGTATTAGTCTGTAACACCCATTTGCTTTTAAGCAAACCTATCCGTTGATTACATACATAATCCCAGGGTGTCTACACGGATAGCAAAGTGTCCGCCTCTCTGACCGGTCAGCTGCGGATTTGAATCTGCGCCACAGACCTCTATGAAGTCCGAAGCTGCTGCCCTAACCGACCTGGCCATCGAGGCTCTTATCATTATTCTTAATACAACTGTATTATTGACTTTTGCAATTGGATATTTGTCAGTGTAACAACCTATAGTATAGTGGTTTAAGCTCCAACGTAGTGAAGGTATAAGCATTTCTGGGGAGATTCTTATGGAGGCCAGAATTTTCATAAGGTACTAAACCAAACGAATGACAGTGATAATTCATAAGCTTTGTTCCACTTTTGATAACACAGCAACATATAGGTGGAATGAGCTGGCAAGACTTTGTTTACAAGGGGCTTTTTTAGGGGTGATTTCTGTCATCCGGGATTTTCTGTGGTCCGGATTTAAGAGGTTGGACTGTATTATGTAAAAGTATTAGATGAAAATTAAAACTCATAATTTTGTCACTTGACTAATTGATAGAGAGGTATCTAATGGCACATCAGCTAAGGTCACTGACACAAATGGTAATTTGGGAAGTTCACATTTTAATGTGCAGGATGAACAGCTTAGTGCTAAATAGCTTTATTTATGACTAAAGTGATTGCTAGCCTTAGATGAGGGCTGATCCCCCTACAAGGTCCCCAAGTCTCACGTATCAAATGCTATGACTCTTGGTCTGGTTCCTTTCAGTGTTGATGCATCATATGAAAGGCCTTCTGATTACTTTTCTAACCCAGGTCACTTTATTTACTGCTTATCTGCCTGTCCTTAGTGAGTTTACCCTTATTTTTTGACAGTTCTCAAAAGGGTTATCAGTTATATCAGAATGTAGTTTGGTTACTTTCCATTGTCAGGTAGGATAATTTTGCAGTTTCTGTATTGAGATAACACTCAGACATGAAATAATTTTATATACTTAGCTGCTTTGTATGATTGATGTGTATGTGGTATTCTCTTTTTGGTGTTTGTTGTTTATAGTCTTAAATGTACTATACTAGTTTTTTGGGGGCTATTCATACTTATTTTTATGAAAGTGTTGCTCTTAAGGTTTAACCTGATTGCTACAGATATGAGTTGGTTATTCCCTCATCAAGGTCTTTTGGGAAGTTCTTGGCTTCTGTCACTTCTTGTTGGGTCGATGAATGCTCATCTTTTTTTTTTTTTTTTTTTTTTTTTTTTTTTAGATATTGGTTGTTCTCAGGACAACTCTGCTTAACAGTTTCTTGAAGCTGCTTAAACTTAGGACTTGCATAAGCAAAAAAAAAAGCAAAGTGCTGAGTCAGGAGGTCAGGGAGTTTCTTGGGTCTCTTTAATACAAGAAACCAGCAGATCAGATCTGCAGACTGTCACCCACCTTTCTGTATGGGTATGAGGTTTGTTCCCTACAGAGTTTGCTGTAGGACTAGACCACATTCTTTTTACCTGTATAGACCCAACACCCACCAAAATTATGAGTGAAGACGGTGATGCTGCATCTTGTAGCGGAGTGTTATCATCCAGAGGAGGAATGTTACTGAACCATAATGACTGTGGAAATACACTTGGACACCACATATTTGATCCTCTTTGGCTTTTGCCCTAATTGGATGTTAAGAGGTTATCAAAGCTGGCTGTATCTGGGAGGAAGGCCTGGTTTCTAACATAAATAGAACAAAACTTGACTCAAGAAGAATGAAAACCTTGAATGCAGGAATGGTTTCTGTTTTAACCAAAAGGTTAAAACAAGGTGAGAAACAGTCATCTCCAGCTGTGAAAGCACAAGTTTGGAGGTTGTCAAAGGTAACTTCTCATTAGTTCCAATCATGGGACACCTTTAGCAAATGAGGTTGCCTAGATTGGTTGGTTTATTGATTTAAGACAAATATGCCAAGCACTTGGGCAACTAAGGCCATTCAGCACTTAGAATCTAACATTAATTTAGGTAAAATTCATCAAAACCATAAATTAAGATAAAAAAAAGTAACAAAAAATATATATATAGTTTTAATATGAATTATTTAAACAAATTGTAAAATCTGATAAAGTTAAATTCTTAAAATAAAAGTTAATTTTCTTTAAAAAAACACTAGTGTACTGATATCACAATTATTATCAAGTACCTCACTCATAAACCTGCCATATAGTGAGGTAGCTCTCCTTTCTTGGGTAAAAACTGGATAGTCAGTTAATAAATGCTTTACAGTTAAAACTTCTTGACAGGAACTGCAGATTGGGGCCTGTCTCTCTTTGCAGGAAGTCTCTATGCTTTGCATGCGTATGTCCTATAAGCAGTCTTGTTAAAGTGTTGCTAGTTCTCCGACCTGGGTGATCTGACGACTGCCATCTCTTAACTGGAGGTTGAATGGCCTTCAACTTCATATTACCAGTTATGTTATCCCAACTAATTTGCCACTTCCTGCTTATATAAATATAAATGAATTGCACAAAATCAGAGTATGGGAGGTTTATGAGTGCCTGATCATGTAATATTATCCATTCTTTAGCTGCTTTATCGGCTCTCTCATTCCCATGTATACCCACATGAGCAGGTACCCAACAAAAGCTCACCCTTATACACTTGTGGGAGTACAAGAGGGCCAGTCATTCCTGTACTTCTTGTACAAGGTGGTGGAAGGGCATCAATTGTTTTAATGAGGATAAAAGACTACTCAAATCAGAATACTATATTATAAACCTTTCATCAATCTTTCTTTTATTAAGATCATAATTTACAGCTCCATCCTCCAACTGAGAGCCATCAGTAAATATGTTCTGCCCTCTGTGTTGGAGGAAATGCTGAAAAAAATCCCTTTCTAATTTCTTCATTGGAAATATGTTTCTTCCCTCCCACAACTGGGCATATTTCAATAGGTGATTTGCACCAAGGTTCAGATTTAGGGTGTGCAACCTTTGCTATTGGTGTTGTCAGTATGCCAACATCTCTACTTTCTCTTTCAAGTCTTACCTCCAGAGGTCTGGGTAGTCGTGTCTATTTGCTGCCTGATCTACTGGGGCTTTTACATACTTATAATCTGGATTGCTGTTAAAGGTTAAGGATTTGGATATGTACCTTAAGCTTAGTTCTTCCCCGCAGATTGAAAGAGGTGGTAAGCCTGAGTGTACATATGTACTAGCTATAGGGGAAGTGCTATATGCCCCTTTACATATCCATAGTCCCAAGTTTGTACTACATTGAATTTTTCTAAGTTAGTTATACAGGAGGATCCATAAATTTGACAGGCATAATCCATCCTGCTTAAGCAAATAGATATATAAAGCTTAAGCACTGTTTCTCAGTCTGCACACCAATCAAAGTGTGATATCACCTTCAGAATACTTAAGAGTAAGCGAGTCACTAGGACCCCAGTGAGTTGGGTATGAACGAGAAGAGGGTAGTCATATTGTCATTCAGAAATAAGCCAGGCAGATGGAGTTGCAATTTCTTACCAAGAGGCAAAAAACAGTTTGCAGTTATTGAGCTGGCAGTCAGAGGTCTTTTATTCATCACACCATTGGCCTATGGAACTGTCTCCTTGACGATGTTTGCAGTTAGAACCTCAAAAAAGTTCAAGCAAAGATGCAGTACATTTTTACCCTTGTATTTTAATCACTTATATTTTTATCTGTTTATTAATTTATTAATTGTTCTTCTTTTCCTTTTCTAATAACTGATAATGTCTTTCTGTATTTCCTATTATATTCTGAATAACAATAAAGTTGGACCTCCCAATTTCTAACCATGGCTGACCAAGGAAAGCTGTGAAACAGAAATGAATTTAAGGCTTGAATGGATGACGTGGTTATCCTCCTCATCCACCTTTCTGAACATACAACTTGTCAAGATAACCCAGGACAAGATCTTTCTCAGGGCTTTATTACTCAGAGGACCTGGTAAAATTACTTCGTTTGCTTTGTTTCTGTCCCCTAGGTGCTACTTGAGACCTATTCAGGTGAATTATGATTGATGACTTTGCAATAAGGCAAGTAAAGTCTTTATGACATGTACAGTTAATCGGGGGGGATACGGACCACAACCACCTGCCTTAAGCAAAAATCTGCATTGTTGGTATCCCCCCCTCTATAAATGCTTATAAGTGGCTACTTTAGACAGTTCAGACACCACATACTCACCTCTTAAAATGCTTATAACTGCCTATTTTAATGGTTCAAATGCCAAATATACCTTAAATTAAATTATCATCATCAAATAAATTTAATATTTCAAAGCCATCTTACATTAGCCTTAAAAATATATAGGTGCATACTATGACTTACAGCTACATACTATCACTTTAAGTCTTAGCAGAGAACTGCGTGAGGGTATGACCAACTATGCATCATGTACTGTGCAACTGTGCATTTTATTGATTTTTTGTTTTGTAAGATGATTTTGAAATGATATCATATTACAGTAATATGTTTTAGGATGAGTTTAGAGCATATCTAAAATACAAGGGTAGTTTGTAGAACAATATAACCACTGTTAGTACATTTTATACAATACATACATACAAACAAAATGGTAGGCTTGCTTACGTCACGGTGATCTGCGTACGTATTTTTATGTTAGTATTTTCGTGAATGGCTACATTTATGATCTTGTGTAAGTAATTGTTACAATCATTTACTAATTTTCAAATATTAATATTATTGTAAACACATTAATATGTTATTTCACTTACAGAATCCATTTATATTATATTATTATTTTGATCTGTTATTTTTGTAATGTGTATAAAAAAAAACAATCGTCCTACATTTGTAATGTTTGCGTTCTCAGAATCAGCTGACTGAGGCTCACTACTACTGAAAGAATTAGGAAAATCATTTTTTAATTGCTAAAATAAATGAATTTATTAATGGAATTATTTTCAGTTTTGTTTGATAAAAGTTTGTGATACATTTTAATTCATAATAAGATGAAAAACAATAAAAGAGAACTCAAAAGAGAGAGAAGAGAGAGAGAAAGAGAGAGAGAGAGAGAGAGAGAGAGAGCTGCTGTTTACTACAAATACTCTTCCACAGTTGAGCTGGGAGATGAGTTATAAACAAGCTGGGGAGGAGATGACAGTAACCTTGTGAAATTACATATGAAATTTGGATTTTAAATATTTTTAATGAACATTAGAGATGAAACATCAACAGTGATGAAATGTTCTCTTGTGTACTGTTATATGATGTGTGATAACCATTGCCATAGAGTCAACTACTAAACTTTTATTGAAGCACGGTTCAGTAAATCAGGTAAAGAAAAAATATGGCAGCACGTACCTACAGTAAAAACAATTACGGATGTCAAGACAATCTTTTTATATACATGTTATGATAATAAAAGAACAATATTATAGTTTATTCTGCAAGTGAAATAAAGTTTTATTGAAATTTTGCTGTTTTTGCATTAAAAGATTTATATATTTAGAGAGAGAGAGAGACAACTGAGATGTTTATGTACATTGGTAAGCTGTTTTGTGATTTTGTAGAATTTTAATTTAGTATTTTATTGATATTTTGCCGTTTACATTAATATTAATATTTGAAAATTAGTAAATCATCTTTTTTACCAAAAATAAAATGAAAATACAGTAATTAGTGAATATTGCCCTATGGAAAAATTCGCGAATTCGTGAATTTTCCACGATATATTGTATTTGGAGATAAGCTCCACAGAAAAACCAGCGATTGCTGGTACGCGATGCAGCGGGGACCCACCGTAACTAATTTTTTCATAAAACCCCATCTGTCATAAATTAGTGCCATCCTCTGTCCCCTGTTTATTGCTGTGTTACAAATATTTTAGCAAAATAATGAGAAAGGCTGTTACTACCTACAGATGAGGTAAATGCATGTGTGTGAAGATTTTTTTTATCAGCTACTGTACAGCATTAGCTTTTTATTTTTCCATTCTTATTCCTACCTTGAAGATACATAGCTGGGAGAATTCAACACTACAAATAAGGCTAATTGTGACTGGTTGGCTTTTATAATTTAAAAAAAACCTGATTCAAGCTATGAAAACATCATACGTATAGTCAACCCCCTGTATTCGCGGGGATGCGTACCACTACCCCCCGCGAATAGCTAAAATCCGCGAATACTTGACACCCCTCTAAAAACACTTATAACTGCCTATTTTGATAGTTCAAAACACCAAAAAACCAGGCTAAAAATGCTCATACCAGAATATTTCAATAGTTTTATCATAGAAAGTGCATTTGGTCATGAAAATCATATGAAAATACAGTAATCTGTGACCGAGTCTCCACGAAAAATACCGCGAGTAGGTGAATTTTCCGCAAATAAGCATATATGTGTTCCATAGAGAAATCCACGAATAGGTGAGTCCGTGAATCGTGAGCCCACGAATCCAGGGGCTAACTCTATACTAGTCATCCTAGCTATAGGCTGTTATTTATGAAATTTCACATGTGGTCTGAGCAAACTTTTACCCATTACCTTAATTTCAGTTATGGATCTCTCACTAGTAAAAATATTCAGTGATTTTATGTAAGGTGAAAATTTTTTCAAAATAAAAAAACTGCAAATTTTATTCTTTTCTGGCACAATGCCTCCTTAATATAACAAGAACTTCACAATACAGTCGACCTCCGGTATTCGCGGTGGTTAGGGACCACAACCACCCATGAATTCATGTTCAGTTGTTACCCCCCTCCAAAAATACTTATAATTGCCTATTTTAATAGTTCAAACACCAAATGAACCTTCAACTATCTTCTTCTTCTTCTTTTAACGTGCTTTTTTCCCATTTTTGTATGGGGTAAGCACGATGCCTTCTTTTGAAGGACTTTTGATTTGGCTTTGGGTTAAACTATCATCCCACATCAAATATACCTTAAACCAGTGGTCCCCAACCTTTCAAAAAGGTGTGGGCCAAATAAATTATTGAAAATGCAATTGCAGAGGCCATAATATATATATATATATATATATATATATATATATATATATATATATATATATATATATATATATATATATATATATATATATATATAAATATATATATATATATATATAAATATATATATATATATATATAAATATATATATATATAAAAAAATATATATATATATATATATAATATATATATATATAATATATATATATATAATATATATATATATAATATATATATATATATAATATATATGTATATGTATATATGTATATATATATATGTATATATATATATATATATATATATATATATATATATATATATATATATATATATATATATATATATATATATATATATATATATATATATATGTATATATATATATATGTATATATATATATATGTATATATATATATATGTATATATATATATATGTATATATATATATATATATATATATATATATATATATATATATATATATATATATATATATATATATATATATATATATATATATATATATATATATATAGGCTGGTTCTGCATTACGTCAGCTAACTTGGATATCTCAGGGTATAGTTCATAATTGCTATTCTCATGCAGTCCTTCAGGTGAATATCAGTGAGGAGTGACCTATACTTGGATTCTAAGATTTTCATTGTCGAAAATCCTGATTCACATACATATGTCGAATCAAAGCATGAATGTAGTCTTTGATATACTTCTTTCAGTAATGGAAATTGCTTTGTATTTACTAATGTCCTGAATTCTTGATGTTCTGCATTGCTCTTCAGCAATGCAGTA
Source organism: Macrobrachium rosenbergii (assembly GCF_040412425.1). Taxonomy (NCBI): domain Eukaryota; kingdom Metazoa; phylum Arthropoda; class Malacostraca; order Decapoda; family Palaemonidae; genus Macrobrachium; species Macrobrachium rosenbergii. The sequence goes on along the minus strand of NC_089744.1, from coordinate 70,285,924 downwards.
GGGAAGTAATGTGAGTCCTTTAGAGATCTGAGACATCCATAACTTCAGTTTATTCATGAAAGCATTTACTAAGCTTATCATTTAAGACAAAGATTTCATTTGCCCTTGCAGTGCTAGATTTAGCTCATTCACTTTAGATGTGATGTCTGTTAAAAATGCAAGGTCAGCTAGCCATTTTGGATCATCAAGTTCTTCATATGAATCCCGTCTTTGTTGTACAAAGCCCTTTATTTCAGGAATTATATGTTAAAATCCTTTAAGAACATTTCCCCTACAGTACTTAGCCAACACACTTCCTTGAACAATAGAAAGTCACCATATTGAGCATCTACTTCATAGAGAAGAGATTTAAATAACCTATGTTGAAGAGCTCTAGCACAAATAGAATTAATCATTTTTATAACCACCTTCATCACATGCTCATAGTTAACATCTTTCAAACAAAGAACTTGCTGGTATATAATGCAGTGGTAGCTAATGAACTGAGGGAATGAAGCATCGTGTTTGCAGTGTCACAAAGCCTACATTGGCACCTATCATTGATGGAGCCCCATCTGTTGTTATTGACAAAAGTTTTTGAAGAGTTAGATTCACCTCATCAATGAAATTCTTGAAAACATGAAAAACATCCACTCCACGCATTCTTTCTTTCAGGGGTAAGAGCACTAATAAATCTTCTTCACAGTGTCATCAGAAAAAACCATGCGCACGATACACTTACTGTAATTGGGCTGTGTCCACAATGTCTGCAGATTCACCGAGCTGCAAGCTGAAATACGTACATTCCTCAATGTCTGCTTTCATTTCATTAAACACATTTCCTGACATCATTTCTATCCTAAGTGAGACCATCTTCCGAGACAATTGCATGGATTTGATTGCATTTATGATTTCAGTCTTATTCTTGAAACTTTCAAACAAAGGTTCAGACACTGCAAGCCAACACTCCTTCACCATTCTCGAATAGTTTCTTCTTTTTTGCAAGAACACAGGCAACATTAAATGTAGCAATGATCATTGCATAAGCTTTATCAACAGGCTTCCGGAATATTTCTTGCCGAGCCAGCAACTCAGATTTTAGCAGTTTCACTGTCTCGCTTTGTAAAGCACTGCCAGGCAGATATTTACTATCACAACTCTTGTGAAATGTCACAAAATGCCTCTCTACATTGCTTTTCTTAGATACAGCAACAGTTGCACATCAAATTAAGCACATACATTTGTCGTTGATATTGGCGAAAAAATAAGTCTCTTACCATTCATCATGGAAAGCGCAATTATGACTTCTTTTCCTTTGAACCTGAAGCCATTCTTGTTCTTTAACTGAAAATGAAATTAGCATGGATTTTCTCGAAACTCCATATTCAATTTGCAAAGGAACAGAAATAGCACTGAACTCTACAAGAGAAAAATCCCAACTGAACTCATGATATACTAGAGCAGCTAAACGACTGAATTCATCGTTACAGAAGTTGGTTACCATACACGTCCTGGACAAGGATATTTCAAACCATTGCATGGACACTTCCACGATCAGTAATCATCAGTTGCACTTTCTACGAATTTCTGAATCTACACAGCTACCCTTGTAACAGTCCAATCAATACTCTCTCTCTCTCTCTCAAATCATGATTACAAATTTTAGATTTTTCGTATTCATAATGAATAAAGAAAGAGATACCAAAATATTTTACAATTTTCATTTGAACCTTTGCGGGTGCCATGGTGCCAGCGAGCTAAAAGTTGGGGACCACTGCCTTAAACTGTCATCCTAAAACACTTTAATATAATTTCAGAGTCATCTTACAACATCCCCCTTAAAAATATATGGCTTACGGCCACATGTGAAAACTAATCAAGTTCCCCCTATATTCAGGCACACCCATTTTCTCTCATACAGTATCAAAGCCATCCCATTTTCTTTTTACCGTAGATAGGGGAAACTGGGAATTCACAAGTAGAATTAAGTACTGTACCTAAATATTTAAATATGCATTGAAAAAAAATACCAAATTATAAATACAATCAACAGTGAACAGTGATAAAATATTCTCTTGTGTACTGTTGCATGTTTTAATCATACTTAGAATCAACTAAACTTGTAATAAAAACAGTACAGTAAATCAAGCAAAGAAAATACAATTGTAACATACGTATGTATCCACACACTCATTCGATGGCATCATGAACTTTTTGGAGTTATAGTTTTGTATTTTTATGTTTGATACAGTAATTGATATTTCATTGAAGGGTATGTACAGTATTGAAAGAGAGAGAGAGAGAGAACTGAGGTGTGTTTACATTGGTCAAACAAATCGGGAAACACCTGTTTTGTGATTTTGAGGGATTTTACTTTAACATAAAGTATGTTAGTTTTGTTTTTTACACCCATTTTACTTTTATGTACAAAATTAAAAATAATAATTCCATTAATACATGCGTTTCTTTTAACAACTAAAAAATTATTTTCCAAAGTCTTTCAGTAGGAGACTCAATCACCTGATTCTGAGAATGTAAACATTACAAATGGCTGGGCAATCAGTTTTTATTATACATATCAAGGTGATAATAGAGCGTCATAATAATACAGTATAAATGGATTCTGTAAGTGAGATAACATTCTATTGATATTTTGCTGTTTTTACACAAACCCTTTGTGAGCAGGCATCATCAATTGATGACTGTTTATAGCTTTAGGGTTATGACTGGGTATCATCCCCTGATGATCAACATTTCGCGCCATACAGTTTGAACAAATTTTGCAGGAAAGTGTTTAGATCACTTCCATGGGACATAAATGACTCATGGCAACTCTTACATCAACTCTAATAGCTAGTCGGTACAAGAGAGAGTGATCAGTTTGCCTTGAGGTGTCACAGGAGAATGTCCACTATTCCCATCCAAGGATGTCTTGTACATATTTTACAATAAATACACTCAGGAAAATATTACTGATTTTAGTTCTTATCTATTATGATATTGTGTGAGCTGTAATTATAATTTTGCAAAATAAAATAAACAAATTATTAGAAAAAATATTTATAACTTGGTAAAATTAGCATATTTTTTATGACTGTCTTGGCACAGGGTTGGAAATATTCACTTTCAACTTCCATTAAAGGTACAAAAAAATTTTTAGAATTTTTTTCTTATGCTTTGTGCACAGGCCTATGCATATCTTCCTCTTATCATTGATGCATTTTTTCAAATTGGCCAACCTCAAATTTAGCCCGGTCTAGGGGTGTGCTTAATATATATTTAGCCCGTCCTGTAAGGGTTAATGTTAATACTGAAAATTGGTAAATAATTTTTTTATCATAAAAAATAACATGAAAATAATTAGCAAATATATTAGATATGCTCTACTATCATCCTAAAACACTTTAATATCATTTCAAAGTCATCTTCCAACATTACCCTTAAAAATATATGGCTTACAGCTATGTTTGAAAATTGATCAAGTTCCTCCTATATTCAGGCATAGCCATTTTCTCACATACAGAATTCAAGCCGTCCAATTTTCTTTTTACAGTAGAGAGGAGAAACATTGGGAATTCACAAGTAGAATTAAGTACTGTACCTAAATATTTAATTATGCATTGACAAAAAAAATACGTTTTATTGATATTTTGCTCTGTCTACATTATTATTATTTTGAAAATTAGTAAATCATTTATTATAAAAAATGTAGTCAAGAAAATAACAATTAGTAAATCATTTATCATAAAAAATATATTTAGTCACGAAAATAACATGAAAATACAGTAATTAGAGAATATTGCTCTACGAAAAAATTAGCTAATTAGTGAATTTTGTGCAATTTATTTGGACTTATGTTTCACAGAAAAATCCGCAACTAACTGAAGCCGCGAATGCTGAACCGCAGTAGAGTGGGGATTCCACTGTATTTCTCACTTATGCACCGCCACCCCTTAAATCTTGACCCTTTTGAAAAAGTGATTATCGTACCATGTATCTGTGAAACATTTGTTTGATTGAAATCTGGTTTAGTTAGTTTCTAATTACTGTACATATAGACTACAAAAGAATTCATGCTATTGTTTGAATCACTAACTATTATATCCCATTAACAGTGAAGGACTTGTCTTTCGGCTTCATCTCTTATGTCAAGAATACCTGCAGTTGGATTTTCAAGTGGATAGGTTATGGCATCCTAGCATATTATACCATGGCCTATTTCTCACTCCGTGTTACACCTGAGGGAACTATAGAGTCAGCCATAGGTAAGGTTCTGTGTGGTTATTGTGTAAAGTATGGAAGTTCTTGCATTCGTGTACAGAAAGTGTATAATGTGATATATTTGCTCTGTCAGTAATGTTGTTCATAATCCACATTAAAACCCAAACTTTATTGTATGTTAAACTTTCAAACAGTAAAGTTGCTAACCTCAAAAACTCAAATAATCTTTAGTTATCATTACCACAAAGTAGTTCGCTGTAAGACGTATAGCATTCTAGAATTTAGGAGTTGCTTTTGTAATGCAGATAGTTCATTGTAAAACTCACAAAAGCAGAAATTTCAGCTTTGTTCTTAAGTCTAGCAAAAATCATTGATTGGGTTGCTTTATAAGTTTTCATTCTTATACTTTTGTACATTATTATCTTTGTATTGGTAAATATGTTTCAAATTGCAAAGTACTGTAGTGTTTTTCATTTCATGTTGCATATCTGTGTTGTATACCTTGTTGTATGGGAGACCACAGCAGAGTGTGTTAACATCCAAATTGAATTTGTACACATCACAGATTTCTATACCTTTATTTGGAGAAAAAATATACCTGTACCAGCATATACAGTACAGTATACTTATACTGTTTTGTTAGTTGTAAAATAGGATTACAATTAGTTTTTTGTTATCCATTTCATTATGTAAGGATCACTTTTTATGTTAATTAGGCATTTTCTTTTTACAGCTTTCAGCAGAGATGATTTTGACGCATGGATGTCACGAGCTGTGCCTTTAAGTATTGCAATTGGTGCATTTTCACTGCTGATAACAGTAGCAGAGGCACTTACCTCAGCCCTGTTTGAAGTTCGTGGTTGCTTGGATAAATTTGGCGTCTTCACTACAACATTCGTTTATTCTGCTATGGCTATCAGCTTATTTGGAATAAGCTTGGTTAGTATCTCGATGCTTTATAGTATATAGTAATCTTGTTCTTACTGTAGTAGTCTTTCTGGAAATGGGTTCAGTGTTTCAAAAATGGAATTTGTCCTTCACCTGAAGATTATTTTGCAAAGATAAATGTAGCTGATATTTTGACCCAGGATAGTTTGCAGGCTCATTTATGGTCTGAAATCATTCCCTTTATGCCTGCTTTGTTTTCTTGCAGAAAATTTTACCTCTGTTTCAGTATTTTATTGATAGAGTAAGAATTCCTGTTGAAAAATATTAACATTTTTTTTTTTCAGAATAAACTATTTTAAACATACAAACCATTGTCATAAATAAAGTTGATGAGATGCATTTACCTAAGATGATGATTCTAAAGGACCAGCTAGTAAATGAAAATGTTCTCGGTACAGGCCGTTACAGGCAGTTCCCTGTTAACGGCGGGGGTTCTGTCCCCGGCCGAGTGCTGCTAACTGAAAATCAGCAGTAATACAGCCAAAAACCCCGCTTAACAGTGCCATTAACTGTATATTGGTGCCAATAACTGGAGATCGGCACCAAAATCCCCACTTAACGGCGCTGTTAACCGGAGATCGGCGCTCAAATCCCCACTTAACGGTGCCGTAACACTGAAACGCCATTAACCGATGCCACCGGTAAGCAGGGACTGCCTATTATGTTGAAGTAGTTTAACAAGACTACTGACTTGTTTCTGGATTCAAACTGGGCTCACCCAAAGAATTTGTTCTTAATGGATGGTGAAAATTATAGTAACATAAAGCTACAAAATGGACTAGATGAAAAGTATAAGGCAGAAACGAGTGTGGTTGGCTTGGAGGGATTTGCAGCAAACCTATATTGCCTTCCTTAGTGTTTTTTACAAGATTTGTTGTAGCGAGTATTCCTCCCGTGAAATCTTACTAAAGGTAACAGTCATATGTCTCACCTACCCCTCTTAGAATAAAGCTTCAGTCCGGAAAAGAAAAATGCCCCCAATCATAAGTTGGGAAGAGGACCTAGACATTAAGGAATAGTTTGCATGTGTAAACAAAATGGTTTGGTATATCATGTTAAGAAATACCATGCTAATTACAGCCAAACAGATGTTTCCTCAACATGCATTTCAGAGAGAAAAAAGTGAAACATGCATTCCAGAGAGAAAAAAGTTGCTTGGGGACCTTTATTGCTTTAGCAGTACTCTGAGAATGTTTGTTGTGTGTACAGTTGACTGTTGTGCTTTATAATTTTCTTTGTAGACTTAGTAGCCTAGTTTATTATTCATTGTTATTAACATGTACTTTTGCTGAATTCATTTTTTCTTTTCGTTGAAAATAAGTAAATACAGTATAGAATTTCATTATAACAGATTTATTAAAAATGTCAGTTATTATTACATTATTTTTCTTTGTTAATAAGTCAATTAATTTCTTGTCATACCCTCAGGTTCCTTACACTGTATTAGACAGACCTTCCAACCAACGTGTATGGCCTATTTTCCACCACTGGTATGAGTACACATCAGATATCCATCTAACATCAGCATATGGCTTATTTAGACGAATGACAGGTGTTGGAGGAAGACCAGAAGTGGTTTTAGAGGGAGCAATGTACTTGGATGGACCATGGAGAGAGTATGAATTTCCTTATAAGCCTGGGAGTGTGGACCGCCTCCCATCCTTTGTGGGTGAGCACTATACTGTATTATTATAAAGCAGACTTCTGTATTGCTCAATGTGTTGGAAACATCTTGCTCGAGGCTGCTAAATGAAGAAGTAAAGTCAGTGAACAGGCAGTATGAATTCATTTGCTGTAGCTCATCTTTTCTCACTGTAATTTACAGTGAGAAAAGAATGAGTAACTAGTGATACATATTGTTATTTGATTTTGACTATGGCTTTTAATTTTGTCTCGGTTATCTTTTTCTGAAAAATTTTACTGATATTTTAAAGTGAAATATTCAGTAACTTTTGTAGTTATGTTTGGGAATGCAGTGTTAATTTTGTCATTTTTCTGAATTCATCGCTATTTAACTTCATTTAGAAATCTCTTGGTACTACAGTTATGATTATGTTACAGCTCCTCATCAGCCAAGAGTTGATTGGCAGTTATGGTTTGCTGCACTGGGCACATATAATCAAAATCCTTGGTTGATTTCACTTGCGCATCGTCTTCTGTCTGGACAGCCAGATGTTGTGGCTTTACTTGATCCAGCATCACCATGGAGAGATAGTCCACCAAAATATATCAAAGCCACTAAATATACTTACCATTATACTAACTTTGCAGAAGGGTGAGTAATGTAATTATACCTTTTTAAGCTAAGTTATGAATACAAGACACTTTTCTTGTAAATGTAGGTTTTATTTTTTAATTTACTTGAATTGAAATTTATGTTCCCAAAGGTTAGGGTTATGTACATTTATATTCTAATGTGTGGTTGATATTCTGTTGAGCTTTGAATGTTAATGAATTAACCTGACCCTTGAGTTACTGATTTTAGCTATAACAGAAGCTCATAAGAATGCTGAATCATTCAGAAGAAACTATAAGTTGTGATTTGTGAGTTCTGAGTTAATATAGTCCACCACATACTATACAACTCACACTTTGGTGGCAGATTTCACCTTGTGCTATGTGACAAAATTTTTGCTAAGTTTCTAGCGAACTAGTAAAAATAATTAATACAGTCTGCTTGCCATGGACATAGATTTCTGTAACATGATTTATTTCTAACACACAGACTTTAAAGTGTCTGTTCATATGTACAGCAAACTAAACACTTGCACTGCACATCAAAACTTAGTCTCCAGCATCAAGAATACTGTCACACAAGAGTTCATTATCAGTGAGTTTCCCTTCAGAAAGAATGCTTTCTTTTTCTGATTACTTTGTTTCAGAGATTTATTCCAGTTTGTTGTAAAGTACATTATTCCAAAGGACCAGCTGACTATTCTTTTCTTAGACACTTAAGTATAATTTTTTTCATTCATGACAACAAATATTGCAAGTTGATCCTCAATCCAAGCTTTTCAAGTTCACCTGAGGGAAACTGGTGATAGTAGATACCAATAGTTCCCACTGGTAATTTAATATTATTATCAGAAGATTTTAGACCCCCTCGCAGTCTCAATGTTATTTGGTCATGTGAGTGTATTTGCACTCCTACCTGTTAGTCCATTAGTATGTATCATTTGAGCATTATGTCTGGTTACACAGAATTTTCTCATTATAAGCTCTCACTGTATACACAAGGTTTGTTTTACCAAGCGCTAGCTTAATATTTTTTTCATTCCTCTTAATACTTTTAAATAACGAGAACAGACATTTCATGTTAATCCTTTTAATAAGCATATTAGTTCGTATGCAAAAAACAGGTGTTGAAATTTCCCATGGTTGTGTGGAGTATTAATTGTTTCATCAAAAAACAGGCAGTCCCGGTTTACGGCGGTTCCGGCTTCGGACGTTCGGGGATTCGGCGCTTTTCAAATATATTCATCAGAAATTATTTCCTGGTGTTCGGGGTTACGACGCGTCGAAATTTATGGCCCCAAATGGTTAATCATAATTTGAAGGTTTTTATGTGGTTTAGTAATTAAGAGCATTAAAAGTAAGTTTTTCTTATGATTTTTGACGATTTTCGACGATGTTCCGACTTCAGATTTTCGGTTACGACGCAAGCGGAACATTAAGCATATATATATCCTAACATTGAGGACTGAGATATTCCCCGAAATATCAGTTATTTATAGGACAGTAGAAGATAGTCTTACTGTACTGTACACATGTTCTGTGGACCCTCAGGTATGTATTGACTAATAATCTTATATTTGGTGATCCTTAAGGATTGTTTTCCAGTGCTTGTTACTTAAATATTTTCCATGAAGAATCATTTATTCACCCATTCTTACTTAAGTGCTTGTGTAGAGGCTAATTTACATGAAGTTGTTTACTACCTACAAGTGGTAGGGCCTGTAAACTAATCTCTCCTTACCCAGTGTCATTTGTCACTTGCCTGGACAGTGACAAGTAGCATTGAAGTCCAAGCTACTTTGCTTACCACTAGCCAGCCACATGACCTACTAGCAGCCACCATCGTCCTACTGTACATGACAATGCATTGACAGTTGTCATCTGAATCCCTGGCGGTAAAGATACAGTGTCTACAAAATGGAACTCAGGAGGAAATTCATGAAGACTAGAACATTAGGCACACAAGTACTTTAATAGGAACAAACATGAAATGGCCTTGAGTTCTGTAGCTGATGTTTCCAGTGTGAGTTTTGAGAATTAAGTCTATAAGGAACTCATAGACAGGACCTAGTAAAAATTACTAGATCAAAAATTTAGAGCAGGTTTGGATGTATGGATGACATTTATCATCCTTGTCACGTTCAAGGTGGCTGATTCCTTTCTACGGAATGTAAAGCAAAACTATATATTTATCATTCTCACATTTGGTATTTGTTGTCTGAGGGATTATTTGTTGCCAGGAACTGATCCCTGGTCCACCACTTTTAAGGATGGTGATTTTGAGAGGAAGATAAAAACCTGTGATGTTAGGGTGAAAATCGATGAGGTTTTGTCAGTGGCCAGGAGCGCTTCTAAAACAAGGATCTTTAACAGGATGCCCTTGTCCTTACAGTACTTCTCCATTGCACCACAAAGTGGTTGAAAAGCCAATCCTCAAAAATTATGTCACCCATGTCTTGGGATTTGACATCCAATAACTGGTAGAGAGGCCTTGGGGATATTCTTCAGCTTCTGAGCAGTGGCTTTAACTTAAAGTTCCAAGTACAATTGCTTTCCAGTATAAGGATCATTTTTTTTTTTTTTTGTGACCTTGAAGCCTGGCATAGCCTTCTCCTTGACTGTGAATGAATGGTGTGGCTTCTTCTTCCAGTGAAGACCAATCTCATCTGCACTGAATATATGTTCTGGAAGAAATTTGTTTGCCTGAATAATCTTTACCAACATTGCAGAGAATTCGGATGCTGCTACTTTATTCGATAACAAGCTTTTCCCTTTGATCTTGATGTTGTGAAGATTGTGTCACTGCTTGAACCACATAAACTATCCTGAACTTCCCTTGAATTCTGTGACTACCTTATCCATAAACTTCTTTAGGAGGTCAAACAAAGGCAAAGCGTTCTCTTGAATAAATAGTTGGTTTGTGGGGATAAATTGATGTCTGCCATTCAAACTAAAGCGAAAGATGAATTCTGTAACTGTCATTAGTAAACTTCTTGAAGTCTTAAAATATAATAAACATTTGGCTTGTAGGGGTAAACTGACAAGTCTGCCATTCAGTCTGAAGAAAAAGGTATTCTATTTCTTCATAGATTTTGCCTCGTTTCGTGTTGATGATGGTGTTCTTCACTAGAGCCTCATCTTTGATATGGGCTGAAATCTGTGCCTCATCTTGAACAACTGTCGTTACCATCATCTGACTCAAGCCGGAGTCATGAGCTTTTCCCTCTTTTCATGACATTATCAGTCACCCTACCTTCCAACGACCTAGGAGAAAGCCTAGTATCACTAGCACTAGCTCAAGCAGTAGAAACTTTCTTAGTAGCCTTGTAGACTATTAAATTCACAAGTTCAAAGCAAATGAGATGCTACGAATAACACCTATGTAACAAGTTTGAATAAACTGCCATGAACCAGCATCACCATGTTAACAGAACAGTGGAATTGTGGGTACCAAACATCTGTACAGTGATGTATTTAAAAATTTTTAAGCTTTTAATTGACTGTATACACTACAGTCACCACAAAAAAACTCCGAACACCCCATTTAAATGAAAAAAAATCAGAACAATGTTATAAAACAGAAAATAATTGCAAAGTTTTTATTTTATTACCTTTTATTCAATATTTTGACATTCCTCCATTATTTTTAAGTACATCGCTTAATCTTTTTGGCATAGAATGAGCTAAATTTTTAAAATACTGTGCATCCATTTCTTCAAACCAAAACTGTCTGATTGCATCCTTCAACATGGGCAAGGATGTTTTCTCTTCTCCCATGGCATTCATTCATCGTTTCATGTAAGCCCATGAACAATATAGAAACAGGATTCATCCCTAAATACAACTCTTCCCCAGTCTTTTTCAGTCCAATGCAAATATTCTGTGCAAAATTTCTTTCGCTTCATCTTCATAGCCGTAGAAAGGCGAGGCTTCTTTGCTGCAACATGAGAGGAGAGACCAAGTTCTTTCTGCAAACGATGTTATACAGTTCTTGCCGATACATTACCAAGTAAAATGGGATTTTCTGATTTCAAAATTTCTGCTGGCATTGATGGGTGTTTCATAAAAATCTTTTTCATTATGCCGTCTGTCCTTTTTAGTCGTCTTTCTTGGTCTTCCGGAGCCTTTTTTCCGTTGCAATGCAGTTTCTAAGTCAGCCGTTTTGACACGGTTGTACCACATGGACACGGTACTTATGGCGATGCCCATCTCTTTTCCTATGGCTCTCATCGACTTCCCAGCTCTCCATAACGTAACAGTCTTCTTTTCAACTGATATCTAAAGCGCACAAGAGCGCAAAATTTAGCGGTAGCCAACTAGGTGGATATGCCTGGAGCAAATGAGTCGACATTCAAATTGTTTGCCGAATTTTCAGACACTGGATGTCTAGACAAGGGACGAGACGCTGCTGCCAGACTGTCAACACTGCCAAAGATACGATAGAATGAGGAAATACAAACCGTTTATAGCGGGAATCCCAGAAACTGTCCGACCGCATATTTCATCATGTAGTGGGGTTTGGTTCAAAGTTTATTTGCAGTGACTGTACATTGTTTTATATATTTCAGTTTTCTTATTTTGTACTTATTATTGGTTTTAGGTTACTATATTTTAAAGGTTTTCACTTTTTCTTTATTGGTTTTAGGTTACTATATTTTAAAGGTTTTCACTTTTTCTTTTTTGCTGACCAGTGCAAAGATGCATAAACTTACATAAGTCAGATTTTATTTTTCCCACAAAGTAAAAAATGATGAAAGTTGAAATGACAGAAGTTGAGGTCCACCTGTATTTTATTCCCAGTTATTACATAACTAATTCTGTTGCTATCTGTATTTTACCTAATTTTAATACAGTATTTAGTTTTCCCCTGCATATCATGTTCTGATCACTTTTTCACTCCTAGTTGTGTTTTCACTGTGCTGTGATATACATTAAGTTTTTTTTATTTTGTATATTCACCATACACTGAATATGTATTAGCTGTGCTCGGATATATATATTGAGGCTTTTTACATCCTCTCCAAAGAATTTCTTTTTTTCACCCACTTGCTGTGGTGGCCATGGTCAGGGGTGTTGATCCCTCCTTTCTGTTTACTGTGCTGTTGTGGATCAAATCTGCTGTCTTAGCTGCTAACCTACTTGGTGCTTCACTGCATGAGGTTTCCACTACAGTAGGTTTGTGTAACTGCTACTCCTGAAAAGTTCCATATTGCAGCAGTGGTGTTGACTTTGTTACAGGTCTGATAAAGATCACCAGTCCTTGCATGATGATTCACCACAGGAGTCATTCTACCTTTATGACTGACAGTTGGTAGAACAGCAATCAGTATAAGAGGTTTTAGGACACATTTGCCCATGTTCACAGGTGCAGTAAAGTTTTACCTCTTTACCAGACAAGGGGGATGTTGGTTAGTGCAGCTTAGTACTAGCCAGAACTACTGCACTCTTACCTTTCTTTTCTTTATTTAAATCTTCAGCTGAGATAGAGTCAGCAGACTGTAAACCCAAGAGGGCTCCTAAGAAAGTCAGCCAGCAGAGAGACAAGTAAAATGAAAAGGTGTTAAATAAATGTGAGGGAATAGAAAGTAAGATCAATATAATGATACACCTTGCCCTGGGACCATCATGCTTCACACACCCACACCCACTTTTCTGCATTTCTTGTTGATCTGCATACTTGTGGATCAGTGACTGTTAGTTGCTCACTACTTTGTGTCTAGTCTTCATTTTTTCTGCTCCTACTGTATTTTCAGTTATTTGTCCTTGTAGGGAACCATCAAGAACAAATTTGAATACAGTACAGTGGAAATTGAGCTAACACATGGGATTATTCCTATGACTGTCATTTTTTTCCTTCCTAATGGAGATGAATTTAAAGTGTTTTAAAAATAAACAAAAGGTTTTTATTTTTCTGGATGAAGTTACAGGGTTATTACAGGGAGAGTCAATGTTCTAGTTTGCTTTGTAGTGGGTGATCTGTGTTGACAAGTACTACCGAAGGAACTTTATGATATCTCTGACATTTCTCTTGAAGAGAAATTTTATAAAATCTCTGACATTTCTTGTGAAGAGTAATTTTATAAAATCTCTGATATTCCTCTTGAAGAATAATTTTATAAAATCTCTGACATTTCTCTTGAAGAGTAATTTTATAAAGGCTCTGACATGACAAATTTTTAAAGTAATTTGTATTTTTCCTAACATGCAAACCTGAGGTCTTTACATATGGGATTGACTCCAGCTCACTGAAAGTTAATCCCATATGTAAAGACAGAGTGTTTGTATTTGTGTAGGAACAAATTTCTCTTGAAGAGTAATTTTTAATATAACTAGATTTACGTCCCTAACTTTTGATTCTTTACCTTTGAAGAATGGGAAAATTTACTTTTGCATGTCACTGTCATCCATACCAGATTGAGGTATATTTGTCATGAAAAGAATTCAGTGAAGTTCATAAGTACTGTAAATTTTGGTTTCTAACTTCACTATTTTGACCGAAAGGCAAATCTTTAACTCAAAAATTTTCAAACAGGGCTTCTGGAATGTGGTGGAAACGGGAAGTTGACGGTGATTATTTACCAATCTTCACTGTGGATCATGCTCCCCTTGTTGAATATCTGCGCAAGATTGGAACCATCGGAACAATGGACATTCCTGCCACCAATCAGCCTTTACAGCAGCTGTTGGATATAATCAGGAGTTTTCTTACTGCAATGGATCCAGAATTATTAGTGTGCAGCTTATTTGTGTCTGCTTGCATTCTCATTTGGACCAAAAGAAATGCAGTACCAACCATTGTCAAAGGTGTTTATAGACCAAGAAATAAAGGTGGCAGATGGGACCAATCTCAAAAGTGATTGAATCAGTGGTGCTGTCAAACATTTTGTCCCACCTAATTGTTTTGTCATTTTTGTACTTAAAAAAAAAAAAGTAGAAAATGAGAGGTGAATTGAAACCAGTTTCATACAATACTTAAGAAAAAATGGCAGAGGGAATTGAAACAGATGTCATATAAAACTCTTATATTAAATAACTGAAAGTAAATATTAAGAAAATTTTCAAGTAAACTTCACAATACAATATTGCTATCCACAGGCCTTTGAAAATGTTTACTTTGGTATATTGTCTTTACCATGTGTGTATGAATTGTTGATTTTTCTGCATATGCAGCATTGAAAATGGTTGTAATTGTGAAAACAAAATCATATCATCTATAATTATGTATTTTCCACAAGGGTACACAATTGGTTTTCATTAGATTTTGAAGATTGTTTATTTAGGTATATTACATTTACCATAAGTAGAAGAATTGTCAATTTTTGTTCATTTACATGGTTGTAGTTGTGAGAACTGCAACATAACATCTTTATTATGCATTGTCCACAAAGCTGGTAATTCCTTTAGACAAGTATATACTGTAGTAAGCAAGGGGATGATTTGTGTGTACTATATACAGTACAGTTATATGTTTCTCTCTCTTCTATCCCTTTAACGAGAGGAATTCTGATGTTCTAGCCTAATCCCAGTGAGAATGTTAAGCAATTAAATCTACTCTTTTTATCCCTATCAGGGTGAAAGAACAACCATAAAACATACTCCACCATAACATTTAATGATGAACATTGTATCTGTTGAAGGGGAAGAGGGCAAACTTGGGAATAAGAAACAAATGGAAATGCCTATCCCTTCAGCACTGAAGACCAGCAAATGGTGTTGCCCAAAAATTCATCCATTAGTTGAGCAATTTGAAATTTATTGAGCCTTCTTTTTTTTTCACAGTAAACTGTGGAACAGTGAATCTGTAGAGCTCTTACTTGTGGATAAGGGAGACTATTTAATTTAAAAATATCTTAAGCTGTACAGTAACATTAAAACATGAACTGAGCTGACATTAGAACATAGTACTGTAAATACAATTTATATTTGTTCCTACATACATACAAAGCATCATCTTTTATACAGGAGTACAGTAAACCCCCCATATTCGCGTTCTCACGATTCGCAGGCTCATGTATTTGCAGATTTCTCTGTGGAACATATCTACCCATTATTTGTGGAAAATTCGCCCATTTGCAGTATTTTTCACTGAGAAATATTCACTAATTACTGTATTTTCATGATTAAATGCACTTTTTGTGATAAAACTATTAAAATACTCAGGTATATGCACTTTTGGAGAGTTTTTCTTGTGTTTAAGCTATCAAAATAGGCAGTTCTAAGTGTTTTTAGAGAGGTTTTAAGTATTCGTGGATTTTAGTTATTCGCGGGGGTGTTGGGTGTTTGCGGTACGCATCCCCGCGAATACAGGGGGTTTACTATATTCCTCAGTACAAGGTGGAGTGGTCATTAAACTTGGTAACATGGCTGTTAACTTGTGGTTATGAGGGGTGAATGGGGGAAGAAGCCTGACTTGCCTTACGTCATATCCAGCCACTGTAAAGAGAATATGTCTTGCAGCATACTCTCTCTTCCTCTTGTTGAATAATTGTTGGATAAGTAGAATATTTCTTTTTGCTTAACTGTTTGCTTACTTCTGACTTGGTTTTATTCCTAAGGCATGGAGAAAACCCATGAAAAACACCATTACAAGGTGCGTTGGTGCTCATGTGAGCACTTCATGTCTTCTGTAATGACGAACCCCATAGGTACTCTTCCTTTTGTAGGGGAAAGGCATGCACTCACGCTTCCTTCTGCAAGGAGTATTTAGGTTGGCTTCTCATTAGTTTGGTAGGAGGAGGAAGGAGGACAAGAGGTATTTGGCAGCTTCATCTGAAGGAAACACTCCAATAACATCGTCAAATCCCTGTGGTTCCTTTCTTTTTCCCTCCTCCATTCCTAATCCACTGTCCACTGATATTACTGTCTCCCCTTGAGGGAGCAGGACTTTAGTCTTGAAGGGGTCTGGCAGTGCCTTCTCTTGAGAGGACAATGCTGCTGTTGGTGGTGGTACCTTCCCTAGTTGGGCCTCATCTCCAGCAGTTTCCGTCCTCAGCCTTATCTGATTCTGATGTTCCGGGTACAAAGTACTTACAAAAGATTTGACCTGTGTTGAATGTCCCCGGTAGTCTATCTGTGCAACACTCCCGGACAACCTGGCTGAAAAGAAGTTAGAGCTCTCTCCTATGCCCACTTCCCCTGCTATGTCGCCAGCTGTTTTAACTTCATCTGGTATTACAACAGAAGGAGAACCTCATGTCACGGTAGTGCTTCCAGGAGCTGATCCTCTGGTTGCTTCATCTTCTTTAGTTCCTGCCTTGACATTCCTTTCAGCACTGAAGACCAGCAAGACTTGTGAGAGGAAAGGGAAGGGATGTTCAGCTCTCCGCACTCTTCCTCGTCTTTTTTCTTCCTTTTCGTTGTCAAGCTTGTCCTCTTCCTCACCTTCTTATCCTCAAGTAGGAGGGAGAAGGAGGGGAATTCTAAGACCTTACACAAAAAGTCTCAGCAGACTTCATACTTGCATTCCTTCTCGGAGGGGAAGCAGGGGCTCTCAACTGCTGGTGTGTGAATATTTCGCCTCTGGCAGGGCAGGTGCCCCTACACCTACCCAATTAGTTGAAAGAACTGCTCCTGTCTCTTCCAAATGTGATCCTTTGGGATCAATGCTGGAGGAGTCTGTGCATTGTGCCCCCAATATGCATGCTTGCCCTTGGGATCAGGTGCAAATGGTTGCTCAGAACAATGCCCCCTCCCCCTTTCATGCCTCCAAGGAAACACACAGGGATGGACATGCGCAACAAGAGCCTTCTTAGTTTTGTTCACTTTGGGAGCTGAGGTCTTCAGAGTGAAGTATATTTCTCATCCTCTGCAGTTGAAACAAATTGAACATCTGGCTTAAGCTTTGGATAGAGATCTCACCCTCAAGATTGTTTTTCTCTTAGCTTTGGACCAAGTGTAAAGGATAAGTGAGTTACATGGCCTGTCTTATCTTGTTCAGCACTTGGAGGAATGGGGATCCCTCCCTTTCACCTTCATTTCTGAGTTTGTGGCAGATTCTCAGAACACATCATCTCCTGATAAGAGATTCAATGGTTTCTCAATTCCCTCCCTTCAGGACTTCGTTGTTGGTGATCCAAACAAGATGCTTTTATGTTTGGTTCAAGCTGTCAGATACAATTTAAAACGGACATGCTGTCTAAGACCAGAGTGTACTAGTCATCTTTTCATTAGTAAAGGCAAACACGAGGGGGAAGTGTCCAACATCCTTTTTTTTTCTAGCTTCATGAGGTGATCAAACAAGCTTATAACTTCTGGGAAGAAGAGGTCAGTTTCCCTATTTGTGTGAGAGCACACGAAGTCAGGGGCATGGGACTGTCCCTAGCTTCATGGAAGAACTTTTCAGTATTTAGGAAATTAGGGTGGGTGTCTAGAGTAAACAGACTACCTTTACCTCACTACCTGAGTGATGCCACCCCAAGTCTTTGGATACCTTCTCCTTGGACCTTAGTGGTTGCTCAAGTTGTGTAGGCACCAAGCTCTGACCACAGAGAAAAATATCTCACCCAAGTACTTGAACCTTACAGTATTTAATTCTGAGATATGAATGCGAGATTATTGAGCTCACCTTCCCTTCGTTCTCTTCAGGAACAGTGTCTAGGCTAGAGTACTTGCTGGAGTCGGACAGGATACAGGTAACTACACTTCAAGCATCCAGTTTTAGTTTTTTCTCTATGATGCATCTCCCCCTGGCTCCCTTTTTAACAAGTAGAGGAGCGAGGTAGAGCTTATTGTGAACCTACTACTTGCTGCAAGCCATAATTAGTTGCCTCCTGACTTTGCTTACTCTAAGGGGGATGTCATGGTTCTCTGCATGTTTTCCTTACCTAAGTGCCCTCTTTTGGTAGCAGTTCACTTACGCCTGGGGCCCTACAGCTATGGCAACCCATTTGCCAGACTGAGTAGGAAGTTGCAGTAGTCATGACATCCTCTGCTGGCTTGCGCAACTGGGAGCATGACACTTCTGTGGGTTCCACTCCAGTCAGTCTGCTGAGATGACCTCCCATCCACTTTGTCCCCGTGACCTAAGGAAAAAAGAGAATGGTGACAAAGGGAAGTGAGGGGTATTCCCCAACTCATTCCCCCAAAACCACCAGTTAAGGACCTTGTTGCCAAGTTCAACAACCACTCCAGCTTTCCCTGAGGAACACTTCTAAATAAAAGACTCTGGTTTGTATAACTAGGAATTAGTTTAAATCACTTTAAAAACATTAATATTATGAACCTTTATCCTAATGCAGTCTGGAGACAGAACTAGTTTATGGGTTCCCTTTGACCTGAGTTGCTCTAAGACACTAAATGTTGGATTAATACAAATGATTTAGAAGTGTGTTTGTGTATTTTTCAAATATTCCCTATAATCCATATTTTTATTTTTGACATAATTTAATGCTAATAATGTGAGTTAAGGGAAAGGCATTTATATGTGGATAATTTAATGCTAATAATGTGAGTTAAGGGAAAGGCATTTATATGTGGCCAGTTTAGTTCACTATGTGGACAATTTGCACAGTTAACAATGGTATACAGTATATATATAGCTTTGGGGAATAATTACTTATGCACTAGGTATACATATAAAAAATGCAAAGTTTTACAGTAGCAATAGTATCTCTTAAAAATATATGAGAAGATTGCCATTGTTAGCATCTTCTAGTACTTTTTTATTATATAATATCTTGTTCTAAAATAGTGTGTGTTTGGTGCAAAGTTTTCATTTTACATAAAACTCAAAGATTACTTCAAAGTACTGTATATGGTTACTGGTTAGCTGCCATCCATACCATAGTAACTAAATCTTTTTTGTGTGCTGCTTGAACAAAGTTTTTCCTTTACAGTATGCAACCTGAAACATTTAGATATGTTAAATTCCTTTTTAATGGCACTACAACAATAGAATTCTCGAAAGTAACTTACTAAACTATGAAATTGTAAAATAAATAAATTTGCAACAATCATGAACTTTCCCAAGATGTTAAAATGGATGGGCCCTTTTATTTTGTTATTGAAGTTCAACTGTAATAACAAAATATCTTTTAATGTTACCTTGGGAAAACATTGAATCAATTGCACTGATTTGCCCCCCATGTAAAGGTAAAATATTGACAACATTAGTAGATGGTCTCTTGAGTCTCTTAGAACGTCAAAAGACTGACGAAAGTGTGTGTGGAAAGTTAAATGATAAAAATGGGTTGAAAATGTTCAGATAGTAGTAGTACTTTTTATAGTGATGTAAAATTATCTTCATGGTGAATGTCTTCCATCTTGCAACAAACATTTGTCAAAGGAATACCATCTTTGTGGAAACAGTAATTACTAGATTTCTCTTTTACAAATTCAGAACTTGTAGTCTCGGTTAATATTTCTTAAGGATACCACAGTTGCATTTACTACAATTCTCATGGCAGTCAGGCTCTATCAACTTAAAAATCAAATGTCTGCTTAAAGTTTCAGGTTGGCTAATCAAATACTTATATGCTTGGTGCTATCTTTTACTATTGCATTTGTGTACTTTTTTAAGTGTACTTTTTCATTTGAAAGGTTCATTGTGTATGAGCCATGTAAAAGTTTTCTGGCATTTGCTTTTTACTGGATAATGCAAGAAACATGATAAAAGCAAAGAATTTACCAACAGGTAGATTTTAACTTTAAAATTCTTTCATTTAGCCACCTTGTTATGAAGTCTCTTCTAAAATAATTTCTCTATCATTTATGCTGAAGTTAATCCAAAAAAGAAAGCAGCGTTCATTGAATATTTTTACTGCTATTAAAAGTAACACTGAGCTCAATCCCTGTGGCCATCCCTCTGTCAAGTTAATTGTTGATGTTGGAGGTCTGGTTGAATTTGATGATGTAATGTTAGGAAGCAACACAAATATCAGAATATCTCATTTAAAATATTTTTACACGATTGACTGTAACCATCTAATGGTTTACAGGTTTTATATATACTCAGAATTTAATGCATATGACTAACTCAGATTTATAGCCAAGTTTTTACACTAAACATATATTATTTGTTTTATGATTCATGTTACAACAAAAATTTATCTATAATTTTAAAATTATGGCCAATTTACCAACTGGACCATTTGCCCATGCATACTGTTAGTTCAGCGACATATGGAAGTGTGCCTGTTCTTATGTACTACAGTATTGTAGATAGGCTATCATGAACAAATTATATCTTAGTGATATATTTTGGTGATTCAAATATATAAAGAGTTGGTGTGTGTTTCATAAACTTGGTTATTGTTTCACCAGAAAAGAGAGCGCTGTATATACCAACTTGTAAGGAAGGATGTTCCAGTTAAGTTCATGATAAGTTTTTAACATGAATTTTACAAAACTTCATGATGCTTATATAATATGAGTTTTGAAAATTTTAGTTACTTATACTATAGAAGACGATAGTTTAAATATGTCTGGTACTCTCCGTTTCTTATGAATTGCAAAGAGAGGTTTGCAAGCTGATACTTGATGTATTTAGCAGATATAACTTTAATCAGTCATCTTTTCCTTCAATAACTAGGACTTTGCACAGCCTAACTGTAAGATGTACAAGTGTTCGTGATGTTGCATTTGACTGATGCATTTTTTGTTATTTTTGTTACGTCCCTACTGCAATAGAACATGTCATAAACACACATTGGTAACTTAAAGCAGACATATCAGGTTAGACAGGTTAAAATACAAGTCAACAACTTATTGGTAGTCCTAATCAGTGCTTCATACAATTATCCAGCATTGGCCAAAGATTCATTCTCTACTTTGGTTGCTGATTTGTTTTCAGCCTGTTTCTGATATATATGCAGTAGGTTTCCAACTTGTGTTTATGAAGGTTTACTGTGCCTCTTGCTGTCACTCAGTTGGGTTGTATTTCACTCCACAACCCCTGGTTGTTGCCCACCCATGCATATGGATAATTTTCAGTTGAAGGTTGGCTTTATTGACAGGAAATAGTCACTTCCCAACCTGGTTTTTTCTTTGGTTGTAGGGATATTCAGATCTAATAATGACATGATCTCATTTGTACATCAATTTCAACTCCATGCTCTAGAGGTAACAAATTTTGAGCTTAGTCATTAGAGATACACCATGTAACATTTCATGTGCTGCCCATTCTGAAAAATACCTCAGTGTGTTAAGCTTGCTTTGCCTACTGAGGAACATCACATGAAATATACGTACACTGAAATTTGGTCATTACAGAGGTAACTGACTAAAACTGATGAAATTTGCAAATAAAAACCAGCAAAATTACAGTTTGTGCAAAACATTTCCTGTATTGTATAATTACCTAGTTATCTATTTTTTTTAAATGGTTTGATAATTATCTCTTGGATAACTACCAATAGAATATATTTGGATATACAGGATAGTTTAAAAATACCCTCTCACACATAAAAATATCCTTCATATACAGTGGGAGCAAATGGACTTGTGGGAAAATGTCAAAGAACTTCGAAGGTAATTTTGCAAGAATCTTAGTAATATGAATACTGTATTATACACAACTCTGTATGATGTTGAAAAGAGCATTACATGTATGCAGCTTAAAATTTTGATGAAATGATCCTTTAAATTACATTAATTACAGAATTTAGGGATTCACATGGGAATGAGTGCAAGAGCAAAGCTGCTGTCAATCTGGCATGACTGACTAATTCCTGTATAATATACTCATGTCAGCATTGTAAGATCAAGATTTTTGGCAGTGTTGATTCTGGTGAAAATATCTTTTATAACAAACTATAATTACTAGCCATGGGATTAAAGAGGGCATGTATGCTTGAGAAGTGACCAAGAAAGGCCCCATTAAATGAATGGCTACATATAACTGACTGCCTCACTTGCAGCCAGTCTGCATAGCAGAAGAATCTGCTGTAGTACCCCTGCTGCTTTAGTATTACCAAATTCTTTTCTTAGTTTAGCACTTCACCTGTTTTTATGAGTGTGAGCATTTAATCTGTTCACTGGTTTGAGGAATAGTTCCATTTTAACTTTTTCCTCATTACAAACATTTTAAAGAACTTTATTCACCACTCTTTACAGTCACTAACTTTTAGCACCCTCATTCATCATTTAAGGCTTTGGCAAGAAAGGGATTTTTCTTTGAAGCTAAAATAATTGTTTTAATTCCTGCAGATGAATTTCACAGTTAATGGAATCTTACATAGTTTGAAGTGTTCACAATGGAAAATGTCCAAAAGCAGTTTTAGTCCTAGCTTTGGATACCTTTCTCTGGCACTAAACTCCACATTCAGAACCTCTTAAAAACAAACTTAGGAGAATCCTTTGTAAAACATCATCATGAACTTCCCTGATATGGTTCACTGTGTTAATATACTTTCACTCTGACACACTCTCAACATAGCATGTTAAATGAAAATAAACTAGGAGTTCACTGGTAATGAAGTATACATGAGTGGTATACTCATGTATGCAGAGAAATCAAATATGACACGAGGTATAAGAAAATAATTTTGTTTTGAAATGTACAGAGATTCACTATCAACACCTTTCATGAATAATCTTTACAGATGCAGAAGATATATCTAACAATACTTAAAGCTGCTAACTCAAGACCTAGGCATTACACAACGAAAACAAAGTATGCATATGCTTTCAGAGGAATCCCAACTGACACAAGATATAGGATGTTAATTTGGGTTTGAAACTATGTTCAAATTAATAGTCATACCACAATAACACCAGTTGGTCAAGTATTTGGCATCAATAAATGATATTCTATACAGTATTTAAAATATGGGCTTGACCAAGAATGATGAGCACTACTACATGATAGGCACTTTTTGGAAAGCAGACAGAAAGCTACAAATGAAGGCAACTGGTTCAGCTGCACCACTAATTGGCATCCATCCCCATTTGTCTCACAATTAATCATGTACCACCTGCACAGTTAAAATACTCAACTGGATTAAAATATTGTCACAGCAGGATAGGCCCATTATCTACCAAAATCCATTGATGCAGGCTGCTTAATGCAAGGTTCTCTTGTTCTCTTATAACTTAGAGCTAGCCTTGTCTCCCATGTGTATGTTGTTTAACACCGTAAGTACAGTATAACTTTGTACATCAAAAGACTTTTTGTCAATTTGTATTTAATAGTGAAACTATTAATTATACTACTGTACACAGCATGCATGTATCAGGTTTTATAACTGCTTCCAAGTTTAAATGACCATATCTGTTGAAGTATAATCAAAGTCTTGGTGTGAAATAGTATTACCCATGGTAAATAGCTTTTTAATGTTTGCTAATATAATAAATGTAACATAAGACTGAAAAAAAAATTTAAAATTTTAGAAATGCTATTTTTGTAGTTCCTAAAGTAGAGATATTAAGATAACATTTTATATAAAACTTAAGTTTATAGTGAACTTTAATTTGCCAGTAGTATTGGAGAGGTATTAAAACAAGACATAGTTTTAATACATGAATTGTTTTAAAGTCTTGCTATAGAACTGAAAAGCCTAGATGTCTAGATGCATGATTTTAATTTTCCAGGCAAACTTGTTACCTGTGAAGAATTTTTCTGGTTTTTTGTAATAAACCATGCATTGCAGAATTCTAAGAATCATGAAAAAGGCTAGTTTTGTAGTTCCTAAACAAATGTAGAATGAAGGTTATAAAGTTCTTGCAGGGTAACTTTCTTTAGCTTTTTATTTTTCAGATTTACATGTGAACTTGTGAGCTGACCCATTATA
Organism: Macrobrachium rosenbergii; assembly: GCF_040412425.1. Classification (NCBI taxonomy): domain Eukaryota; kingdom Metazoa; phylum Arthropoda; class Malacostraca; order Decapoda; family Palaemonidae; genus Macrobrachium; species Macrobrachium rosenbergii. The sequence continues at coordinate 70,261,814 of NC_089744.1, read as the reverse complement.
TGATGTCAATGTTGTTGAAAATGTAATCAATATTCTATGCTCATACTATAATTCTGAATGACATTTTTCTAACAAATGGGAATAAATTGTTCTCCATAGGAGCTACTTTTATCTTTGATAAACTTTTGTGGAAGTAACAAACTATTTACAGGGAAATTACTACAGCACTTGGTAATACCTCACTTTAACAGACTATATACTTCAGAGTTGTTGGTGTTTGATACCTCATTGTTTCTTGTCAGAGTGTTGTCTAAGGGAAGATACTTCCTAGGTTACAAAAAGTGTGCAATATAGTGACAGGGTTTAAGACTTGCTGTCATAGTATTTGTGTGATCAAGAATTTTAATGAAAGCTTGCATTCTTTTTTCTTTAAAAAAATGACTCATCTTGTGAGGAGATGATGTAGGTTTTACTTATTTGGTTGTTTTACACTCCACCAATAATATTTACATAATTCCAACCTTATTTCCAGGGCTGTGGAGTTGCCCACACATAACTTTGTGATTCATACTCCTCAAATTATGGTAACACTGACATAGATTCTTAACTCTTTTATTTTACAATAAGATTAACTATATTTTCCATTTCTAGTGAAAATACACAACATTAGGGTATTTCATCACTGCCAACATGAATCATTATGTCACTTTTTAACCCTTTTAAGCTGTTAAAAGTCAAGGTTTAAAGACTAACATCTGAGGATCATAACTTAATCCTTGCATGGAAATTCACTTTTATTGCTGTTTGGGTTTATTATCTGGCAAAAGCCACCATTTAGATATCTGCTAATGTGAGGTACTACTTTTCTCTCTTGAAGTAACAATGTAATGATTCTTTATAAATCTTAGATAATTTTTCTTTTCTTTGTGTTGCCATTTAACATTATGTTGGCAGTATTTGAGGAAACAGCTAAAAATATTATACAAATTATGGAAATTTACATGGTTTAATTCCCTTGGAAATACTTGCTTAAAACTTGAAAAATTAATAATTTTTTGTGTGATGGAGGGCTTGTGTAAATTTTTCATAATTCATAAGAGCTTTACAAGTTAGTTTTTTTTAATATAACTGTTCAAACTTCTCTGAATACAGGGAAATTTCAAATTGTCAATTTTTTGGACATGCTTTATGTAAATAGCAAATGTATCTGCTGTTGGTTTCATACTGATCACTGTGAGTTTTTGATTAGTGTGAAAAATATGATAATCATAAAAGTTAACAGTATGTATCTGCACTAACTGCATTACTGTTTGCACTTGCTTTTTACAGCAACACATCCAGTCATGGTCTTTCACATTAAATGTTGCAACACTTTAAGTTTGTGGGCATTTACAGCTACATTTTAAAAGGCATATTTAATTGCATTAAGAGTTGTGATGGTAATGTATAGTAATGGTAGCCACATTATGATACAAGCATATCTTCAATACAGCCCTAATTTTTAATTGAAAAATTAGTTGGACTTTTCCTGTCCACTGCAGAAACATGAATTGATACAAATGTTAAAGCTTCATTTACTGTAAAAGGAGCATATGTGAGCAATACAGTTTTGAAAATCATTTACTATAAAAGGAGCATATGTGAGCAATACTCTTTTGGAAATCAAAGTCAGTGATGAAACTTATGAGAAGGTGAGTCAAATGCACTTCTTTCTAAAGAAAATCATCTGTCAGGCATCAGTGAATACCAAGTTCTTGCGTCTTCTTGAGGAGGTCTAGAAGGTCTACTTCTGCTATGTTCTAAAGTTGATATATAAAAATTTTTCATTATACTGTTTAACAAACAAAGTCTGTATTCTTGATGTTTCCAAATAAACAATTTTGGATGCAGGAACACACACAGTAATTGCATTAAATTATGTCATTTAATGCTTGTACTTGGTTAAAAGATTGAAAATTTATTTAAACAAGCTTGGATTCATGATCACATCTTTAAAATCTCAGACTCAGGAGTTGTTGGATATGTTCTGTATATCTGATTATGAAATGACATTAATGAGTAAACTGGTAATGATTTTATGCAAAATACAAGAACATACACACACTTGCTACTGCTTTACCACCCACCACGAAGGAAAGAAGATTATCAGAAAATACAGATGAAAGTCTTAATCATTACAGTAATTGGGAACCCCCTTGTGACTTTTAATCCAGCTGTTAAGTGGAATAAACAGTGAGTAGTTACTTAGTTTTCTCAGAACAAATTGTGGGTATACAAAACTTGTAACAGAAGTGCAGGATATTTAATAAAAGTAATATTCTGAATGACCTGGCTACATTATGACAGCATACTAGTCATCAAGAAGCATTTTGTTAATTTAGAAAGTACAAATCCATCAAGGTTCCTATGAGGAATTTCCAAGTTTTTCTTTTTTTTTACCAAGATTTCAGACATAACATCAAATCAGTCAGTTAAAAATGCCACTGCCAGTAAAACTTTCTGAGATAAGTATCTAGTGCTCACTTGTCACATCACTGTCACTCTGTGATGGGAGGCAGGACAACATCCACATTCTTAAATGAACATTGATTAGCAAAGGTTTTGTGAAACAATTACACTTTCAGAACTGGAAATGTATGGAACTGTGTAGTACTAGTTTGGTGATTTCAGGGTAGATAGTGAGAAATTCCATCATATTTGGCACAAAATAAATGTATTTTTAGGAAGTAGTTTTCAAAGTGTTTTCTTATCTTGCTTCCAAATAGTGATATAACCTAAAAGGTTCATAGTATTTTTGTATATTGTGTGCATTCATCAGTTTTGTGTGTTAGATCATATATTTATTTTCAAATCTCTAATAAAGCTGTGTTTAGTGCAATGATGAATATACTGTTGTATGACATAAAATGGCATGCAGGCTTCTTGATATAAAGTGTATGCATTAGGGCAAGACTTGACTTTAAACAATATATCCTGCATTTTGGATAAGGTCTTTTACATAGAGCAAGACTACTTTAAACATTATGTCCTGTATATTGGACGTTGTCTTCTTTTATGAAAGGTTGTTTAGAATGCTATAAGCAATAACAATAAATTTTGCCTCACAATTCTTACCGTTTTATCAAATACAACCTGTGGTTTTCTTGCAACCTGTATGTCTTTCGGTCCAGGTTATTTTGTCCCTCATGAAATTGCTTTTAAAATTTGCTTCTTCCTATGTACATGTATTGTGGAAATAACCCCGACAAAAAATGTTACTCATTGGTCTAGTTAAACTGCTTGGTATTATTTTATGAAAAACCAGACTTGTTTCATTGCTTGAATGGTAGTGTTCATTTATTTCAAATTACTTGTAACTGTTACAGTAATTCTTTAATCAGCACTATGTGGGGGTTTGAAGAATAAAAATATCAAACAGTGTCTGAAATATTGCCTGATTCTTAAATTGGAAACACATGAGTCTGCTGTAAGAAAGAAAAATTTATATATTTTGTCAAATATTAAAAAAATCCTGAAAATCTCTGCAAAACTACATATCATCATCAGAAGACTAGAGAACTATCTAGCTGAGTTATGTAATAAGGATTAAGCCCAGAAATTTTCCAGTTTGACTTTAGGCTGAGTTGGTCTCTCTTCTTTAATTCAATTTAAAATCTTTCTTCCATCTGATATTTTTAGAAAAATTAGATGGTGGTTTATTTCTGGTATAGGGATGAAAAACCCTGGTGATACAGACAAGGTATTCACTTTCACTATATAGCAATGTTGAGAAAATGCTGAGCATGTCATACATTTGAGGTTATCTGAAATTTGGCAAAATTATCTATATGTACAATATACAATAAATATAATTTTTTAAGAAGTCATCATGAGTAAAGACCCTGTAATCCAGTTCACTAAACAGGACCTTACACTTGTGTGGTTTTAATTTAATGAAGGTTGTTTTATTACATACAGTAGACTGAAGTTATACTTTGATAAATGTAAGGGAAGGGTAGATGTGTGAAGAATTTGGAATGATTTATAGTTTTACTTATGAGCATTTAAAAGTTGATATTACACTACACTTAGGTTAAGAATAACTTGCAAGTGGACCCTGATCAATTAGTACTGTATTCTCTTTAGTTCTGGTCAGTAGATTGTACAGTATGCTTGTCTTTTGTATTCTCTTCGTTTTCTTTTATTTTACTTTTAATTTTAGTCTGTGTTTTCTGCAATTTCCTACTTGTAAGACTTTCTACTGTGTCATGTTTACTGATGTTTTGTTCAAATCTGTTAAAGAGTCCCCTCTTTCATTTGTCATTTGTGCAATTATATTGAAGTTATTTTTGTAAGAAACTATAAGAAAGCTCACCTTTGAGCTAGGCTAAATGGTTTGATTTGGAAATACTGCTGTACACAGCAACATGGCAACACACGATAAGAGTAAGATTTTATTGAATTTTTTTGTACAACAAACACCAAACTCGTGTAGTGACATACATTACTGAATATATGAATTCTCTAATGAGGTCAGTTTCTCTTTGAATAAATAAATTCCTAATGTTTGGTTTTCAAAATCCGTACACAGGTTCATAAGTTTTCATAAATTTAAGCTAATTCGTGTGTCCATTTTCTTTACCCATCTCTCACTAAATTTCCACTTAGAATTCAACATGTGTTTTGTGTTTATTATGAACTTAGATGTTGGCTGTGTCATTTTATTTGAATTATTTGACTGGAGACTAACCATTTCATCCACTTACTCTGCTACAAAGCTCACCTGCACTTTTCATTACAAGCATCTTTCCTCTTTACTTACATACAAATTGCCTTATTACAAGTGCTGCAATAGGTCTGCATGAAAAAATTTTAATATTTTTAAATACATTTTATTTATGTAATAATTACATACTGATTTATACGTTGATGTCTGCAAGACCTATACGGTACATTCTTAAAGCATAAGGACTATTTTTATTTGTGTAAGTTTATCTCGCCATATTCTTGCTTTATTTTCAAAAGTAAAGTACAGGAAATATAAAAACACTGCCACTAAAACAAGTAATTATGATAATTGTGTATTAATACCTGTCATGCTTTGCAACTTACATTCTAATAAGAATACTGTACCTACACTAGCAGCTTATTGGCAATCCTCTCATATATGTATGAGTGATCACTTACAACTGTTGATAAGCCACTGTTATCAATACATTTTAACCATAAATGTAATAGCTGCAAGTTTCAACTTTTGATATGGTTACTTGGATGAGTATGTTGTGAAGAAATTTTTGTCATTATTTTAAAATAGACTTATGCAGTAAATTTTAAGTTCAAATTTAGTAGCATCAAAACTTCATTGATACAGTGGACTCCCACCTATTTGCGGTTCCGAATTTGCGGCTTCACCTATTCGTGGATTTATCTGTGGAACACATATACACATTATTTGAGGAAAATTCGCCTGTTCGCAGTATTTTTCATGGAGAAATATTCACAAATTACTGTATTTTCATATTATTTCCATGACTAAATGCACTTTTTGTGATAAAACTATTAAAATATTCAGATACAGTATAAGCATTTTTTTATTTTTTGGGGGGGTTTTGAACTATCAAAATAGGCTGTCATAAGCGTTTTAGAGGGGTGTCGAGTACTTGTGGATTTTAGCTATTCATGGGGGGCAGTGGTACGCATCCCACGCGAATATCGGGGATCGACTGTACAGTATTCAGATAGTCAGTGGTGTATTTATTCAATATACAGTATTTGTTATAAAGAATTACCAGTATGTGTTGAAGTACTTTTCACATATTTTATATATCCAACTTTTAGGAAAGTAGATGTTGCTGTAGATATTATGTAGTATGAAATTTTCCATAAAGATATTATGTATTAATCCTTTATAAGGAACTGTGACCTAGGTTTTTACCTTGAGTTATTTTGAGGTTAGTTTTATAGAACTGAAATTGTAAAATTTTTTTGGTGAAAAGCATTGAAATGAATTAAAATGAAAAATAACTATAGCTTCTTTCTGTGAGTTCAGAAGCTGAACCAAAATTGTACAGTAAATGGTTGCCAACTCATTAAAACTGGTATAACATCCACAGATGTGTAGCTACTATATACTAAGATAGTGTAATGAATGTACCAAGGGGGCATCCTGTTTGCTTCAGTTTTAGGGGAGAATCTTGATATCTGCATATATTTTTATTGCCATGTAGTTGTGAATGTTTAGCAGTTTTAGTTTATAAATCATTTTAGATGCAGTACCTATTTTAGTGTTGTACAATGTAAAGTATATCTTGTGAGATTTTCCTATGAGGAGAAGTTCTTAAAAACATGACAAAGAAAATTTCATAATTTGTACAGTTTACAGCTTTAATTTTTCCAGTTTGCACAAATGTTTTGATTTTAATTTTATTATGTAAGAAGTGTGATTTTTTATTACAGACTTTTAAAAGTGATTATGCTGTCATTTGTCCTTTTTATCAAATGCTGTTTGGTTAGATTATAAGCCACTCTGTACTCTAATATTAGAGAGAGAACTGCACACAGATACATTGTAAAGCTAACTGGGTTCAAATGAAGAGGCTGTTGAGATGAACAATCTTTTGCCCTTATTTAGCCATGGTTCATTTTAAAAACCAAGAAGGAAGTTAAAGGAGCTAGCAACCTTGGGTAGACAAGCAGAATGCTACCAGTCCACAGGTCCCAACAGAGAAAGCATCCTTAAGTATAAAAAAACACAGTAGAGACCAAATTATCTGATAAATAACAAAGAAAACAATTTAGACCAAACAAATATAAGCAATAACAAAGAAAACATTTAACACCAAACAGTAAAACTATGAAATGAAACTCGTGAGCCTGCTCACCCGACCTGAACTTCTGAAGTTCCAATTCTAATGGTTGAAGTAAAATCGTTCCATAATTTTATCACGGTATAAAAAAAATTTTTTTTTTTCAACTATGTATTATGCCTCACCAAGGAAAAAACTTGGAATCAGCTGCATGTCCAGCACTACATTCATCGTGGTATATACTAGGAAGATCAACCCCAAAAACTGGCAACTGTAAATGTATTTAACATGAGAGGAATCTGAATGATGTGAATGTAAGCATTAATCTTTCCTCTCCTCTCCTTCCAATGTTTACTAATCATACATCATGTGCACATTGGAGATAACCCACTTTTTCCATATGAGACGGTAGCGATGAGACTCAGTTTTACTACAAACTTGAATACTGATGCACCTAACAATTTCATACCCCTTACTTCTCCCAGCCAACCAAGCAGACAGCTCCTAGGTGGCCAGAAAAGCTATCTTGACTTACTTTGACCCTCACTAATAAGAAACATCAACACTCGACAGAACAGTCAATAAATTGGGCTTGTTTGAACTCTTCACAATGAAAATCTTCCCAGCTTTGAGTACCTTACTAAAAATAATGGGATAAATAGTACAAGAAACTGAATTTGAAAATTTCATATATACAAAGTTTGTGGTAAATTTAGAAAAGTTATACATATGATAACAGCTTACAAATGATATGCCCTAAAATTATCGAGCAATAACCAAACCCAGAGGGGTACAGTAAAAGTTCTTCAGAAAAAAATGAATTTTATCAGCCTCCCAAAACTTGCATAACGCACCAAAGGCTAGCAATTCATGGTGCAAAAATAAGATAAAACTCTCAGTTCCTGAGAAAGATAGCATTTTATTGAAATAATGAGTAACCAGCATCATTAATTAAAGCCTATCTATTAAAGTATCCTTATCCCTGCTTTATTCATCATGGAAGTCTCTCAGTGTTAAAAGGTGACAAGATATAGACGAATGCATGTAATGGGAAAGATTGAGTACTCAGTAAGACTTCAAGTCACAACCCACACCTTGATCTTGAGCCCAGGTTTATATGTTTTCATGATTCCTTTGAATGCTTACCATTCTTCTGTATTCTGCACTACTTAGTTATGGACAGTGTACTGTATAGGTTTTTTTAGTCTTAGCTTAATTCATATTTGGGGTTGCTGTTTTTAAAGGGCCTTCTCTTGCTGTTTCTATCCTCAATGACTTATTTCATAATTGATTTTGATAAACATTTTATATACAGATGTCCTTCCTGGCTTTGACCCTCCCTATTTATCTGGGCTTAAGACAGGCACTGAGTCAGGCTGGCTTGCCCACCTCCCAAGACTCTGCCATGAGATTTACCAAGCCTTTTTGTATTTTCATCCTGGTAGCTGGGAATTTGTCCATAATACCAATGGAATCTTTTACTGTAAGGCACTTGATGCAGTACGCTAACAAGGTGTCTGGCCTCTGGCCTTTCATAGCCTCTCACACCTGTGTGGGATGGTACTCGACAAAGTTAACACCTGTATCATAATGATTCATCAGAAATACAGTATTCATCATAAATTTCCTGGGAGTTTCTTTGCTCTCATGAATTCAATAAAAATATATTTCTTTTGCCACGAGTTGCAACAACATTTATAGTAAATAAAACAGCATGCAATTCTGCTGGACATTTTACCAATTTAACAATGTTTTCAAACATTCTTTTATAAGTTTTCATTCCCAAATGAATTAAAATTACACTGGAATTTTTCCAGTTTGTTAACAATATACATTATTAGGCAGCGTTTGAAGAATTACTGTTACTTGCATCAATACATTTTAAATTTTGTGCTGGAAAACTAAGTCAGTTGTGTTTAACGAAAAATTTAAATTGGGTCAAAGATCTAAGGAGAAAGCGGTAACCTGCTGATAAAGATATAGTACTAGATTTTAGGCCGATATTTCAGCTAGAGAGGCATCTGAAAAGCACATACCTCATTAAAGGGAAACCCACGAATGTTCTCAATCTGAAAAGCACATACAGTATTTCATTAAAGGGAAATCCACGAATGCTCTCAATTTGTTTGAAAGTCTCCAGGCACATTACACAGCACTGCTAGATTTTATGGACTTGCAGTACAGTACAATAACATTTCAACCAAATGTTTTGTTTCTCATTTTTAGAGTAAAAAACAAATGATTCCTTTTGCCAAGTCTTTATACAGTGTATTTATGGAACCAAACATCGTCATTATACACTTATATTTCTCAGTGTTGTATGATGTCAGTAGGAGAAAAACACTACACATGATGAATCTTAAACACAAATTCCTTCAACATTCTTCAAGTACTACATTTTCTCAGTTTACCTACTTCAAGTATTCAAGCTTAGTTGTAATTTACTAAAAATTGTTATAACTCCCATAACACTAGATTCTCCTTCCGAATCTGCTACCTATGTCATCT